>NW_022145606.1:17232253-17722858 GCF_000002235.5 Strongylocentrotus purpuratus
TCCGCCCCGAGATCCCACACCCATTTACGCTACGCTTTACCTGATCGTAAATACTTTAGCCTCCCCCACACACTTTGAAAAACGTTTAGGGGGGCCTGCATATAAGAGAGGGGGGGGGTGGTGCGGATTTTTTGTTAGTCTTCCCTCCCCAAACTTTTTTGCTCATAACGCCATTGTTGGTCACCATTACGTACCAATATTTGACTCGCATGATTTTAAATTTGGGCCCCCCTAAACAAATCATGGATTTGCACCTAGGTGGGTTCAAGGGGGCAGAGTCCCGTAAGCTCAGGGGTTTGAGGCATTTAATTATGGTCAGATGAGCATATTTTGATACCTCATTTTGTGACATTGGCAGGTCACTTATTTTTTTTCTCTCTCTTTCTTTCTTATTCTCTGTAACATACTTTTTCAAAAATTGAGGGGGGCTTGTGCCCCCGAGCCCAGTCGTTCCGCAGGCCCTGACATAAGGCTTCTAAATAAGCATATTTTTCGCCCGACTGTAAATTTGGGAATTTCTAGTAAGTTTTCCAATAAACGCATAAAAAAGTATGCATTACAAAAAAAATTGAGCAAAAATATCAGAAAATATCATTCAGCAACATTTGTAAATCACTGGTATAGTATTAGAAATACCCCCCCCCCCCCCATCAGTTCGCCAGCGTTCAGTGGTCCATGTCTTTTCATCCCGATAATAAAAAACACAAACGATCCTCTCACAATATTTCCACGATATGCGCGTATCCATATTATAAAAACCTCCATTGATAAATATAGGTGGCATGCGGAATGTTAGGAAATTTAATTCCTGTTAACTTTCCTTTTCTTTGAATGGAATATAACTTAGGCCTATATATATATCAATTCAGGTTTTTATTATTTTTATGTCATGTTTAGTTAAAAATACAAACCATCTTTACTCCTTTACAGATTTTCTTCTTTTTTTAGGAGGGGCGGGGGCAAAAATGCGTTTTGCCCCCCTTCCACTTCCGGCGCCTATAATGATTAAACTTAAGAACGAGACTAGGAGTCAATAGTCAAATTTGACCGAACGCCCAGAATATAACAAACAAGAACAACAATATTCACCCACATAGAGTGGTGAAGTGTACGTCATCAAAAATCTTTTTTTTTAATTTTTTAATTTCTCAATTTTTTCTTCATTTTTCGAAAAAGCATCAAAAATAAAGTCCGAATGTAGAAAACCAATTGAATATGTTAAGTATTGGCTGAGATATGACCATCTGAATAAATATATTTCCAATGGACTTTATTTTGCTCTGGCTCATTTAGGAGCTAGAGCACTTAACACTGAGCTCTTATCACTGACCTCTAGAGGTCAGTGGCTCATATATAGGAAATCTATTTATTCAAATGGTCATAGATATTAAATGGGTTTGACATTTGAACTTTATTTTTCATGCTCTTTCCGAAAATGAAGAGAGAGAAAAAAAAGAGAAATTCTAAAAATAGATTGTTATGAAGTCACAGCTTCGGTAGGCCTACTCGAGTAAAGAGTTACAATTAATTAAATGCATTGAAGAGGGCGCTATTTCATACGGTTACGATCGCAGAAATTAACCCTCTGTTTGGAAGCTAAAATTTCACATTATCGGAAACGTTATCTTGAAAAAACAGTTCTTCATCACTAGGATGGATATACAAACGGGAAAACCAGCTGACGTTGAAATTCAAGTGAGAAGCGATGGAAGAGATAGGGGTGGATTAAGGAAGGAGGTGAATAACACGTATGCTGAGAAAACGGTGGCCGACATACAAGCCCGGAGAGACCCCGGTTCGAAGCCCGTGTTCATGCGCCAGTCAGACATCCCAAATGCGGAGCGGAACCAGCCTACAGGAGAGGAGATTTATCTCACACTATCTAAGGTAGTATCTCCTGATACCATCATTGGCATACAGAAGGTGGGTGGACTGTGGCGCATATATCTCAAGGACAGAGAAAGTAGATTACCTTTGCTGATACAAGGATTGAGAATGAGAGGGGTGAATGTGCCAGTTTTTGACACCAACCCTTTTCTAAGGGAAAACAGTGAAAATCTTCTCCGAGTTACTGTAAAAGATGTTCCCCTGTCTGTGAGTGATGAGGTAATTATTCATGAGCTAGAAGGAAAAAAATGTAAAGTGAGAGGGAAAATAGTGAGACAACGTCTGCGAGTGAATGGCCAGCTTACATCATGTTTGAACGGCGACAGGGTCCTGTACATGGAATTGCTGGAGAAACCGCTCGACCGCCATGTTAGGCTTGCCTCGTTCAAGACTCGCATCTTCCACGATGGTCAAATATCAGGAGCGTCTTTAGCAACGTGCTCGAGATGCCTAGAGACCGGTCACCATGCATCAACGTGCGTCAAGCCATTCGTATGCAAACGATGCAAAGGAACAGGTCACAAAAGCTATGAATGTGAAGCGTCACGTGATCAGACCCCGAGCGTCGGCACCACAGGTGAGCATGAGCCGAAGAATGGTGAACGCCCTAGTGGCACTGAGAGTTCGGTGAACACGAGTCACACAACACGAGTAGTAAACACAGCTGTGGAAAAAAATGTAAACAACACAAGTTCATTGGCGCAGAAAGAGGTAAATAGTCGTACAACACACGATGAGCGATCGACACAACGAAGTCTGACGGATCTTTGGTCAAAGAGCACACCTGTCAGTGCAAGTCAAAGCTCGGATCCCGAGAACAGCGATAACACTGACGGATATGAATCAACCGACCACCGATCAGAAAATGCGGAGAGCGACAAAGATAAGAAACGAAAAGATCGACAAGAAAGAAAAAGGAGAAAAAAGGGTTCAAACAAAAAATAGTTCAGGTAACTATACTCAACAGAAGAAAATCGAAGAAACGAAGGAGAAGCCTGGTTACATATAACAACTTTGGGACATTATATCAATGATCGAAGGTGTTAATTGTTTAAATCTCTTTTCTCTGAATGTGAGAGGGCTAAGAAATAAGCAAAAAAGAAATATGTTGTTTCAATTTCTTGTTAGACAAAAGTCAAATGTAATTTTATTACAGGAAACATTTTGGACAGAAGAAATACAAAAAAAAATTGATGAAGAATGGGGAGGTAAAACTTTTCACTCGTTTGGATGCAATTCAACTTTAAATTTATGTATAATATTTTACCAACACCTGTTAATTTATTCAAATGGAAAATCAAAGAAAACAATTTGTGTTACTGCTGTAATAAACCTGGTACTATTATACATGTATTTTTTGAATGCGAAAATATTTACCGATTTTGGAACGTTATCGAAATATTATTATGTAACTCCTTCTGTAAAGATTTTAAATTCTCAACCATTTGTGTTGTATATGGTTTTCATGACGCAAAAGAAAATGTTATAGATATTGACCTAATACTTCATTATGCTTTATTTGCAATCTATAAAGCGAGTGTTGGAAATCAATTTAATAAAAATGTAGTGACGAGAATAATAAGCAAATATTTTTTGTTTATGTTAGAATACAAAATAGAAGTTGAGGAAAACAGAACTAAAACAACGAATTTGAATATTATTAAGTGGAAGGAAACTATAACTAATTTAAAATCTGCTATTAAGTAAATAGAAATATAATTTGATTTGACCTCATTTAGACATGTGATTCAGTGATTTGTTATGAATATTTATGTACTATGATGTTATCCATGATTTTACCTGAATAAAGATTTATTTCAAAAAACAAAAAAACAAAAAATTAAATGCATTCACTCTCAGTATTGACATTTTCTAGCTCTGACATTGTAAACAATGCAAGTCACGTGGTCGATCGTGAGAACTAGTGGTAGAAATTACGGTAGGTAAATGTATGGTTTTGACTACACACTTGCATCAATCAAGTTATTGCATTGTACATTTGTATTGCGCTAATCTGTAATTCACTCTTGCTGATCTAAATATGCGAAGTCGTCTTGGGTACCATGTGCGAAGGTGCCTGAGCTGAGCATCCGTACCTGTACGACTCTCCCTGCCTGTACGTAGCCCATTGGCGGATCCAGGGGGGGGGCCGAAACGGCCGCGGCCCCCCCCCCCCCTATTGGCGGCGCAAAAAAAAAGAGAAAAAAAAAAGGAGAAGAGAAGAAAAAAAGGAGAAGAGAAAAGAAAGGAGAAGAGAAAAGAAAAGAGAAGAGAAAAGAAAGAGAGAGAGAGAGAGAAAAAAAAAAGAAGAAGACCCCCCCCCCCCCAACCTCACTCCCACTCCGGGGTCGGAGGGACCGATTTTGTGTTCCCAAAATTTCCGATGAAGGGTTACTTTTCACGCAACAAAGTCCGGCCCGTAATATACACAAATCCGGCCCGCACTGACTCTACACACCGAAGATAAAGGGGTGCTTTCAAACTAAGAGAGGGAACATACATGCGCATACCCTAGATAACACTGAGTGGGTGGGGGGGGGGGGGTGGGAAGGGGAAGAGAAAAGTCGGGTGAGAAAGGGGGAAAGACAAGGAAATGGCGCTAAGTGACAGTAACGACGAATAAGGGAAAAACTGTAATCGGGAGATTTGGGGTCATTCCAGAAGGCTTGGGAAACGTTATTGAATAGAGGGGGCCGGGCCGGCCGCATAAAATCTCGAGCCACGGATTAAAAGTTAAACGTTACAAACAGCCCCTGCTTTTTGAAAAAAAATGAAAAGGGCACAATGTTTTGGATGTCTTTCAAATAGAAGCTATATACTTCACAGTCAAATTTTTAATTAACGGTAGGGCCGCTTCACAATTCTTATTTTGCCCTTCATTTGGATTCAGCTCATACCAACTCGCTTGTGCTTATATTTGAACTCATGTAGGTAGTGATAATGGACAGCGGCGGCGATCCTGGGCCCGATAGAGAGACACGTCCCCCCGGAAATTTAGATATATAGCTAGAAAGAAATATACATGTAACGGAAAGAACGTACATATTGGACTAAAGGATTTTCTAGAATGCATAATTTCAGCATTCTACATTGCAAAATCTCGCTTGGTCGCTCCGCTCCGGCCCTCGCCCGATAACACAAAACTAAGATATATGACGCTCCCGGTCGCGATTATTTCATGGTTGGTGTTTACATAGATCTTTTTTCCCCTTTCATTTCTACTGACCTAACTGTATGCTATCACAATCATTATTGTTTCATTTTCCCTTTAAAGCATGCGTAGCTAGGGGCTGTAGGGGCAGTAAGAGGACATAGGACGAAAAAAGGAGCAGACAAAGAAACATTTTTGACAAGTCTAAAACGGGACAACGAATCATCTTCTAATTTAATGAAAACATTTAATGAATAATTTAATGAAACGTTAAGCTTCTGCGCTTTGCGCTGGAGGGGAAAACTGAATTCAGAGAAGGATTAAGAGTCGGGAATGGAACAACGAATTATCTTCTTTCTCTAATAATTTCATTAAACTATGAAAGGTCAGAGATTCCGCGCCTCGCGAGGAAGGTGGAAAATGAATTCAAACAAGGATTAAGAATCGAGCATGAGACAACGAATCATCTTCTTTCTCTCATAATTTGATAAAGCGTCAGAAGCTTACGCGCTACGCGCGGGAGGAGGAAAACTGAATTCAGACAAGGATTTAGAGTCGAGAATGAAACAACGAATCATCTTCTTTCTCTAATAATTCAATGCAACGTCAAAGCTTCCGCGCTTCGCGCGGGAGAGGGGGGGGGGGGGGGGGAACTCAATTCAGACAAGGATTAAGAGTCGAGAACGGTACTCTTTCTCTAATGATTTAATGAAACGTCAAAGCTTCTGCGCTTTGCGCTGGAGGGGGTAATCTGAATTCAGAGAAGGATTGAGGGTCGAGAATGGAACAACGAATTATCTTCTTTCTCTAATAATTTCATTACACTATGAAAGGTCAAAGCTTCCGTGCTTCGCGCGGGAGGGGGAAAACTGAATTTAGACAAGGAATAAGAGTCGAGAATGGTACAACCAATCATCTTCTTCCTCTAATAATTCAATGAAACGTCAAAGCTTCCGCGCTTTGCGCGGAGGGGGGAAACTGAATCAGACAATGATTAAGAACCAAGAACGGAACAACGAATCGTCTTCTTTCTCTAATAATTTAATGAAACGTCAAAGCTTCTGCGCTTCGCGCGAGAGAGAAAGGGGGGAACTCAATTCAGACAAGGATTAAGAGTCGAGAACGGTACTCTTTCTCTAATAATTTAATGAAACGTCAAAGCTTCCGCGCTTCGCGCGGGAGGGGGTATGGAAACTGAATTCAGACAATGATTAAGAATCGAGAACGGTACAACGAATCGTCTTCTTTCTCCAATAATTTAATAAAACGTTAAGCTTTTGCGCTTAACGCGGGAGAGGGGGGAACTCAATTCAGACAAGGAT
This sequence comes from Strongylocentrotus purpuratus, assembly GCF_000002235.5. Taxonomy (NCBI): domain Eukaryota; kingdom Metazoa; phylum Echinodermata; class Echinoidea; order Camarodonta; family Strongylocentrotidae; genus Strongylocentrotus; species Strongylocentrotus purpuratus. The sequence continues at coordinate 17,238,614 of NW_022145606.1, forward strand.
TGAGAGTCGAGAACGGTGCTCTTCTTTAATGATTTAATGAAACGTCAAAGCTTCCGTGCTTCGCGCGGGAGGGGTATAGAAACTGAATTCAGACAATGATTAAGAATCGAGAACGGTACAACGAATCGTCTTCTTTCTCTAATAATTTAATGAAACGTCAAAGCTCCCGCGCTTCGCGCGGGAGAGGGAAGGGGGGGGGGACTCAATTCTTACAAGGATTAAGAGTCGAGAACGGTATTCTTTCTCTAATGATTTAATGAAACGTCAAAGATTCCGCGCTTCGCGCGGGAGGGGGTATGGAAACTGAATTCAGACAATGATTAACAACCGTGAACGGTACAACGAAACGTCTTCTTTCTCTAATGATTTAATGAAACGTCAAAGCTTCCGCGCTTCGCGCGGAAGGGGGTATGGAAACTGAATTCAGACAATGATTAACAACCGAGAACGGTACAACGAATCCTCTTCTTTCTCTAATAATTTCAAGAACATTAAAGCTTCTGCGCTTCGCGCGTAATGGGGGGGGGGGGGGACAGTGAGCTGCCCGAATATGAATTTTTTATATCTTTTCTCGTGTATTTTGGTGATAAATAACACTTTCACAAAATACATATTATCCTCAAATTTTTGCTCGCTCGCTTCGCTCACTAGCCGAATTGTGAAACCAGAAAATTACTTTTTCGGGCAAGAGGCTTCAGCCCCCCGCCCCCCCCCCCCTATGAAAATGTCAAAAAAAATTACCGGTATGGTGCTTCTAATATGACCTTGTCAGTATTGGCATCGTGAGTTGAAAAACTGTCTGCGCAATTTTCAAATTTCCGGCCCCCCTATTGGACAATCCTGGATCCGCGCCTGGTAGCCTATAAATATTCATTAAGGGGCGGGGCTATCGTCAACGTTTCATTCGTACGGTGACGTGCGCAAACCTCAAAGATAGAAATTTTGGAACACGTAGAATGCAGCTTGGAACATGTACAATGCAATAATTTCGATGATGGGAGTGTGTAGGCAAAACAATATTATCCCCCAAAGATAGACATTTTGGAACACGCAGAATGCAGCTTGGAACATGTACAATGCAATAATTTGAATGATGCGAGTGTGTAGGCAAATAATATTATCCCCCAAAGATAGAAATTTTGGAACACGTAGAATGCAGCTTGGAACATGTACAATGCAATAATTTGAATGATGGGAGTGTGTAGGCAAAACAATACAATTACCTACCTACCTTTTTTGCATGTTTGTCTGTATTGCCAGCCACCTACTATACATTACTCTCATGTTATGTTGCACATTCAGTATCAATATGGCTTAAATGGATGATGAAATTTGTAGATTGTATGAAGACAATATTAGCAATTTATGTGACGGTTATGATATCCCTAATGTATATTGTAATTTTCATACAGAAGATCAATTTTTTGAAACAGCATCTAAATATAATCATGCGAACAGTGCATTAACTCTTCTTCATTTAAACATGCGTAGTGTTTTTAAGAATTTTGACAAAATGTTAAGATTCATTGATAATATCAATCTAGGACGTGTAATACTTGGTGTCGCTGAGACATGGTTTACGAGTGAAGCCGATAGGAGCCTTTTTTTCCATTTCTGGTTTTAGTCTTGTGAACAACAATAGACAAAGTAGACGTGGAAGAGGTGTTGCTTTGTATATTCCTTCCCAAGTAGAATACCAGATACATCACGATCATGATATAATGTTAGATCATATAAAAACTATCTTTGTTGAGATGTTAACCCTGGTCAAAAGAATCATTTTATAGCAGTTGTATATAGGCCCTCAAATGGTAACTTTAATGATTTTGTAAATGAAATTCAGTCAATTTTAGACAATCTACTTTTAGTTGGAAAGTCACTTTATCTCATGGGAGACTTTAATTTGAATTGATTACTTTGTAATAACGATAATCGACTTGATGTTTTTCTAAACATGTTAATGTCTTTCTCATTATTGCCCCTAATCACTAATCCAACAAGAATAACAGAAGTTTCCAGTACTTTAATTGACAATATTTTTTGTAATGTACAACCATATCCACCCTCTGGAATTATAGTATCTGACATGTCTGATCATTTTCCTGTATACTGTATGTTGTCTTCGGTGAAATTGAATTGTGAGCCTAGAGGCCGCACGTCTGTCCGTATTAAGGAACTCCTGAAAATATTGCCAAATTGAGAGAGGCATTAATTGCAACTGATTGAAATGATGTTTTTTCAGACCAAAATGTTGAAAGTGCTTTTGATAATTTCTTTAATAAATTCATGTTGTTGTATGGTGAGAATGTTCCTCTCGTTGAATATAAAAAGAAGAATTATAATAAAGTTCTCGTATACCATGGATAACTAAATCAATATTAAAGATAAACTTTAGTACTGGTAATGCGATTGCATTGTGAAAGAAAAGGTGTGGAAAGGATCAGAAACAGTTGATCATGTAGCATGTAAGTATTGGTGTGCCATGCAAGGTTCTGGAGTCATCAAAAGCATAATACATTTGACCGAGTCTTGGTAAAGTAACAAGCACTATACACAGAAAGCTATATATGGGACAACACACATGGTGTCGGGGCTATAGCACTACCTTGATTTCTTTGTCTTTCTATGCTCATTACTCAGCCAGTATACATTTTCTTCCAAAATTGTTTGGCACATGTCATTTATTTATAATCCTGAACATTCAGTGTAAGTTTCGTTTGATTCTGTGAGAATTAATTTTCTTTTTTTTTTTTCTACCAGAACTGGAGTTTATCTTTAAGGTCAATTACTAAGAAAAATAAGTTGTATAATCAATATAAAAGGAGAAGCTCTGATTTTTTGTGTAGAAAGTATTCTTATTATAGAAATACTCTTACTTCTGTATTGCGTGATGCTAAGAAAAAATATTACTCTGTTCAATTTCAAATGACATTTAATAATATTAAGAATACATGGAAAGTAATTAGAAGTTTTTTAAAACCATCAGTAAAAACTACAAATGTCGAATGTATAAATGTGAATGGTTGTTCCGTAGAAGATAGACACATTATTGTGAACAATTTTAATGATTATTGTTGTAATGTCGGGCTGAAACTTCAGGACTCTATTCCTAGATGTCAGAAAAGCTTTATTGAGTTTATGCAAGAACCCAATATAGATAGCCTGTTGTTAATGCCCACAAATTAAATAGAATTGTTTAAACTTGTGAGCTCGCTTAAAAGTAATAAGAGTCCTGGCTTTGATGGCATAAAAATGAATTGATTAAGGATATTATACATGGAATTGTGATACCACTTGTTCATATTTATAATTTGTCTTTCTTATCTGGTATTGTACCAGGAAAAAATGACAATTGCTAAGGTAGTGCCAACATTTAAAAAGGGTGATCCTCAAACATTAAGTAATTATAGACCCATTTCATTATTGACATCCTTTTCAAAGCATTTAGAAAAGCTTATATGTGATAGAACAGTGATATTTTTTAAAAAGACAAAAATATTTTCAAAATTCCAGTTTGGCTTTTGTGAAAAGCACACCACTATACATGCATTTTTACACTTTGTTGATAAAATAGCTCAAGCACTAGATGGTCACCTTCATACAATTGGTTTGTTTTTGGATTTCTCGAAGGCGTTTGATACGGTTGATCATGAAATTTTAATAAGTAAATTGTCATATCATGGAGTGAGGAGCATCTCTTAGCTGGTTCAGGAGCTATTTAACAGGCAGAAAACAATATGTATCATTAAATGGAACTGACTCAAGTCATCAACCTATATCTTGTGGGGTCCCTCAGGGGTCCCTTCTTGGCCCCCTTCTTTTTATATTATATATTAATGATTGTTATCTTTCATCTGATTTACTATCTTTCATATTTTTTGCAGATGATTCAAGTGTATTTTTTTCTCATAAAACCCTAAAGTTTTATTAGATACAGTTAATATTGAATTAAAGAAAGTTATTTTGTGGATTCATGCAAATAAGTTGTCCTTGAATCTTCAAAAGACAAACTATATGTTTGAATGATGGGAGTGTGTAGGCAAAACAATATTATCCCCTAAAGATAGACATTTTGGAACACGTAGAATGCAGCTTGGAACATGTACAATGCAATAATTTGATTGAAGCTTGGATACAGGATTTTCCAAAAGGGAGGGGGAGGGGGGGGGGGGAAATTTAAAAATTGCGCAGACCGTTTTTGTCCAACTCAATATACCAATACTGACAAGGTCATAATAGAGGCACCATACCGGTACATCGGGGGGGGGGGGGGGCTATAGCCCCTTGCCCGAAAAAGTAATTTTCTGGTTTCACAATTCGGCTAGTGAGCGAAGTGAGCGAGCAAAAAATTGAGAATAATATGTATTTTGTGAAAGTGTTATTTGTCACCAAAATAAATGAGAAAAGATATCGAAAATTCATATTCGGGCAGCTCGCTGTTCCCCCCCCCCCCCCATTACTGGCGAAGTGCAGAAGCTTTGATGTTTCATAAAATTATTAGAGAAAGAAGAGGATTCGTTGTACCATTCTTGACTCTTAATCCTTGTCTGAATTCAGTTTCCTCCCGCCCGCGAGAAGCGCGGAAGCTTTGAACTTTCATTAATTATTTGAGAAAGAAGACGATTATGTTGAACCATTCTTTACTCTTATTACTTGACTGAATTCAGCCCCCCCCCCTCCTCCCGTGCGAAGCGCAGAAGCTTTGACGTTTCATTAAATTATTCAAAGAAAGAAGACGATTCGTTGTTCCGTTCCCGACTCTTTGTCCTTGTGTGAAAATCAGCTTTCCCCCTTCCGAATGAGGCGCGGAAGCTTTGACGTTTCATTTAATTTAAGAAGATGATTCGTTGTTCATTTCTCGACTCTCAATCTTTGTCTAAATTCAATTTTTTTTCCCCGCGCGTAGCGCGTAAACTTCTGACGCTTCATTAAATTATGAGAGAAAGAAGATGATTCTTTGTTCCATTCTCGATTCTTAATCCTTGTTTGAATTCAGTTTTCTTTAAATTATTAGAGAAAGAAGACGATTCGTTGTACCATTCTCGTCTCTTAATCCTTGTTTGAATTCAGCTTTCCCCCTTCAGCACGAGGCGTGGAAGCTTTGACGTTTTATTAAATTATTAGAGAACGAAGATAATTCGTTGTTCCATTCCCGACTCTTAATCCTTGTTTGAATTCAGCTTTTCCCCTTCAGCACGAGGCGTGAAAGCTTTGACGTTTTATTAAGTTATTAGAGAACGAAGATAATTCGTTGTTCCATTCCCGACTCTTAATCCTTGTTTGAATTCAGTTTTCATTAATTTTTTTAGAGAAAGAAGACGATTCGTTGTTTCATTCTCGACTCTCAATCCTTGTCTGAATTCAGTTGCCCCCGAGCGAGCGAAGCGCGGAAGCTTTGAAATTCAATCAATCAAATCAATCAATATCAATCAATCATATCAAAGTTTATTCAACACTCTTCATAAAAAAACATTTAAAACATACAAATAAAGAATGGAGTTATACAAAAAATATTGAAAAAAACCAAGAAAGTTATAACAAATACAATGGCAATTTATAAGAGCATTTGGGATAGGCAGAAAGGAGGGAAGTTCCTTATATAAAAGCCTACCCCTAAAAACACACATAAAGGCAAACGAGAACAAAAGAACAGAACAAAAAACAAAGAACATATTAAAAATTACTATCACACACGATTAGAGTATAAAAAAAATGTCAAAAATTGCCCATACTATTAATACTGATTTTTATACTTGTTTAACAGAAATTGTTTATATTTAATTTTAAAAAAGATTGAGAGTTTTGCATTTTTTAATTTCCTGAGCTATTCTATTCCATATTAATGGTCCTTTAAAAAAAAATGAATTTTTCATACAAGTTGTTCTAATCTTGGGGAGGTGATAATTTAGGGCATTTCTAATATTAAAATTATGCACATCACAATTCAAGTTAAAACATGTTGATAAAAAGGTAGGCAAGTTGCCATTAAATCTTGAAAACATGAAAACTGCAATATAAAAATTATGCATATCGATTACATTCAAAATTCCTAGTTTACAAAATAAAGGATTACAGTGAGCATAATATTGGGAATGAGTTATAATGCGTATTGCTTTCTTTTGAAGCTTAAGTAACCTTAACATATCATTTTTATTAAAATTTGCCCATGCAACTATACAGTAATTAAAATATGGTGTTATTAAAGTATGATACAACATTTTCAAAATATTTAAGGGATAAAAATGAACTTTATATAAAATACCAATATTTTTTGCTATTTTATTGCACACCACATTTTTATGCTCATGCCACTTCAATTTATGATTAATTACAATACCTAAAAACTTAAGATTATCTACACGTTCAAAATTATGATCATTTACTCGTAAGTGAATGTTGTTAAAATCAATATTTCTATTTGTAAAAACCATAAACTTAGTTTTATCATAATTTAAAACCAATTTATTATATAAGAACCAATTAGAAAGTTTCAAAATTTCTTGCTTAAAAACAGTTTGTAAAACCTGGACATCAGAATGAGACATAAAAACACTTGTGTCATCAGCAAATAAAATAAACTTCAGTTTATCAGAAACACTGCACATGTCATTTACATAAATAATGAATAAAAGAGGCCCAAGGATGGATCCTTGAGGCACTCCACATCTAAAAAAAAAATTATATTAGACTTATCTTTATTTATTTGAACAAATTGGGTTCTAATTTCTAAATAACTTTCAAACCATTTTAAAGTTACTCCACGAATACCATAATAATAGATTTTTTTCAATAAAATAGTGTGGTCTAATTTTAAATGCTTTACTTAAATCTAAAAAAAGGCCCATTAAGATATTATTATTTTCAAAAGTTTTCAAAACATTATAAATAAAATGCATAATTGCATTAGATGTAGAGTGCCCAGGTCTAAAACCATATTGACATTCAGTGATAATATTACACTTATTTAAAAACATAAGAAGTCGATTATAAACAGCTCTTTCTAAAATCTTTGAGAAAACAGGGAGTATAGATATAGGTCGATAATTAGAAACATTTTCTTTAGTGCCATTTTTAAAAACAGGAATAACCTTTGCAAGTTTTAATTGCTCTGGTACTATACCTGCAGATAAAGAAATATTAAATATTGCACTTAAAGGACATGATATAATATGAACAACTTTTTTCAATAATTTAACACTTACATCATCATGACCACAACTCTTATTATTTTTTAATTTACTTACAATATTGATTATTTATGTGGGGGTAATGGGATTAAAAAAGCTGTACATGAATTAAAATCAATATTACTATAAATGTCATCATTATCTATGTTGTCTAAATTATCAGTTAAGCTAGGTCCTATATTAAACAGAGCATATTTCTTTCTTATCACATATAGCTTGATCATTACACATAACCGAGTCGGGCATATTATGCTTACTCGTACTCTTACCGAGACTTTCATTGATTAGTTTCCATGTTTTCCGTATGTTTCCTGATGCATTTTCAAATTTGGCCTTAAAATATTCTATTTTAGCTTTTTTAATTTTACCATAAACCATATTTTTATATTTGTAATATTTATCTTTTTTATATTCAATTGGATCTTTCAAGTACTTCTGATATAATTCACACTTTTTTTTTGCACATTTTGCGTAACTCTTTAATAAACCATCGGTTATTATATTTTTTTTTTTACTTTTTACACATTTTTTCAAAGGAAAACATTTATTAAAAATACGAACATACTGTCTTAAAAAATATTCATAACTATAATTTGGATCATTAGAACATAAAGTCCAATCAGAGTTATACATTTCATGCATAAATTTTCCAATATTTTCCTCATTTAGGTCACGTAAAAGAAAATTATTATCTTCATTTTGTATACACTGTTTTTTATTGATTAAAAATACTGGCAAATGGTCACTTACGTCACTTAAAATTGTTCCACACCAAACTTCTTCTAAATTATTCGAAAAAATATTATCAATTAAAGCACAAGACCTGTCAGTTATTCGGGTTGGACAATGAATCATGGGATATAAAAAATGAGTCATCAATAATTCTAAAAAATCATTAACAGATTGACAAGAGTTAACATCAAATAAATTAATATTAAAATCGCCCATAAGATATATGTCTTTATTTTCCTTATGAACAACATTCAAAGTATCTTCTAAAATATCTAAGAACGATTGTACTGGTTGATTTGGAGGCCGGTAAATAACACCAATTAAAACATTTTTCTTTACCTTTTCAATTTCTATAAACATTGACTCAAAACATTCATTATTTACATCTAAATCCTTACGTTGTTTATATTTTAAATTATTATTTAATAAAAGCCCTACACCTCCTCCTTTCTTACCTTGTCTTACATTCAATAAAAAAAAATCATTAAAATTGTAGAATGGGACAGCCTCTTTAATCCAAAATTCAGTAAAACCAATTGCAGAAAATTGCACATCAATAGCATCTAAAAGCGAACATATTGCACTATAATTCTTATTTAAACTACGACAATTTTTATGAAGGTAACTTGATGTAAAATATACTTTAGAATGAGAATTAAAAGTGTTTAAACGTATAACAAAAACTATTTGGTCCATATTCTTCATCCTCCCCTGTAGTTGGACTCAATAACTGATGAATATCTTGGGGTTCTATAGGCATTTGTATTTCACATTCATTCCGGTCATTTTTACTGGCATTTTGACATAAAAAATAAAGAGATAGTAAAAAAACGTGTACTTGACACAAATAATATAAACGAACATTCAAAACTAAGGTTTACGAAACCAAAGCCTGAAACACACACAATTAAAACCAATAACTTAAAACAATTCTACAACTTAAACAAACTACACAAAAGTTCAGAGATTTAAAATATTGTTGAAATAAAAGAACAATTCATCAATGGAAGAAAAAATGAAGTCAAAAATTAATGACAACAAGTAACATTCAAAATTTACTTATAATAAGAATACAACACGAAATATTAAAAACAAATCAGGACTAATTTGGTAAATTGTGGGGAAAATGCTAGTCAGAGAAGTGGAATGTATCATCGCATGCATGTGTCCATTTATTTATTGTGGTATTTTATTCAAATCATGTAATTTCATTTATTGTTAGAGAAAGAAGACGATTCGTTGTACCGTTCTCGACTTGTCAGAATTTCCAAAAATGTTGCTTTGTCTGCTCCTTTTTCGTCCTATGTCCTCTTACTGCCCCTACCGCCCCTAGCTACGCGCCTGCTTTAAAGGGAAAATGTAACAATCATGATTGTGATAGCTCATAATTAGGTTAGTAAAAATGAAAGAAAAAAAACAGATCTATTACACCAACTATGGATAAATCACGGCCCGGGAGCGTCATACCATAGTTTTGTGTTATCGGGCGAGGGCCGGGGCGTATGTAGCGACCAAGCGAGATTTTGCAATGTTGAATGCTGAAATCATGCATTCTAGAAAATCCCTAAGCCCAATATGTACGTTCTTTTCGCTAGATTTCTTTCTAGCTATATTTCTAAATTTCCTGGGGGACGTGTCCCCCTATCGGGTCCAGGATTGCCGCCCCTGTCCATGATTACTACCAACATGAGTTCAAATACAAGCACAAGCGAGTTGGTGTGAGCTGAATCCAAATGAAGGGCAAAATAAGAGTTTTGAAAGCGACCCTACCGTTAATTAAAAATTTGACTGTTGAGTATATAACTTCTATTTAAAAGACATCCAAAATATTGTGCCCTTTTCAAATTTCTCACTAAAGAGTGATGACCGCAGGGGCTGTTCTTAACGTTTAATTTTGAATCCGCGGCTCGAGATTTAATGTGGCCGGCCCCCCTCTATTTAATAACGTTTGCCAAGCCTTCTGGAATGACCCCAAATCTCCCGATTACAGTTTTCCCTAATATTCGTCGTTATTGTCACTTAGCGCCATTTCCTTGTCTTTCCCCCTTTCTCACCCGACTTTTCTTTTTCCCCACCCCCCCCCCCCCACACCCACTTAGTGTTATCTAGGGTATGCACATGTTCCCTCTCTCTGCACCCCTCTATCTCCGGTGTGTAAAGTCAGTACGGGCCGGATTTTTGTGTATTACGGGCCGGACTTTGTTGCGTGAAAAGTAACTTTTTATCGGAAATTTTGGGAACACAAATTCGGTTCCTCCGACCCCGGAGTGGGAGGGAGGGGGGGGGGGGGGGCTTTCTTCTTTATCTTTTCTCTTCTCTTTTCTTTTCTCTTCTTTTTTTCCTCTATTTTTTCTTCCTTTTTTTGCGCCGCCAATAGGGGGGCCGCGGCCGTTTCGGCCCCCTGGATCCGTCACTGCTATGACAACGAAAAAGGCGCAATTATCAGAAGGAAAATGGTACTAATTAACGAGGATATTAAATGTGTCAAAAAAGAAGGGCAAATTATCAGAGGAGAAAAGGGGCACTTATTACAGAGTTAAAGGAGGCATCTCTCAAGTTTGAATAAGGGCACTCATCTGGACTTGAGAAATGGTGGAAAGATGCCCCAGATAAATATGATGAAAACCCCAACCAAGCAAAACCATGGATAGGAACAACAGTCTAAAGACTGAATAATCCTGGATCAAGTGAGTAAGATAAATAGGGGCACTTATACGAGAAAAAAAAAATCCCTCGCACAAATTATGTAAAAGCGGTAAGTAATAGCGTCCCGCAGGACACAACAAAATTCCCAGGTTGGTTTCCGGAAGCTGGAGAAGAATCATTTTCGCATTGTTTACTGATTATATCCATCTTGTTTAACAGTAATGACCCATATGTGACACTGATAAACGATATGCATGAAACTAATTTTGTTAGGCATAATTTTGCAGATTGAATGCGCAGATTAAAAAAGAAAAATGTTGACTGACAGTTCATCTTCTGCGCACCTGTACAACTGAATGGAATGTTTTTACCCAGATTCTTGCGATAAAAGTGTGTAATTTTTTGAACAAATTTGGCTTTTACGATCGCCTTTATGGAACTGGAACTTATGAATTCACAAACTGCCGAACTCGAAAGCTTTGCTGACGTCCTTGACGATGCCCCACTTCTAACTCGTTTTGTTTTAGTCCTTTTTTCTTCCCTTTTCCTTTCCTTTCCTTTCCTTTCCTTTCCTTTTTTTTTTAGAGGGGGGGAAGGGGTGCTCCTGGACCCGTTGGCCACCCCCACCCCCCCCCCCCCCGTGTATCCGCGCCTGGTGACAGGAGTAGTATAAGAAGTCTGTTTAAGTCTGTTAAGTCTATGTAAATACAGGGTCAATGACAACGAATGTTTAGAAAACAGGATTTCGTGTAAAAGTGGAATATATGACAAACGACTGACTTTTAATGAATAACACGTGTGTCTGTGGGATTTTGACGTTTTTAATTAACATAGCGAACTTTCATTATCCTCTTGACATTGTTTTTTTAGAGCAAAAATGACTTTTCACATGTGTGTTTCCCATTTTTCGTGTGCATATATGATTGAGAAAAAACACGAGGGAAAGTCGAAATTTCAGATATTTTTCTTTATTACATGCAGAGGCCAAAGCAATATTATCACAGAGTTGCCAATTTGTGTTTGACGGATTGCAACTTAACAAAGTCAACTTTCTTATTTTTAATCCGCGAATTTTTTCATAACTCTTATTGATCTATCCCTCTCATTTTTCTGTCTCTATTGAATTAAAATCAACTTAATATCAGGGTGGACTTCCCTTTTAGTGGATCCTAATTACCTAGGGGTTTAAGTATTGTGTAATATAGTTATGGGTTGTAAATAACGAGGAATTTGGCCTTTTAAACATTTTCTTAGAGATTTTTCATCCTACGGACTTATTTTTTTTTCTCGAGCAAATAGTGACTTAAAACACGTATTTCTATGGGAATTTTAACGTTTTGAATTTCACTCGTGTGTTTTTTTATGGGAATATTTGACGTTTTGAATATTGGATAGGCATTTTCTTGTAGGACTTAATTATAACACATGATTGTATCTATGGAATTCATTCATCAAATATCATACCTCTTTTCATTCATCTGATTTTAAACCCCTCTCCCTCTCCATCGAATTCATACCTCTATATTTCTTCATCGAATTCATACCTCTATCTTTCTCAATCGAATTCATATCTCTATCTTTCTCAATCGAATTCATATCTCTCTTCTACATCAAATATCTTACCTCTCTTCTTTCATCGAATTTCATACTTCTCTTCATTCATCGCATCTTTACCCCTCTCCCTCTCCATCAGATTCATACCCCTGTCTCTAGTCTTCCTCTCTCTATCGAATTCATACCTCAGCTTCATTCACCGAATATTATACCCCTAGCTCTCCCTCTCCATCGATTGAATTCTTACCTCTTTTCATTCATCGCATAATTACCCCTCTTTCTCTATCAAATTCATACCTCTCTTCATTCATCGAATATTATACCCCCTCCCTTTCCATCGAATGTCTATACTTTGTGTTTGACTTTCTGAGGAATGTTTACGCCGTTGGAGGTTGGACCAATATCTAATGTTCGATCAACTAAATAAAGGAACAAAGGGTATAGGTCTAGGTGTCTTTTGTATTTACAATACCTCTTTTCAGACTCATTTCTCTCTTAAGACTTCTGCCCAGTTTGATTTTTCCAATGTATGACGACGCATTGACTCCTGTCTCCAAGGACGCTCTGGATCCATCTCAACAGGTTTCCGCTAACGCCATGAGCTCTGATCTTCTTGAGTAGTCTCTGGTGCGGTACAGAGTCGAAAGCCTTGCCACATCAACGCCACCTTCTTCATCAATCATGCCAGTCCACTCATTTAACACTTCTATCAATTGTGTTACCCACGACCTGCTGGGACCGAAGCAATGATGGTGATCACTCAAAAGCTGATTAACATCCATAAAATCCATAATCTGGTCACGTAGAATAGACTCCATCATCACCTTACACACAATTGAGGTAAGGCTTACAGACCAATAGATTCCCGGAGATGTAGTTTTTCCTTTTTTTGTAGATAGCCCTTACATGAGCAACCTTCCATGAACCAGGAAGTTTTCCCTCCTGGAGTGACTTGTTGAAGATGGTGGTCAATGGATCAGCGATACTATCTGCAGTCTCCTCCAGTACTCTGGGGTGTATGCCATCTGGTCCAGGAGACTTTGATAGGTTTATTTTTTTTAATTTCTTCTCCACTTCAGTAATACTTATGTCGTATTCTTCTAGGGCTGCACCTTCAAACTTTGATTCGACATCATTATACACCACTGCATTATTTGCACATGCCATTAAGTAGGGTCGCTATAGGCACAATCAGGGTGCAACTATTTTACCTACAATGTTACGCATCTCTCCTGGAAACACAAAGTCATTTAATCAAATGTTTGTGGCCTGAAATGTTGGACCATATGAGTTTTCATCAGGCAGCAACTTTTGTTGGAATCATATTGCTCCGATTGTCTCATTTTCGCTCGCGTGAACATTGCCAGCACAAACCACTGACCTCTACCTCCTGAACGGATCATCGCCCATTCCCATTCACTATACGTTACGTACTAAAAGGCTGTATTGTCTGACCGTTCATGAATATTCATGTTTTTGCTAAACTCGGCAAAATGTTTGCTTTTACTAAATGGAAAAATTACGGGGGGGGGGGGGGGGGGGGGGGGTTGGATGAAATGGACATAATGAAATAGGCAGAAGTGATCCATGATAATTCATGCTTTTTATGTTTCGTGTGCTCGACATGTGTATTATAGGCAATGACGAGCTTGCAACCTATTTTGAAAAATTACGGTGGGTGAACTTTCAAAAGTCAATGAGACATGAGGGCTCCAATGAAAGAGCTAGTGATAACATACGTCGGGGTGGATGTGCTTTTCGTTTAAACAAAAAATGAATTTTTAACGATTTTTAAAAAGTCCATAGGCTAACATGTTAGGCTGCTGACTCTGATCATGCTCTGACGATAAGGGGCGTTGTGAAATGAGACTAAACGGAGCCATATGTTAACTTGTTTTAGCTGTGGAAATAGAGGGCCAAAAATACCACTTTTTGGCTGTTACCCATTTGTACTTTGAAAATGGATTTTTTTTTCATCAGTTGTTAAATATGCTATGTCTTTCCATGTCCATGACGGCTTGAGAATTGACCCAAGAAATTGCGATACAGTGGTTATTTCTGTAAAGAGACAAGCGTAACACTTTTTTGAAAAACAGCTAAGTGCATACTATTGCCTCTATGATTAATATATTTCAGCTTTATATTAATTGGTTATTGGTTATATTTTCTGGGTTACATATTGTCCTATCATCATCAGAAAAAAAATCGAACATAGATACAAACTTTACAAAAATATATCCCCCATTGCGAGCATAAATTTTGTCCGGAATTTCCTGTAGTGTCCGTAACGGTGTCATTCCTGCTATATGAAAATGTTTTCAAAGTTCTTATATAGTTTGCTTCGTGTAACTACCCCGGGGACTAGCTGTGGTAGAATAATATTCAAAATATATTGCACCCTGATTGTTGCAATACCGAGTACGTACACAGACCCCAAATCCAGAGTTTCCATTGCCTAATATTGTTTTCCATTTTCCTTTCTTTGTTTTTTGTTTTGTTCTTGTTTATCATGTATGTGTGTGCGTGTGTGTGTGTGTGTGTGTGGGGGGGGGGGGGGGGAGGGGGTACAACTTAGTTTTTTTTATAGTGCTTGCTATATTCCTAAATGTCTCTAAAAGAATTGGCACCATTTGTATAGCTTGCAGTGTGAGGGTTTTATGATTACAGTAATATATAATCACAAAACGAAAAACAACGTTGTGGGTCACAGAAAAAGCTTTAGTGATAGCCACTTCAACTCTTCCATGGTTTTGAAAATAATAAAAGCAACAACAGTAGGCCTACTAGAATACATAATTCATTTTATAGATATAAGAAACGATAATTATAATGATAATAATAAAACAAATAATAATGAAAAATATGATAATATAATGATGATATTTACGAAATGATATTTACAATTTCTGATTTTCAAACTGAAAGATATAGGCCTGCATCGTCATCACTATTTATATCTCGCTCTCCCGTCTCTCCTTTTCCCTCGTCCCCTCTCTCCTCTCCTCTCTTTCACACACCAATACATAAACACCAACTCGGCCCTTTCCCCCTTCCCCTTAAAGGTACTATGTCCCATTTGCAGGCCAAAAAAATGAAAAAGTTAAATTCCAACTGCATTTGAAAGATAATACTAATTTAGAACTTCTCTAAAAAAGGTGGGGCTTGAAAATGTCTTCAAGTGGGAAAATAACGACTATTAGTTGTCAAATCGACTTTAGGGCTATAGAGCCCAAAAGTAATAGTCTTCATTTTTAGACAATTGTACCGAATGGTCATACGTTTTATGCTGCGCAAAGATTTAATCAGTTTAATCTTGGCCATCACAAGAAGTGGATTATTGATGTAGACAAATGCTCATGTACCCTTTACAACTCTTTTCATATATGTTATTACCAAAGAAGAAAAAAGCCAGTCAGTCACTCAATAGTCTCTGACAGTGAAGTGTAGCAAGTAAACGGGTTTCCTTGCATAATTTGAATATAAGGACACTGCTAACGTTTAAATTTCACAGATAGTACATACATGACATATTCGTAATTCCTGCAAAGTTCTACAGAATTTGAGGTTGGCTGCAAAAGGGACATAGTACCTTTAACACTCTTCATTTCCAGTCATATTTTGTTCCCTTCTATGGTAAACCAAGTCTCTTTAGAATAGTACTACAATAAATCATTATTATTATTGTTATTATATTGGTTTGGTTGTTTGTTTGTAAATGTGTATTTCTATTGTACTTTGTTTTTCTGTCTTGCTTTCTTGTATTGCCTCTTATTGGTTTTGGAAAGCATATTTCCAGATTTGTGGACAAGAATAAATAAATGATGATTGATCAATGAATCCAAAGGGTTCTTGCTATAGCCCTGTTTACTGGCGACTCACAAATATGGGTCTTACTCGAACTAGGATGTCTCTACCGGGACCTGGGGGGTGTTTCACAAAGATCCTTAGTTGATCTTAACTCCATGTTGGACTTAAAAATTATGGAGAGCCATTTGTAGCCTTAAAATTTAATATATTCAAAAGCAAAAGTTATTCTAGACTTTTTATAAATTGCACATTAAGAACATGAAATCTCCTTGATATTAGAAAATATGAATGATTTGAATCAACATTTTATGCCTTTTAAAATAACTTTTACGAAATATTTTCATAGATGCTAACGGCTTCCCATGACTTTTAAGTCCAACTTAGAGTTAAGTTCGACTTAGAATCTTTGTGAAACACCCCCCCCCCCCTGATCTCATATGTCCCGGTAAACCCCAGTGCTTTCTTCGTTAAACAAATATATATATATATATATATATATATATATATTATCTTCTTGTTACGTATAAAATGTGATAACCAAAAAGTGAGAAGACTAAGAACTTTTCTTATTTTGTTTTGCTTAAATTTGTTATTCATTTCAAAGAAGAAAAAAAAAAAGCAAAAAAAAAAAGCAGAAATTACAATAATCTGAAGGAAAACAATGCCGCAGTTTCCCGAGGCATATTTGAGGGAGCCGTTATTGAAATCGAAATGAAGTGTATGTACTATTAGTAAATAGTGATATCCATTGAAAAAAGATGCTATATAATATTGGATTTTATACATCTACCTTGATTATAAATAACATGAATACTGAAAATGAAACTTCAAAGAAAAGCAGAACCATGATATTTGTTTAACACCAAGAATTAAGTTTATTGCACATTGCCAAAAAAGTTTTATAATGGTACATTTCAAGTAATTTATGACTGTCTTGTTTTACAGTAGAACATGTGTTAGAGCCTTTCAATTCTAGATAGATGTGATCATCTTTCCAACTATTTGAGTTGAACATTTCTGCCGCTCTTCACTATGGCAAATAACCAAGATTAATGCTGTTTAAATTTGTTGTGACGGCAAACAGAACGGGTGGCACGTAATAGAGATAGCTGACACAGTGGACAAGGTTGCTGGTTCTATACAAGTTTGTGCTAAACAATGGCGTGGTGATCACACCAGCGCTAAACACTGAATTTGCCCCAGTCTAGTCCGATGCTTGAATGAATGAGTTCGAAGTTTTATAGAAGTGACAAGAGTATTGCCTCAAAATATTGATGATTTTATGAGCAGCATACTTTTTAACCATAATGCTATCAATGTTTCCGATCAAGATCATGTTAATGCCTTTAATATAAACACATTATTCCTTTGCTTCTCGTCGGTAATAAATGATTTTTATTTAAATTACTGAATTGGTTGAGATTTTAATTTCGGAGCAACAACTCCAATGGAATGTGCACATTCCGGACCAGCCAAAGATATGTGCAGATTCCATGCGAGAACTGTTGCTCTATCCAATTAACTTAAAAGCTCTTGAGTTATTTTTATTTTTTCTTGTTTAGGGATGGCATCAAGTACCATCTTATCATTGCGTGACATTTGAATCAATGGAAATACTTCAATCATGTAAAGGAAGGAAAACGTAATGGATGTCAATTATATACATGATTAAGCATTGACATAATTAAGTATATGACATAAATATCATAAAATAGAGGTTGAAGATTTTTCCACCAATTAACACATTATAATGACTGTGTGCTTATAGATATATACAACAGATTCAAATTCCTTCGAATAGAAGGTTTGTTGAAAAAGAAAAAGGAAATTTCCCCCACATTCAGTTCAATTTTAAAAACGGATGTCAGTAAAGATTGCTTTGAATGTTAAGTTTATCTCAGACACAATGTTAACCAGATTGAATCTATAGTTTACAGTTTAATAGTGTGTATATTGCACAATAATTGGACAGAGTTCCAATAGAAAATGGTAATGCTGATAACTATACAACGTTCACAGACCTCCTCAGCGAATCTTCAAATAACATGAAGTGCTTGGATGCCAACGTAATTGATTCTTTGTCTAGAAAGTATAATTGAAGTTTACAGCATTAATACCTTAAACTACATAGCGACAGTAAAGTATACTTTAGTGTGATAGTTTTCTTCAAAATGGCGGCAGGTGAACCAAAACGTAATGACAGATATTTGAAGATCTTTGTATTATCATTCCAATATAAACACTATGCCCTTTTGCGAACAGAGATGTCAATTTATGTGTCTAGTTTGAGGAGAGTCACTTCCGTTTGTATATATATATATATATCTATATATATATATATATATATATATATAAGGTGACGAGAGTTCATAGGTCACAGGTCAATTGTGGACAGCTTTTCCCCGCTCCTGCGTTGAGGTTGAAAAGGGCCATTTCCATATAGGCGTCAAAGGTGAGAAGAGTTTAAAGGTCATAGAAAAGAGTCGGGTCTGCACACCAAAGTAAGTCAAGTGTTTCAAATGTCAGCTGGAAAAAAAAAGAAAAAAGGAAAAGAAAAGGCAAACACTTTGGTTAGAATAGAGTAGGATACTGAATGTAATAAATATTTGTGAGCTATCCATTACTATTTTTCTTTATTTAAGTGAACCGGTAACATTGTAAAAGGTTGAACAAAGAAGTGCGTAAGTATTGTACGACATGTTATTTTTATATTCCTTTTACTGTACAGGCCCTCTAACATAACAATTATTAATTATAGGTATTTCTATAGCGCCGTCTATCTAGAAATTCTATTCCGAGGCGCATTAATTATTACCCCGGCTTTAGCCTAGCTGCCATTACAGCGCTCCAGCATTTCAAGGAATAATTCTTGCTAGGTACCCATTTACCTCACCTGGGTCGAGTGGACATTAGTGCCGTATCGGGGATCGAACCACGACCTTTGAATTTCAAGTCAAGTGCTTAAACCACTCGACTACAACACTTCTACAACATGCAAAAAATCCCGAAAACAATTATTGAACCCCAAAGATATTTATGGTTTTCTTAGAAGGCTTAACAGTACATTCCTACCAGATTCAACCTTTTTCCAAACCGTTTTTCAATGAAAAAAAGAATTAAAGCAGGCATTTAATGATCTTGTTCACACTTTAAAGTTTGGAATGGTATATAGATGAAATGCAGTGCTATGTGACGATTTACATTAACCTAATATTAATTTTATGTGAAGTATAATAATATAGTTCGAAGAATTTAGGAATCGATCAGATAATTGTTTCCAATTGTTATCAGTGATAGTGGTCTGTTTTCATTAAATTTTCAGATTATCATTGATTGTACATCTATCACTGAAGTCACTACCTTAGTACCACTTTTTCTTATCTGAACAATGTTACCAAATCCCTTAAATGATAGAACAATCTTTGATTGTACGTCTATCACTGAAGTCACTACCTTAGTACCAGTTTCTCTCCTCTGAACAATGTTACCAAATCCCTTAAATGATATAACAATCTTTGATTGTACGTCTATCACTGAAGTCACTACCTTAGTACCAGTTTCTCTCCTCTGAACAATGTTACCAAATCCCTTAAATGATATAACAATCTTTGATTGTACGTCTATCACTGAAGTCACTACCTTAGTACCAGTTTCTCTCCTCTGAACAATGTTACCAAATCCCTTAAATGATATAACAATCTTTGATTGTACGTCTATCACTGAAGTCACTACCTTAGTACCACTTTCTCTCCTCTGAACAATGTTACCAAATCCCTTAAATGATAGAACAATCTTTAATTGTACGTCTATCACTGAAGTCACTACCTTAGTACCACTTTCTCTCCTCTGAACAATGTTACCAAATCCCTTAAATGATAGAACAATCTTTGATTGTACGTCTATCACTGAAGTCACTACCTAAGTACCACTCTCTCTTATCTGAACAATGTTACCAACTCCCTTAAATGATATAACAATCTTTAAATGTACGTCTAGCACTGAAGTCAATACCTAAGTACCACTTTCTCTTATCTGAACAATGTTACCAAATCCCTTAAATGATAGAACAACGTTAAAGCAATGCACATTATAAGAATCTACCTAGCAGTGGTATCACAAAAAGCCAGTTTGTAAATACAATATGCGCATGAGCACATAAAGGTCATTTGTCCAAAATTGTAAAACCAAGCGATACGAATACTGGATACGTGCGCATGAAAGATTGAAATGTATGTACTTATTATACATTAAAGACCGTCAATACTACTTGACCAGAAGGGATTAGACCACACAGCGAGGTCACTGACAGGTGGCTATCTCATTAACTCAGCTCTCAACTAACATAAGAAAAAGAGGATCATGGGGGACCAACAGGCACCGATTGGGGAAATTTTCTTTATAGAGGGAGCAAGTAGCTACAAGTAGGACAGTGGGGCTTTAAGCACCGACAGTACATGTTTTTGTAAACAGGTGCATAGAGTTGGACTTCTCTATGGACGTGTAAAAGATCTTTGGATATTTGGGGTCACTTTTACTATGTGCTAACTGTTAGCAAGGCATAATATAAAGGAAGTAGGATAGTCCACATGGCAGGATTAAATATTCAGTATTCACAAAGTACATGCAGGTTCGGATAATTTTGGCCGCCTGTTTGGGTAGTTTCTTCCTGACTATGTGCATTCATTTTTTTAAAATATAAATAATGCAATGTTTTTGTTAAGAGCCAAACCGTGCAAAGGTATGCCTATATACATGTCTATTAAAAAAGCGACGTGCTTTGTACATGCTAAAATATTTTCCCATTAATTCTTAAGCTATATTTAAACACTTTAACGCTTTGTTTCTCATCACATTTGCAAGACATTCCTGGTGGATACTGCGGTCCTTTTAGGGCGCAAATACTAGGGTTTTACCACCCAACACTGTAAAATCGGTAAAAGATAAATGACTAAATAAAAATGAAAGTACCTAAAAGTGTTCTATATGAGACACTATATGTGTATGCTTTCATAGAACACACAGCAGGTTTGAAACAGATGATTATACAAATGAAAACAAAACTACCTAATATTGCTCCCTGCTTTCGGGTCGGGAAACATGGTTAAACAGGTGAAAATGGAAGTACCTATTGTGCTCCCTGAGGGACGCTACTTCTTTAATGGCAAAGAGCATATAGCACGTAGCTTCTCGTAGCAGCATTCCATGGAGACTCCATCGGAATTCAGAACGCAGCAGTCTCTCTCTGCGTTATTTCTGTTGATCTCAACGCCGAGTCTAAGTAAACAATGAGAATTGAGAAGACATGTATTTCAAAACTCATAACTACAGATTCATATTTGGGAATATTTCCTACTTTTTTCATTAACGTACACTGTAATACACACAAGAGTACTATGATGTTTATTTCTAATTTGTCTATTTTTTATTTTTTATTTCAACAATAATCTGGGTTTAGTTTTTTAGGTCACTAGTGCTTAGTACGGGAATGATGTGTAGGAAATCAGCCGCAGGAAAATTATTGCTGAGCTTGTGTCATTCAACCCCAGACGCAAGTGCACGTAGGCGTGTCACAAATATTACTACTTCTCAGGCGCGTACACAGGGGGTGGGGGAGTTAACCCCCCAAACCCCCCCCCCTTTGGTAATTTTTTGTGTGTAAACCCCCCTAAATTTCTCTAAACCCCCCCCCCCCTTTTGGATTTTTTTTTTTTTTTTAATTTTTTATTAAAAAAAAAAAAATAAAAATAAAAAAAATATTCCCATGGTTGACCTAAAAAAGCTGACCTTACCCCCCCCCCCAACGGAGCAAAATGTCAAATAATAATAGCCTAATAGTCCACTCCAAACTTTATTAAACCGAAACGGAAATTCTTTTTGCCCAATTGATCGTGAGCCCGGCAGCCACTGACGCGGCCGGGGTTCGAACCCACGACCTCCCAATGTGTGTTTTGCGTGACTGCTAAAGCATGTGTATGCTACTATGCTTATCAACTAGGGGACCTACGCCCTTAAGTCATAAATGACAGTAATGAGGATTAATGCCCCACAAAAGGGCACTAATATAGCACATCGACACGGTTTTGATCCTGGGGCCTCACAGTTACGAGGCCATTGCTTTGTCACTGAACCATGACTGTACGCATCGGGGGACTAGGGTAGGGGGCAGTTTCCATAAATAAAACAAAACCAAAAAAAATGCAATACATTTTCAATAATTTATTGCATGTTACCCCGGTCCCCAACATAAACAAATCCTCTGGACGTCATGCATTATGGCTCAAGGCATGGGCACACAGAGGATTTTGTTATGTTGGGAACCGGGGTATAGTATAGCAAAGCGCAATTCAGGCATCGATTGCAACAACCCCTACCTCCTTCACACACACACACACACACACACACGGACACTCTCGCGTTCATGTACATGCACATTGCATGGCATAGGCCTATATATGGTTGTCTTTTCTGAACTGAATTGCCATTTTGGGTCATTAGCATTTTGACATGATATAATGTAGTACAGAAGTTGTTTATAAATTGTTCATTTTCACAAAGAGGGATTATTATTAAGCAAGTAATTTATTTCATTTGTCACATCTCTTTAATCAATTTTGTTCATGATACGTTGCTGCCTAAAGCATGTGAAATGCATGCCGATATCTTTCGGATCCATGTCCAATTGAACAAAAAACAATGCTTTACCTTTGTCAATACATTTCCTTTCTAAATTCCTAATTCAGCATCAACAATATGTTTCTCTGGCCTTGTGACTTTTAAGATGAATTAGAAATTTAAAAAGAAAACCTTTTTTGTTGCACCTGCACGGGGTGGTAATCACCTCGAACGTTCTTGCAGGTAAGGGGGTAGTATTTTCTGAGGAGAATACAAGGCGGCCTCGTCGCAAGTCCATCGTAAGAAGGACGTGCGAATCGCAGGAGTTGGCCTACAACCCGACCACAGCTGCGGACCTGCACTTGCAAAAAGACTCGCGGCGAGTTGTGACTGTTTTACATTAATACTTACTCCTTTAGGAATGGTGTTTGGATGTTCTCTTCCTCGACCTGGTCATGACAGCCAATCCAGGAACCTGCGCTCAAAAACTTACTGCCAAGGAGTTCTTCGAGTTGGTCGTCTCCATCTATCACTAAGCTTGCCCCGTCCTTGCGGCATTTCTGTTGGGTACATATTGAGCATCGGTTTAACATTCATTCACTTTTATTAATACTCTTTGTACAAGTTATAAATATATATATATATATTTCAAAAGCTAATAGTTATATTTCTTATTAGCGGCATATTTCTTTGTAATGATACTTGTTTGTTATGACATCTTGTATTATATATTTTATCAAGATTTTTTTCGGGGTTGCAAACGTGTAAGAGTTCTTAAAATATTTCTTTTCTCAGATATGTATTCTTTTATAAATGAATACAAATCTTAATTTTGTTGTTGATTGATGCATATTTCATTATGATTTTAAATTTATCATAAAATGACCCAAAATTAGAGAAACTTGTCTAAACTTTTGGAGTATTGCAACCTCAACTACATCCTCGATGGACAGTCACCTTAGACGTATCTATGCATTTCACGTATTTGCAGGGTTCGTAACTTATAAACCCTTGGTCATAATCTCTGGAGTTGAAACTAGCTAGGGAAGACTTTGACCCTACATTCATCAACGCTTCTAGTATAACGGGAGCTCTTTGTCTGTGCACCTCAAATTTGACTTGAAATTATACAGGATTTTCTTTTATATTCATGTATAATGCTGAATTTGATACAATTCAACATTTTCTAAAGACTTAAAGTGTGCCAAAGGTTCTGTCATTATTTAAGTAAGAACAATTTCATTTTCACAAGAAAAGGCAGTGTGACCATTCTGACATTCCAAAAAGACAGGTTCCCTTGTCAGACCACTCGTTATTTCGAGCGCAATTGTCACGTGAATTTCGAGGATTTGAAATGAAAATGTCTTCAATTATAATTTTCACGATAGACTTTAATGTTTTTTTCACGGATACTTAAAGCTTCAATAGAAATTAAAAACTTTCGTTCGGTACCTAGTTTTGTCTTCTTCTTGATCTTCTACTATGTTTACGTGTGGCGCACACAAAGTACCTGCTTCGAAGACACGGACACTTTAGCTATTTTATATCATTAATTACTTCAACAGAAACTAAGTCTCGTTCAGATATGGCACTGCAAAGCCGCTGCAGTTTTTGTTAATGATGACGTAAGGTGGAATTCATTTCGTATTTTTGTATCGAATTATATCACAGAGCTCAGTTAACACGCGCAGGACTTGGTTTACTGACTGTATATTAGGGCCCGACAGTGCCTTAAAAGGACGTCACATTGCCTTAAAAGGACGTCACATTGCCTTAAAAGGACGTCACATTGCCTTAAAAGACGTCGCATTACCTTAAAAGGACGTCACATTGCCTTAAAAGGATGTCACACATAGAGGTCCACGTTCTCGTCGCGTAAATCTAAAAGTTCCTATCATCTCACCTTCTCACTGGCTTCCCAGGTATCGGGTGTCTGGAGTAGACGGACACAGATATCACCGCTCTGTATGTAATGTTGTGGGCATCCTGGGAGGCAGCAAGATAGAGGGAAATATGTAATCATTTATCCAGTATTACTTTTTGTGTTTGTTTATTTTGTGTCATCTAATTATTTTCGTTCTTTCCTTATTCATTTATTTAATTATTTTACATGATTATTCAGAGGGGTGTGTTAATTACTTCAAAACTGATCCACCACAAAGACATGATTAGATAAAAGCTTACATATAAACTATCGAAAGGTCTATGCCTGAATTGAAGTAATCAGAGAAAAATCAGAAAATATTCGAAATGACAGGACAGAATATGATTGTAACATTATTATAAACACAACAGAAATACACAAATGATAATAATGTATGTCAATCAGCATGTTACCACAATATTTTAAGATATGAAGGTCAACATTCTATTTCAAGAGACCTCTAAATCTGAGAATTAAATAAAAGTTAGAGAAAAGAAGAGAAGAACGATGGTAATAATGCAAACGCTACAATCAAACAGATGTTATAAAAGAGATGTTATACGTCACAAATGTGAAAATTTGTAGATTTTTTTGGTACAAATAATATGACTGTTGCTAACTATTCACTTAAGTTCTGAAGTCAAACTCGCTTATTTGCTTACGATTCAGTTCACATACTGCAGGAAGTTTATCGTGGCAACACTCTTTTCCCCATCCGCCAGACCCTATGTTCACACATCGATCACTGTCTGAAGATCTGCCAGGAAGTTTAGAGAAAGTCGACCTGGAATAGAAGAAAAAAAAATCATTCAGCTTAGCTACGTCAGGTCACATCAGGCCATGTTTTTTCAGTCAGTTCAGCCTCAGTTCAGTCAGTTCAGCCTCAGTTCAGTCAGTTCCGCCTCAGTTCAGTCAGTCCAACCTCAGTTCAGTCACTTCAGTTGAGGTCAGTATAGGCTCATTTGAGGTATATTTAAAAGGTTAAGGTCAGTTCAGGGCAGTGCAGGTCAGTTTAAATTTAGTAGGTTGAGGTCAATTGAGGTCACTTTAGTTCACATAATTCAGTCATTCCCGGTCAGTTCAGTACAGTCATAATTTCTTTTCACTTTTATTCAGTTCAGTACAGCAAACATAAAATGTGCATGAAAGTTTTGGGTACAAACTTACTTACAAGATTTTTATTACAAGGTTATACGATGTAATGTATATAAAGAGCATAAGTTCCTAAGTGGGAAGACCTGATAAAGCTACGCTTGTACTTTGATCCTCAGAATACCCCCACATACAAGTAAGGTTGATCGTAGACCTAAGCCTAAGGTCAAACAACCCTTAATCCACGCCAAGGGCTTAAACGTGATCCCACCTCTGATCCCAACCCCAAAGGTTGATCGTAGACCTAAGCCTAAGGTCAAACAACCCTTAATCCACGCCAAAGGCTTAAACGTGATCCCTCCTCTGATCCCAACCCCAAAGGTTGATCGTAGACCTAATCCTAAGGTCATACAACCCTTAATCCACGCCAAGGGGGCTGATAAATCGTAAGATCCCACGCCCCTGATCCCAACCCCAAAGGTTGATCGTAGACCTAAGCCTAAGGTCAAACAACCCTTAATCCACGCCAAGGGCTTAAACGTGATCCTAACGAATTTCATGTTTCATCCTTCTTTCTTATGATAATCTATTCCCTGAAAGCAAGGTATAGAATGCAAAATGATATTCTACTTCACATGTTATGAAGTCGGATCAAGAATACAAATAAATACGAAGAAAACGAAAGATTTGTGAAATTTGATGTACAGAGCTTTTGAAATTTACAGGATTTCCTGCAGATACGCTGATAAACTAACATGAAAGTAATATTTAAGTAACAATTCAATGCAAATAAGTAGCGCAAAGATTTAACATCAGTACATGGTGTGGTGATTTTTTAATTTGCCCTTTTTATAAGATAAGAAGCATTTATAGGTCTCTTGTAAACTCACAAGAAATTTGTACTGGACAATTTTTTGTTCTAAAAATAGAAGAACATATAAAATGCTTAAACTGGTTACATAATTGAGAGCAATATTACATGAAGGAAAACAATACACAAAGAAGAACAACTAATAATGTACTGTATAACCTAAATTTTCTTTGAGTTGCAATGACATTTTAACAGAGAGAAGGGATGGCATTTAAAATATCTCATTCATATCTCGTTATTTTTATGATAATGATAATTATTATTATTATTATTACTAACATCATTATCATCAAAAACATCATTATTATTTATTTGTATTACTATTATTATCATCATCATCATTATTATTAATATTATTATTATCATTTTTATTATCATCATTATTATTATTATTATTATCATTATTATCATTGTTATCACTATTGTTAACTTATCATTAATATTAATACTAATATCATTACCATTACTTCCATTATTATTATTATCATAACTATTATTGTTATTGTTATTTTTATTATCATTATTATTGTCATTATCATCATCATTAGTTTAAATCTTTTATTGTTATCATCACTATAATTCTCATCATTATCATTACTATGATTGTTATTGTTATTATCATTATTATTATAATTATCTTATTATTATTTTCATCAAATGAGATGGAATCAAATCGAATCATATCAAACTTACGTGAGAAGTTCAGTGGTTTGATAGTTACTACTCGAGATAAGATTGTGTAGGTTAAACCATGCTGGCTTGCCGTTGGCTGGCGATTCAGATTTGTAGAATGCAAGCAGAGCTTCATTTTGTGCTTCGTTCAGAGATGGGGCTAGGCGACCTTTGAGCCTTCTGCATTCCTTCAAATTTAGTGGAAAATGCGTGGTTATTATTATTTATTAACCCTACTACTACTGCTACTACTACTACTACTACTACTACTACTACTACTACTACTACTACTGCAACTACTGCTACTACTACTGCAACTAATACTACTACTGCAACTACTGCTACTACTACTGCAACTACTACTACTACTACTACTACTACTACTACTACTACTACTGTAACTACTACTACTACTACCACTACTACTACTACTACTACTACTACTACTACTACTACTACTGCAACTACTACTACTACTACTACTACTACTACTACTGCAACTACTACTACTACCACTACTACTACTACTACTACTACTACTGCAACTACTACTACTACTACTACTACTACTACTACTACTACTACCGCTACTACTACTACTACTACTACTACTACTACTACTGCAACTACTACTACTACCACTACTACTAATACTACTACTACTGCAACTACTACTACCACTACTACTACTACTACTACTACTACTACTACTACTACTACTACTGCAACTACTACTACTACTACTTCTACTACTACTACCGCTACTACTACTACTACTACTACTACTACTACTGCAACTACTACTACTACTACCACTACTACTAATACTACTACTACTGCAACTACTACTACCACTACTACTACTACTACTACTACTACTACTACTACTACTACTGCAACTACTACTGCAACTACTACTACTACTACTACTACTACTACTACCGCTACTACTACTACTACTACTACTACTACTACTACTACTACTACTACTGCAACTACTACTACCACTACTACTACTACTACTACCACTATTTAAAGGTATTAAAAGGTACTCATGAACTATACCTCCTCCTCGTTTTAATGATTTGTGGATACTTGAGATTAGTTTAACAAGTGCTGCCTCTGAAGTGGTCCTATGTAAACCTTCATTTGTCCACATTATGGTCTTGTCACAAGAGAAACCATGATTCTAGATTATCGCTGTCAGTAAGATGTCCTTCAAATATGCCTTTCCAGTGGACATGCACAGAGCCATCAAAATGCCTTTACCTAATTTGCCGAACCTTCATCTAGCTGGCTATCATATGGCGAATACTACTACCAAATAAAAGAATAATTTTGATGCACCATGTTATGACTATTAAACCGAAACCAAGTTGGCCAGACTCTGTATATAGATCGCTGTGGTCATGTGCAAACATTTTATTGTTGAGTGAATATTAGAGGTCAAAGGTCAAACTTACATGGCATTGGGCTTCAAAGGAATCCGGATTGGTTATAAACCTCAGGCAACGATCTTGGAAGAAGATGTACCCGCTAACATCATCGCACTCTTATGTCACAAACAAGAGAACAAACAAAGAAATTCAGCATGAATTTACAATTGACAACTTTCTAATGTCATTGCATTTTGCCCCGATCCCCTACATTATGTGGGCATGCCTTGAACCATAATGCATGGGCTTTCTCTAGCTGTTGGGGACCGGGGGAAAGTGCAATGAATTATTGATCATTTATTGCATTTTCTTTGTTTTTTGTATTTGTGGGGGGCGGCGACGTACAGTGAGTGAGCTGAATGAGAAATGACGCTACAAACCTTCAAATACTCTAGATGCAGATATGGGAGGGAGGATAGTGACTGAGCTGAATGGGAAATGACGCTACAAACCTTCACATACTCTAGATGCAGATATGGGAGGGAGGAAAGTGACTAAGCTGAATGACACTACAAACCTTCAAATACTCTAGATGCAGATATGGGAGGGAGGAAAGTGACTAAGCTGAATGACGCTACAAACCTTCACATACTCTAGATGCAGATATGGGAGGGAGGAAAGTGACTAAGCTGAATGACGCTACAAACCTTCACATACTCTAGATGCAGATATGGGAGGGAGGAAAGTGACTAAGCTGAATGATGCTACAAACCTTCACATACTCTAGATGCAGATATGGGAGGGAGGAAAGTGACTAAGCTGAATGACGCTACAAACCTTCACATACTCTAGATGCAGATATGGGAGGGAGGAAAGTGACCGAGCTGAATGACACTACAAACTTTTAAATAGTACGCACTTTGCCCGCTATTCGGGCACAAATCATCAAAATTATCAATTTTAACTTTTCTCCCATAGCTCTTTCCATCTTTTGCATGTCGGCGCCCTATGTCACCCCAACCCCTCTGTCACCCCCTATGTCATCCCCACCACCTGTCACCCCCTATGTCACCCCCACCCCCTATGTAGATACACAATTGAGAACATCCATACCGGGATCGCCGATGGGCCCAATTTCACAAATAGCAGGATGGCGGGTGTAACAACATTCGTTGGTCCATTTGCCGTTCTGCGCACTTACAGACACACAATCGGGTCCAAGTCCTTTGCCACTTGCTCGTTCTGGCTTCTTGTTCTTAAAGAAGGTGAAGGAAAGCCTGGACAACAAGAATAATACAATGATTACAGAACTCTCTGTAAAAGAAGTTTTTTTTTTTAAACTACCCTGTATGAAGAACAAAAACTAAATAAATAAGTAAATAAATCGATGAACATTTTGTTTAATGAATGCATAAAAAAGTTGTCTGAATAGCTGAATAAATTTAAACATGAATTAGAATACATTTTTTTTTTTTAAATACCTCTCTACAGTATTTTGAATAAAATTAGTCATCTAATTGGTCAAAATTGGAGTCATGATTTTAGTCAGGCTCACAAAGAAACGAACCATGCCCGTTGCCCTGGCGAAAGGGGATAGTCAATTAAAAATATGCCCGTTGCCCCGGGTATAGTTAAATTTGCTGAGATCCCCATTGGTTTACGTGAAAAAAGTTTCTTTATGCGAGCGCGGATACCATACAGTGTGTGTACGATTCCCAAATGATCTTAAAATTCAGGCAACTTTCCATCGAAGATTAACATACAGTGTCTCAGATTATTTGTGATGTTTGAACCAATCTTTACTTAAGAAGAGGATAATAAGGCAAGTATATTTTGTAGACTATATTGTGAATTTGGTATATAAAAGTTAAATAGACTACTGACTCTCGGGGCGTTACATCCTGCTAAGAACCCTTGGCGCACCGAGGGGTGATTGGGGTGGACATTGGGGTGGTGGACATTAATGCACCAAATGTGGTTCTCAAATGAAGTGCCTGAAAATGCGCCTAATGTGGTTCTAAAATTGCAAATGCTTCCTACTCAGGGAGGGGGTTCTGAACGTATCATTTTAAAGAGTAACTAATATAATAATAATAATAATATTTTAAAGTCCACTCCAAATTGTAATTGAATTAAAGAAAAAATGAAAATTCTTTTTGCCAAATTGATCGTGAGCCCGGCAGCCACTGAGCAGCGCCAGATCGACGTTGCTCTATCCCCTATTGTTGAACGCCAAACAAGGTAGCAGCAACTCCCGTCTTTTAACGTCTTTTGGTGTGACGCGGCCGGGGTTCGAACCCACGACGTCCCGGTTGTGAGGCGGACGCTCTACTGACTGAGCCAACACCCCGTCTAATGATACCTTATTCATACCTCTGCGGTCCAAGATGACAATACATTTTTTCTTCTTCAAACATTATTTCACCAAGTTATGTCCGTCCAGTAAGAATTGCTGATTTATGTATATTAACTTTTGTCCACTTTCAATAGAAAAGGTGTCAATGTCAACTCAGACTGAAGATTGGTAATGATATTCCGGTCAATCGAATCACAACATTTGATTTCGACGATATGTCTGGGGACAAAGCCACTGGCGATGACCTAATTTCTTGTCGCCTTCTAAAAATGACGAAATAGGTGATTGCAGAATCGTTGACCGATATCACAAACAAACCTTTGACCACGAGACGTGTACCCAAATGGCTGGAAAGCAGCTCGAGTAATTCTAATTTTTAAAAGCTGGTGATATGTCTGATCAAAGCAATTACCGCCCAATTTATATTTTGTCTGTTGTTAGCAAAATCATAGAGAGGGCTGTACATCACCAACTTTATGAGTTCATTAACGATAATATTATCTTGAATTAATCAATCTGGGTTTCGAGCGAAGTATTCTACAACAGCACTCAGGAAGTTATTTATCTTGGAACATTGAAAACATAAAGATCTCTGATGTCGCTTTTATCGACCTTCGTAAGGCATTTGACACCGTTGATCACAATCTTGTATGAACAAAATTAACTACTATTGGATGTTCTCATGAATGTGTGAAATGGTTTAGATCCTATTTAACACGCCATAAACAGACTGTTCATTTTAATAGTGCTAAATCTAATCAATTAACAGTATTGATGAGCGTATACCACGGGGATCTATATTGGGTCCTTTATTATTTTTCAATCTATGTGAATACTTTACCAAGTTTTATATATGGTGGTAATGGGGATATGTATGCAGACGATTCCACTTTAACCGTAAATGGAAGCAGTGTAGCTTTGCACTGCAAGCATTATTGGTTTGGGATAATCAACTAAACACAAACAAAACATGGTCATGGTGATAGCTCCGCGTGCAAATTTAAACAAAATAACAACCTTCAACGTTTCTATAAATCGAAAGGTACTGATAAGAGTTAGCGTCGTCAACTTTCTTGGTACAATAATTGGTGAAGAATTGAATTGGCCCAAACACGTTGACAAAGTAACAAAAGTAATGCACAGAAACACCATCCTTTCAAAACGAGCTATTAAGGACTGTTTACCAATAACTTCTTTAAAGTTGTTGTGTAATGCACTCGTATCGCCTAACTTTGCTTATTGTTACTATGTGTTGTCAAATAGGTATCGGGAACAAACGGATAAACTCAAGAAAGTTCAAAATCGATCTGCTATGATAATTTCAAACAGAAGTTACGAGACTCCATCAAGTGAATTGATTAGCAATCTAAAATGAATGCCAATTGAGAAACGTCTTTAATTTCAGCGTGTAAATATGATGTACATGCAAACATAATTTGGCGCCATCCTATTTACAAGAAAGGTTTATTAAAGTAAGTGACATTCATCGTTATAATACGGGGCACGCAGTTGAAGGTTTTCTTTCTGTGCCAAAGTAGACAACAGAATGTTTTTTAAACATAGCCCCCTCGTTTCTTCAATTATAGCATGGAATCAGTTGGACAGATCATTGAAAATTACAAGCCTTTAATACATGTCTAAACAGTCTTGCAATATCGATTCCCATTAAGATAAAATGACAAAAGGAATTTTGTTTAGTGTCTTAACACAAGTTTTACTTTGATTCCTTTTTTTTTATTTTTTTATTTTTTTTTAGCTTTCTAGCACATTTCTCTTGTAAAAATCAAACGATTGGTTAATGATGCGCGTGCAGAACAACATGATAAAATTTGGTTTTCATATACATCCTCATTGCTAGGAAAATGTCACTTGATGCTTTTTATCAAGATTAAAAAAAGTTAATTGAGATGCTAGCTGTATCTCTTTTTAATGGAAATCCTCTGTCATTATATTTGGTAGGTATAAACATGTGTTCTTTCTTGCATTTCCTAAATCAATGAGGGTGGTCAACCTCAATCTCATTATGCGTATGTAATGGTGCAACAGAGACCTTATATATCGTGAGACAAGAAGTTGGTGGGCTAAAGATAATTTAAGGTTATCCTGTTGACTTATACAAGACAAGAAGTTGGTGGGCTAAAGATAATTTAAGGTTATCCTGTTGACTTATACAAGACAAGAAGTTGGTGGACTAAAGATAATTTAAGGTTATCCTGCTGACTTATACAAGACAAGAAGTTGGTGGGCTAAAGATAATTTAAGGTTATCCTGCTGACTTATACAAGACAAGAAGTTGGTGGGCTAAAGATAATTTAAGGTTATCCTGTTGACTTATACAAGACAAGAAGTTGGTGGGCTAAAGATAATTTAAGGTTATCCTGCTGACTTATACAAGACAAGAAGTTGGTGGGCTAACGATAATTTAAGGTTACCCTGCTGACTTATACAAGACAAGAAGTTGGTGGGCTAAAGATAATTTAAGGTTATCCTGTTGACTTATACAAGACAAGAAGTTGGTGGGCTAAAGATAATTTAAGGTTATCCTGCTGACTTATACAAGACAAGAAGTTGGATGGCTAAAGATAATTTAAGGTTACCCTGTTGACTTATACAAGACAATTAGTTGGTGGGCTAAAGATAATTTAAGGTTATCCTGTTGACTTATACATAACAATTAGTTGGTGGGCTAAAGATAATTTAAGGTTATCCTGTTGACTTATACAAGACAATTAGTTGGTGGGCTAAAGATAATTTAAGGTTATCCTGTTGACTTATACATAACAATTAGTTGGTGGGCTAAAGATAATTTAAGGTTATCCTGCTGACTTATACAAGACAAGAAGTTGGTGGGCTAAAGATAATTTAAGGTTATCCTGTTGACTTATACAAGACAAGAAGTTGGTGGGCTAAAGATAATTTAAGGTTATCCTGTTGACTTATACAAGACAAGAAGTTGGTGGGCTAAAGATAATTTAAGGTTATCCTGCTGACTTATACAAGACAAGAAGTTGGATGGCTAAAGATAATTTAAGGTTATCCTGTTGACTTATACAAGACAAGAAGTTGGTGGGCTAAAGATAATTTAAGGTTATCCTGTTGACTTATACAAGACAATTAGTTGGTGGGCTAAAGATAATTTAAGGTTATCCTGTTGACTTATACATAACAATTAGTTGGTGGGCTAAAGATAATTTAAGGTTACCCTGTTGACTTATACAAGACAATTAGTTGGTGGGCTAAAGATAATTTAAGGTTATCCTGTTGACTTATACATAACAATTAGTTGGTGGGCTAAAGATAATTTAAGGTTATCCTGCTGACTTATACATAACAATTAGTTGGTGGGCTAAAGATAATTTAAGGTTATCCTGCTGACTTATACAAGACAAGAAGTTGGTGGGCTAAAGATAATTTAAGGTTATCCTGTTGACTTATACAAGACAAGAAGTTGGTGGGCTAAAGATAATTTAAGGTTATCCTGCTGACTTATACAAGACAAGAAGTTGGATGGCTAAAGATAATTTAAGGTTATCCTGTTGACTTATACAAGACAATTAGTTGGTGGGCTAAAGATAATTTAAGGTTATCCTGTTGACTTATACATAACAATTAGTTGGTGGGCTAAAGATAATTTAAGGTTATCCTATTGACTTATACAAGACAATTAGTTGGTGGGCTAAAGATAATTTAGGTTATCCTGTTGACTTATACATAACAATTAGTTGGTGGGCTAAAGATAATTTAAGGTTATCCTGCTGACTTATACAAGACAAGAAGTTGGTGGGCTAAAGATAATTTAAGGTTATCCTGTTGACTTATACAAGACAAGAAGTTGGTGGGCTAAAGATAATTTAAGGTTATCCTGTTGACTTATACAAGACAAGAAGTTGGTGGGCTAAAGATAATTTAAGGTTATCCTGCTGACTTATACAAGACAAGAAGTTGGATGGCTAAAGATAATTTAAGGTTATCCTGTTGACTTATACAAGACAAGAAGTTGGTGGGCTAAAGATAATTTAAGGTTATCCTGTTGACTTATACATAACAATTAGTTGGTGGGCTAAAGATAATTTAAGGTTACCCTGTTGACTTATACAAGACAATTAGTTGGTGGGCTAAAGATAATTTAAGGTTATCCTGTTGACTTATACATAACAATTAGTTGGTGGGCTAAAGATAATTTAAGGTTATCCTGCTGACTTATACAAGACAAGAAGTTGGTGGGCTAAAGATAATTTAAGGTTATCCTGTTGACTTATACAAGACAAGAAGTTGGTGGGCTAAAGATAATTTAAGGTTATCATGTTGAGTTATACAAGACAAGAAGTTAGTGGGCTACAAGACAAGAAGTTGGTGGGCTAAACATAATTTAAGGTTATAACAAGGTCCTGTGAAAGCTTAGATACACATGATTCGCTTAAGCATGAATCTGAATTCAACATTTAAAATGATTTAAGAACAAAGTAACACGTGTATAATAATCCTTGACCCATTACAATCAGTGCATCATCCTGCACAAGGGCAATTAGACGGCACTGTTTAAAAACCAGTTTGCTCAGTCACCCGTTGCGAAAAATTATGAATAGGGTAACGTTAGATAGAATACAAGTTACACTGTACATGTTTTACAAACCTGTTTAACTCAAAGTCAGTAAAGACATTGCTGACAACAAGAGATTGGGGTCCAATCCACACGTCGTTTCTGAGGTTCTCTGTGTGATATCTTTGTAGAACTTCGGCTTTGTCTTCGGAGCGAGGTATTGCAAGTTGTCCCTTCTTGGCCTTGCATTTCTAGAAGGTAATGTTTGAATCTGATATTATTACCAAAAACTATATGTGGATAAAAGGGTTAAGCTTATAAAGCGTTTGGGGAGCTGCGAATTATATGTTTACTAGAAGAATGCTGAGGATGCCGTTGACAGATAGAGTGAGTAATGAGCAGAAGAGAGAGATGATATGTAAGAGATGGATTCAGCAAATGAGATTAATGGGATATCCGATACGAAAAGGAGGTTTGGGGAATGCTCAATTTCAATCTCAAATTTTGCCCTGAGCCAATCAAATGCCACGATTTCAGTAGCTACTAAGAGTTATTGATGACAACTTTTATTAAAACAGGGCCCTCACATTGATATCAAGGATGGGGGAAGAGGCGGGTAGTGGAAGGAGTGTAAGTATAGTCAGCAAAGATGGGGCAATTAGGATCGAGAGAGGAATGAAAGGCCAGGGAATGAAGCTGTTGGCAATGCAAGAAACAAGGAGTTATAACGCAAATAGGTAAAGAGAGATATATCTATATATATATATAGAGAGAGAGATAGACCAATAACTTACAGCGCTCATATATACAACAATTTTAACTCACTAACGGAATTTCTTGCATTTCTAGCTTATGTATGAAATAAATTTGTTCAAAAAGAAAGACATTACCAACAAATAAACAATGAAATAACAACATACAAACAAACAAAAATAAAATAACTTTTTATCAACAACAACAAAATAAATTAACTTTTTATTAACAATAACAATCAGTCAGAGTATCTTAGTATGACGGAATCACCTCACACACTGAATTGCTTACGCTATTACTATGTTTAATATACAGACAACTAAAAATAAGAGAGCGTTTTTGTATGAATCAATAAAGGTTATTGACTAGATTTCATAAATGTCGAGAAAAGAGCTATGTTTAAACAAGTTCAGATTGTTTCGAATTTACGATTACTCAATCATAGGCTCATTCACATACCACTGAACATTCAACAACCTTTGTGCACGGTAAATTCGATACAAGAATTAGTTGAGCCTCGTACTTGAATAACAAAGAACATATAAATGTAAGGTATAATACAACATAAATAAACAATAATTTTTTCATGTCAAAATGTTTTTTTACATAATATATGTACATATAATAACGAAACTTAATATTTCCATAACATATAACCATAAATTTAAAGTATTAACCGAACTATTCTGTTGGAAAAGTGCAGGAGACCGCAATCATAAGCAAAGCTTGACAAGGATGGCGGCCTAAAAAAAAAAAACAACAATTTTTTTTAAGGTAAACCTTAAAATGAAAAAGTGTTTAAACGATCTTTGTATATGAGTTGGTGAGGGTGTTGTGCAAATGTATATGTATATATATATATATATATATATATATATGTATTGTGTGTGTGTGTATATGTGTGTGTTTGCGCGCGCGTGTGTGTGTGTGCATGTGTACGCGAGCGTGCGTGGTTGTATGTGTTTGTAACGAATATATGAAAGTGCACGTAGCTCTGTGTGGTATAGAGGAGTGGAAACCATTAAACCAAGCCTCCCCTTACCCGCATCGTGTGTAAACGAAACATTAAAGGGATTGTTTAACAATGTTAAATCTGAGATACACGGTCCTACATGTTACCAGTGTCTGTGATATGGTGTAATATTGAAGCCCTAAAAAAATCGCGCTTCAAAATGATCAAGAAGTGCAAAAAAAAGTAAAAATCTTTGAGTGACAGGCTTTACCATACTCGTTTTCCCCAATAGACTAGTGTTATGAAAACCGTTCGGCGAACGGTTTTCGAAATTTGTAATTCCAATCATTAATATATTGATAATCAGACAGGCGATCGGCTTGCAAAAGTCATGGAGTACCTGACTGACCTAAAGGTTTATAATTATCATTGCAGCATGAGCTAAATCAAGGATTATTTCTAAAGGATCTAAGACAAAGTTACCGGATCCCTTTAAACCAAGCCTCCCCTTTCCCGCGTTGGTGTAAACGACTTACCCGTGCCTGTACTTCCCATATGTCGGCCTTGCTTATTATGAGGAAGCAATATTTCCCTTCAAAAAGTTCAAAGCCTCTTGGACATCTGAGGGTAGTTCCTTGGGTTGAACTTCTTTCCGCTATAGGGATGCGCAATAGAAAATAAAATGAAAAGAATATGACTCGTCAATTCTCTCCCCATATTTATAATATCACCAAAGTCAACGAAGGTCCGCGTATTACAACAGTTAGACTTTCTGTAGATAAGTACAAATATTTGGTTGTAAAGGTAGTTTAAGTCCAACTCCTGCGCTTCCTATTACACTGTAGCTAAGGAGCAACTATGAAATATTAGGCTGAATTCTCAGGGATCTGCCCGAATACAGGAATATAAATTGTGTACCATGAAAACACAGAGTAACACAACGAAAGACGGAAAACAAAAACGATAAGAACGCAGAGTAGCATAGCGAAAGACAGAAAGTGAAAAATGGTAAAAGTATATTAACAAAGAGTAACATAACGAATGTTAGAAAGGGAAAATGATAGGACGGTATATATAAGGAATATATCGGAAGGAAAAAAGGTAGGATATCAACACAAAGTAACAGAACGAAAGACAGAAAGTAAAAATGATATCAACACAGGGTGGCTTAGCGAAAGACAGAAAGTGAACAAGATAAAAGGATATCAACACAGAGCAACATAGCGAAAGACAGAACGCAAAAATGATAAAAGGATACCAACACAGAGTAACAAAATAAAGAAGTAGAAAGAGACAATGATAGCACGTTATATATAAAGAATATATCAGGGAAGGAAAAAAGAGAGGATATCAACACAGAGTAACACAACGAAAGACAGAAAGCAAAAACGATAACAACACAGAGTAACATAGCAAAAGACAGAAAGTGAACAAGATAAAAGGATATCAACACAGAGTAGCATAGCGAAAGACAGAAAGCGAAAGTGATAAAAGGATAGCAATACAGAACAACTTAACGAAATACAGGAAGAATAATGATAAAAGGGTAACGAAACAGAATAACATAAGGAAAGGTAGAAATCCAAACTTTTGAATTGATAAATACACAGAGTAACATAAAGGAAGGTGGAATTACAAAATGATAAAAAGATACCCACAGAGAACAACATATGTGAATGGACCTTGGCTTTTAACAAAATACATACCTTCGCAAGTGGGTGGATCTTTAGACCACTTTCCAGTGGGTGCGTTACCGTTAACTACACAGACGGTATTCAGTTCATCAGAGGTGGCGGTGTAGCCGGGTTTGCAGGAATAGGTATAATCCTGGTTAAGGTTCCTTCGTCCACCAGACACTGCTATTGTATTAGTACCTGCTCCAGGCTTAGCACAAGTGATCTCTGTATTGGTTAAAGAATAATGTGGAGGGCTCATGTAGTTCAGCAGTTCAATGAAGATACACAATAGAAATTAAAATTAAAAGAATATGCCTCATCAATTCTTTCCTCAAATTTATCATCTCACCAAACTGAACGAATGCCCGCGTATTTCAACAGTTAGACTATCTGAGGATAAGTACAAACATGTGGCTGTTAAAGGTAGTTTAAGTCCAATTCCTGCGCTTCCCATTACACTGTAGCTGAGGAACAACTATGAATTATTAGGCTGGAATCTCAGGGATCTGCCTAAACACATGAATAATTGTGCAGCGTAAAGACGGGTTGAAATTATGCTACATTTGCAGGTCCTTCCACGCAAAGGAATGAATCTACAAAAGAGGATTGAGACAACGTTAATTCTATTTCTCTACGTCACTAAAGGATTCATTTGTGAACCATGACGATATAGCCGAAATACAAAATTTCAATTCGAAATGAATACAAATGGGGAAAATAGAATCACTGTCTTTCCCGTTGGACGGACCTCCCGAATAGCACAGAGTAACTAGCGAAAGACAGAAAGTGAAAAATTATGAAAGTATATCAACACAGAGTAACATAACTAAAGTTAGAAAGCGAAAATGATAGCATGTTATATATAAAGAATATATCAGGGAAGGAAAAAAAGAAAGGATATCAACATAGAATAACACAACGAAAGACAGAAAGCAAAAAGGATAACAACACAGAGTAACATAGCGAAAGACAGAAAGCGAATGTGATAAAAGGATAACAATACAGAACAACTTAACGAAATACAGGAAGAATAATGATAAAAGGGTAACGAAACAGAATAACATAAGGAAAAGTAGAAATCCAAACTTTTGAATTGATAAATACACAGAGTAACATAAAGAAAGGTGTGGTATGTGGGTAAAAGGGGGAGAGTGGATGATTGGGTTCAGATACACTTACGATTGCAGGAGATTCCATCGCCTACGTATCCTTCATTGCATTCACACTCATAACCTCCTTCCGTGTTGTCACATTGTGCGTTAGGATCGCAGGGGTCCTGTCCGGACGTGCACTCATCGACGTCTAAAAATGATAATGATAATAATATTACTTCTACTAATACTCAGGCGCGCTGGAGGCAGCTTAAGAATTGGGGGGGGGGAGGGGAGATGGGCAAACATTCCAGAGGCTCACCTTTCAGGAGGATTGGCGTAATGAGCATAAACGTTTAGGGGGAAAAGAAAAATATGCATCACCATCACTTCTACATGTAACATGCAGGTCGAGCGGAACGTTTTTCAAAGCGGAGTATTCATGATAAAGGTA
Organism: Strongylocentrotus purpuratus; assembly: GCF_000002235.5. NCBI lineage: Eukaryota > Metazoa > Echinodermata > Echinoidea > Camarodonta > Strongylocentrotidae > Strongylocentrotus > Strongylocentrotus purpuratus. Next base: position 17,278,909 of record NW_022145606.1, read on the forward strand.
GAGCATAGCGAGTGGAGCGTAATTTGGGGCGGGATCCATGGAGTTTGCACTGGCGGAGGTCAAGGGAAGGAGCCCATGAAAGCTCAGGGGTAGGCATTAAATTATGGTCCGATAAGCATATTTAGATACCTTATTCGTGACATTGAGAGGTCATTAATTGGGGAGGGGGGTCCAGGGGGCTGAGTCCCCAGAAGCTCAGTGGTTTTAGGCATTTAATTACGGTTAGATGAGCAACCAGGGGCCCGGTTTGGCCTTGCGAGAGTGCAAAAATCGACTTGCAAAACTCGCTCGCACTCTTACAACAAACTTGCTGCAAGCTTGTAGGATTGAGGTCGGAATTCCAGTTGAAACCAGTAGGCAACTAGTACCAGTTGAAACCAGTAGGTTCAACACAGAGTAACATAGTAAAAGACAGAAAGCGAAAGCGACAAAAGGATAACCATACAGAACAACTTAACGAAATACAGGAAGAATAATGATAAAAGGGTAACGAAACAGAATAACATAAGGAAAGGTAGAAATCCAAACTTTTGAATTGATAAATACACAGAGTAACATAAAGGAAGGTGGAATTACAAAATGATAAAAAGATACCCACAGAGAACAACATATGTGAATGGACCTTGGCTTTTAACAAAATACGTACCTTCGCAAGTGGGTGGAGGTACAGACCACTTTCCAGTGGGTGCGTTACCGTTAACTACACAGACGGTATTCAGTTCATCAGAGGTGGCGGTGTAGCCGGGTTTGCAGGAATAGGTATAATCCTGGTTAAGGTTCCTTCGTCCACCAGACACTGCTATTGTATTAGTACCTGCTCCAGGCTTAGCACAAGTGATCGCTGTATTGGGTAAAGAATAATGTGGAGGGCTCATGTAGTTCAGCAGTTCAATGAAGATATACAATAGAAAATGAAATTAAACAAATATGCCTCATCAATTCTTTCCTCAAATTTATTATCTCACCAAACTAAACGAATGCCCGCGTATTTCAACAGTTAGTCTTTTTGTGGATAAGTACAACTATGTGGCTATAAAAGCAGTTAAGTCCAATCCTGCCATGCCTATTACACTTTAACTAAGGAACAACTATGAAATATTAGGCTAAATTCTCATGGATCTGCCCAAACACATGAATAATGGTGCACCATGAAGACGGGTTGAAATTTTGCTACATGTGCATGTCCTTCCACGCAAAGGAATGAATCTACAAAAGAGAATTGAGACAACCTTCCTTTTTTCTTTACGTCACTAAAGGATTCATTTGTGGACCATGACAAGATAGCCGAAATACACAATTTAAATTTGAAAAGAATACACATGGGGAAAACAAAAGAATCACTATGTCTTCCCCATTGTACTTACCTCCCGAATAATATAGAGTAAACTAGCGCAAGACAGAAAGTGAAAATGATAAAAGTATATCAACACAGAGTTACATAACTAAAGTTAGAAAGGGAAAATGATATGACGGTAAATATAAAGAATATATCAGGGAAAGAAAACAGAGAGGATATCAACACAAAGTAACAGAACGAGAGACAGAAAGTAAAAACGATAACAACACAGAGTAACATAGCGAAAGACAGAAAGCCCAAAGCCCTCAAAGATAGGTTTTTATATAAATTGGATCAATTTCACAAATGGTCCCAAGTTTTAATTTAAAAAAAAAATGTTATTAGATCAAAATGTTGCACTCATTATATCGAATCACGTTTTTCTCACGAAGATTAATGCAATGTTTTCAAAATTTGGTAACATAAAACAAAAAAGTATACCCAGATGTTGTGTCCGGACAGGTTAAAACAGCAATTTGAAGAAGTTTACAGGTAATATTTCATCCGATGCATATGATTTTAATTCTGATGATATACAGTCATTTACAGGGTCTCCGATATTAAAGCCTTACTTCACTACTTATAGCTACTTGCGCCCTCTATATAGCAAACAATGCCTTATCGGTGACCGTTGGTCCCCCATGGTCTCCTTTTCTATAGTTGATTTGATGACATAACCACCTGTCAGGGACCATGCAGGGAGGTCTAATCCCTCCTGGCCAAACTAGTGCAGATAGGCTTTATAGTCTGCTATTAGGTTAGGTGACTATTTAATAAACTCATATGCATGTATATAATCTACTCACCTTTGCATTCTGGCATATTTTCCCAAAAACAACTATTTTTTCCAAGTTCCTCGGGACCCCCATCTGCGTCCTTGAAATTCACTCTGGATTTGCACGTGATTGGACCTGGATCACCGACTGACGCGAAACCATCATTACAGGTGACTGTAGCTTCACTGCCGATCAAGAGAGATTCACTGGTCATCTTACCGTTTTCAATGTTTTCAACAGAACATCTCCTTTCTGCCATATAAAAGAGAAAACATCAAATTGTAACTAGAGGTGGTACATTGCTACATGGACATGGTTATTTCATATATGTATAAATCATGTATCAATATGCACACTGTCGCTCATATATTTTTTTTACCCCAATTTATGGAATTATTTTGATAATTTTGATTATGATTTATTCTCTAAACTTTATTTTTTTACCAAGAAATTTCACATCAAAGTTACAGATATATTTTACAGAGGAACCTGCGGCTCATAAAACATAAAACAAACCCCACGAAAATGGGATACTTATTTTGCATTTCCTCTTGATAAACTAAACGTTACCCTTTATTTACTTGTTTATAGGCAAAATGGGGTCAAAATTTGTGGAAAATGTTTTTGAAAGTCCGCGAATAGGGGGTCATTTTCGACTCCGCTAACGATCAGGCGTTTAATATCGCTTGAATATTAAAGAACTGTAGTACCAAAAGTTAATCACAACACAATTAGGCCTCTTGCAGATTTGGCGAGGCAACACAGCGGTGTTTATTTTTAGATGACATAAAGTGTACAACAACGTCACTTTTCTGTATTTAAATATCACAGAGCTACGTGAATACACGCAGTTGCCATTCTACTGTATTTCATTAATGGTCTTTAAACATAAGCATAACAAATTACCATATAATTATGTCTCTATTATTAAATGTAAAACAGAAATGCATAATTATAATACCAGAAATCCAGAAAATTACTATGTCGAAAAATGTAAAAATACAGCATCATCTTTTTCTTTCAAATCAAAAGGACCGTCAACATGGAACTCTCTTCCTCATTATATTAAAACAATTTCGTTTCTTAATTCTTTTAAATCAAAACTTAAGTTTTTTTTATTCACATACTCTACAAAATAATTAATCCATCCTAACTTTTTTTAACTTTTATAACTTTTAAACTTTTTTAACTTTTAAACTTTTTTTGCCATAATGTCACTATGCTTTTCTAATTCTTTTTCAATAAAATTTTTGGTATTTTAATAAGCTGGGAATTGCCTCGATAGAACCTTTATTTGGTTCTTTTGCAATTTCCATTTCATGTTCATTATCTATTTCCTTGATTTCTTACTCTTGTCTTTACTTCTCTTTTTAATTATTATTATTATTTAAGGAAATATGTTAATATTTGTACAATGTTTTTCAATGTACTTTTTTTAAATGGACTTGAATAAAATAAAATTGAATTGAATTGAATTAAATTCGTTTACACATTTTTATCCCCTGAGGTTTAACGTGTCATATCTGAACAAGCATTTACACATTGGAAAAAACAATTCTGTGGTAAAGAGACATTGCTTGACAGTAGGACTATTACGGCGCCCTTGTTAAGCAAATTACATGATAGGAATATGGTATACATCCCCTGTGACAAATACGAATAATAGCTTACACTACACCAGGGGCGTCAATCCTTTTAAAAAATATGTTGGTGGGGGGGGGGACACAATGGTGTCAAATATGAAGTGGCGTGTTACAGGGTTGTGTCTGAGGGGGGATGGGGCCCACTCAGAAGTCGAAAGAAAATTGAATTTTCAAACTCATTTTGCGCGATTTGGTGCATGCTTTTTTAGTAATATTTGACTGAAAATCATTGACAAGATTCCAATGAACTTTTTCTTTAAAAGAGAAATTTTCTATGTCACTATTACAAAGACTTGGAGACATAACCATTTGCTATGCAAGCTTTATTATTGTCATTTTTGTGTGAAACGATTCCATGGAGTATCTTGATTACAAAAGTTAGGTTTAAGATAAGTTCTTACATGAACCTGTCTTGTTATTCACTATCGCTAACATAACGTTTTGGTACTTTATTTTGGTATATTTTAAGATATTTATTTCATAATTTTCGTCTAATATTGAATGTCCATCCATCGTGATACTGTGTAAGGCAAACAAAAGAGGCAACTTGTAAGTCATGGCTATAAGCTGTTAAAATGAAACTATATACAATATTATATTAAGTATAAATAAAATGTATGTCAGTGAGTAATAAGTGAACATCTAGATATTGATGATTATGAGAACTCTTAAAAATCTCACAATAATATACAAGGTAACATTCTATTTACCATACCTGTTAGTATGATAACATTCCATTGATCATCAATGAAATGTCTACAAATTGCCCAGTCCCTCTCATATTAACGATAAGGAAAAAAAATCTTAAATTTACACATCTTCACTTGAAATGAAGTATGACATATCTCGTGATTAGTGAATCCAACATTTCAGTAAGTCGAAATGTTACAACTCGGCGATAATCATGTGTTATGCTTGAAATCAGAGAGTTTTAGGTATATAATGTTTAAAGTTGGCAACAGAAATATCTTTCTTTTAATGCAACAGTGTCTGAAATAATGCCTATGAAACACAAATATCATCGATCTTGTCGAAAGGTAAAACAAAAATGAATGGAAAAAAAACACAGCAATGGTTATGAAACTTTAGACTGGTTGTCAATAAAGGTATTTTAAATCTTATTTTCCTGGCGTCGGTCTAACGCAAAATGGTTATGCAACAAAGTTAGATGGATAGGACATTAAATGGAGGCCCCATGTAGAGAAGAGTCACTACCTTTGCACGCTAAGAACCCACTGCACTATTCGTATAGGAGTAGGGGAAAACCCCGGTGTAGTGGTCCACCTGCACACAACCCCAGTACAAGTTAGCGACATGCGGAATACCGCCCTGCTGACTCCAAATTCAGAAGATTCAGAAGATTCAACAATCAAATTCTGATTATACCAACCGTATATAATTCTCTGTCCTTTCTACTTCTCATGCATCTGGTATATTTTGTAATGGTTCTAAATCAGAATTTATTGGCCCGAATTTACAAAGGAGGTTTGAATGGGGTATTGGAGAAGTTTACAATCAGTTTGAAAATGTCAATTTAACACTGAACAATATACATTTCAAATCGAATTAATGTTAATCAATTAAAAATAACACTATCCACAATAGTAAGAAAATAATATAATAATAGTAATAATAATAATAATAATTAAAAAAATTAAATAATAATAATAATAACAACAATAATTAATGACAAAGTTGATGGAAGCAATTGAAGAAAAAAAGGAAAGTTCTTGGCACCTGTCCAGTAAACGGATATCTGAATTTATAGAATTACTGAAAATATCCTTGATATCAATTTAATAATTTGATGAAACACAAAAAAGAGAAACATAAAGTTTAATAATATTGAACTCATAACATGCTTTGTGCACATAATTAAATTAATGAGAACAAATCATTATTTGTAAACAGCATTTTTCTAAGTTTAAACGTGTTTGTACATTATTGGAGTTAAAAAGCTGATCCATTTTCAGTTTTTTCGGTCTTTCAATACATTTGTTTATCGATGAAAAACTGTCTGAACGAATGGCAGGACATACAAACAAGTAATGAAACTCATCCCCAAGTGACTACAAATTACACAGCGTACATAACTTCATTTTTTCCTGGAAGTATTTGAATATCTACCAGCTACAATCGGCAGGTAATGATTGCCACAGCGAAAACGATTTAATATTGTCCGATCTCTTCTAATGAGATCGATTAAGTATCGTTCTAAACATAAAGAATGTTTGAAGATTCGCATTATCTTACAAACAAGCAGACCAATACTGGGCACGGGAATCGTTCAATCGCCCTTCCAATTGGTTTAACCCAATCACAACTAATATTTTCACAAATTTCCCATGAATTAGACCTCCCCATATTTTCCAGAGTCAGCTTGATTTTTTGTTAACCAAGGTACCTGATAGATATTGTGCTCAAAGAGTAATTTTAAGATAATATACACCTTACCAGACAATTAATTTTGTCCACTATATACAATCCTACACCAGAAGCTTATCATTCTGCTTTCGATATATTTCTCAAGTTTAAGCCTCCCCAATTCACCAAGTACCATACAATTTGCCGTTGTTTTGCTCACATACATGAATTGCTTACAACATTTCATGTGGAAATTTCAAGATAATGCAGCACTTCAAATCTCCATATCTCACTTCCATAGAGCAGAATGGCAACACAAGTTGATCAAGTAATTCCAGGAGGTTATAAATAGGTAAGTGCAGTTGGTAAGGTTGAGATAACAGACTATACATTGCTCGTCTAGCTTGATTGAGTTGCTTAATTTGTTTTTATAGTTACATGTAATAAAGTACTTCCAAGGTAGACGTATTCACTAACTACTTCTACAATATCATAAACAAATTTAAATATAGTAATATAGGAACATATTTCTTCAATTTCGCTATACGGCCATTCTTGAACTGATTGATAGCAATGATAAATATATCAATTTAGAATAGCCATATACTTTCATTAATTGAATTTTCCCCATTAATGTTAAATCACCATGCTTCCACCACGTTTTTTTTTTTTTTTTTTTTATCTTGCTCAATATTTCTTTATAATTCATTTTTTCTTTGATATCTTCGTGTATTGAAAAATAAATCCTTTTATTTTAACAAACGGAAATGTATGAGTGAATAATTGTGGACCTACGGGTAAAATGAATGTCTTGCCCTTGTTTAACTTTAATCCTGAAATGCTATAAAACATTCAATAATTTGTTTAATTTCCTTAAATGAATTCGAATCTTTAATGAAAAGCGTTATATCGTATGCGTACAGAACTTGGGTTGTTTCTGTATTTCCAAAACTGATTCCTTTTATCTGATGACTATTATTCATCATATATGAGCTAAAATTTCAATGCACAAATCAAATAAATAAGGAGAGAGGGGATCTCTCTGCCTTATTCCTCTTTCAACCTTGACATAACCTGTTGATGTGTATCCATTTATAACACAATTTTCTGCTTTAGTAGAGGGGTGCGTTCACGCGATTTTTCGAAGCTAGAATCACAAACATGAATCACAAATCAAAACGCCGTTACAAAAACAAGGTCACTGCGGGAAAGCGTTCAAGCGATTTTCCATTAACGCTGATTCTAGCTCATTTCGAGCCCAGCCACTGCGCATCACACTGCGCAGTTTGACCCAGGAAGTATAGGTCAACTTCGGCGCGAGCTTTCTGGAATTGTTTACGGCCGACTGTCGACTGCTGTTTTGTGCATAGATCGCAATAATAAAACAAAGAATGAGAAGGTGATAGAAGGAAGAAACAAAGAATAACATAAGAAAAGACAGGAAGAGAAAGTCGATAGAATGATTAAAACAAAAAATAACGGAAGAGAAAGTGAATGTGATATAAGAAAGGACAGACAGAGAAAGTGATAGAAGGAAGAAACAAGGAATAACACAAGAAAAGACAGAAAGAGAAAGTCGATAGAATGATTAAAACAAAGAATAACATAAGAGAAAGTGATAGAAGGAAGAAACAAAGAATAACATAAGGAAAGACAGAAAGAGGAAGTGATAGAATGATTAAAACAAAGAATTACATAAGAAAATGGGATAGAAGCAAACAACAAAGAATAACATAAGAATAGAAGGAAGAAACAAAGAATAAAATAAGGAAAGACAGAAAGAGAAAATGATAGAATGATTAAAACAAAGAATAAATAAGAGAAAGTGATAGAATTATAAAAACAAAGAATAACATAAGAGAAGGTGATAGAAGGAAGAAACAAAGAATAATATAAGGAAAGACAGAAAGAGAAAGTGATAGAATGATTAAAACAAAGAATTACATAAGAAAATGGGATAGAAGCAAACAACAAAGAATAACATAAGAATAGAAGGAAGAAACAAAGAATAACAAAAGAGAAAGTGATAGATTTATAAAAACAAAAAATAACAAAAGAAAATGTGATAGAAGCAAAAAACAAAGAATAACATAAGAATAGAAGGAAGAAACAAAGAATAACATGAGGAAAGACATAAAGAGAAAATGATAGAATGATTAAAACAAAGAATAACATAAGAGAAAGTGATATATTTATAAAAACAAAGAATAACATAAGAAAAGGTGATAGAAGGAAAAAACAAAGAATAATATAAGATTAGAAGGAAGAAACAAAGAGAAAATTATAGAAGGAAAACAAGGAATAACATAACGGAACAGGCCACGATAAAGAGCATGGTATAGTGAACGCAAATTGCATGAAAAGCAGGCGCGCGGTTTTTGCCCAAACCGGAACAGGCCACGAAAATGACGCCATAGAATCATGATTGAGAATTCCGTTCGTTCAATCGAATTTTAGCGACCATGATTCTGCAGAATCATTATACAAAACGCATCTTTTTCAGCGTTTCATGTTTGTGTTTTTAAACACGTTTATTTTTACGACCGACGATAAAATTGCTTGAACGGAACGTGTCTTAAACTAAACGTCTTTAAATATCGTGATTCTAGGGTTAAAAAGTGTCGATTAAACGCACCCTAAGAAATATTAATCCATTTACAAAACCTTGGTCCAAAATTAAATGATTTTAAAACCTTATGTAAAAATAAATGTTAAACAAAATCAAATGGCTACCCAAAAAGCGTGTTCTCTGTAAAAGAAGTTTGACATGACGTCTATTATTCGTATCGCTTCTTCAATGTTCCTAACCTTAACACATCCCAACTGATCTAAACCAACAATTGCAGGTAAAACTTATTGTATTCTCTTTGAAAGTATCTTAGATAGAATTTTATAATCTACATTTAGCAACGAAATCGGTCTGTAATTCTTAATAAGCTCCAGATCTTTGCCATCTTTGTGTATCAATGTAATAACTGCTTACCTTTGAGAGGCTGATAATTCCCCTTTAAGAGCTTCATTTAAAGAACTAGAACTCCAATTACTGGCCCAAATTTCTGATAAAATCCTACACATTTCCCGGAGATTTGTTAAGTTCTATATCTTTTAGTATTTCTATGGCACATTCCCTTTCTACGATCGTTTCATAACTTTCGTTCAGACAGAAAATTGTCTGTCGATAAATATTTAATTGAAAGACCAAATACACTGAAAATAATTCAGCTTTTTAACTCCACTAATATACAAACCCTATTAGACTTAGTAAAATGCTGTTGGCAAATGATACTTTGTTCTCATTAATTGAATTATGTGCACAAAACATGTTATGAGTTCAATATCAACTTTATGTTTCTCTTTTTTGCCTTATATCAAATTATTAAATTGATATCAAGAATTTTTTTCAGTAATTCTATAAATTCAGATATCAATTTACTGGTGCCAGTAACTTTTTGTCATTATTTATTGTTATATTGTTAATATCATTATCGTTTTGTTTTTTAATTATTAGTAGTATTACTATTATTATAATTAGAAATAATATTGTTATTACAATTATTATCACTATTACCATTATCATCATAATTTTTTCCACTATTGTCGATAGTGTTATTTTTATTGATTAAAGGGAAAGTTGAGTTCTTGTTTCAGACCGCAAATACCTTCAAAGTGCATGGTTATTGCTCTTGTTCTTATTTATGACATTCCTAGTGCTCTTTAAGGAACTAAAATTGCTAGGACGGTCATTTTAGACCCCCAAATTTGTGAAATTGAGCCAATACGATCATACCATTTCAGCTCCTCTTTAAATAAAACCGTGACCGTAAATTCGTCGCTGTTTTCACGAAGTGACGGTAGTGAAAAAAAATTGCATTCACTTTGCGTTACGATTTCCCTCACTACCGTCACTTCGTGAAAATAGGGACGAATTATTCAGTTAGTTAATAATCATAATAATTGGGCCGGCTGGCTGTGCGTATTATAACCAACATGAAAAAGCCAACAAAAAGCCAACATCGGCATTGGCTGGAATAAAATGTATAAGGCTTTATCTCGTTTTTTCAACTGCTGGTTCAAATTATCAAATATTTGTGGAGCACCCCACGTATTAGAAATCGTTATATTTATGGATATTTCAGCCGTCTCTGAACCGATTTTGATCAAACAAAGATGATTTTGTCATTTAATTTGTATGTTCTTTCAAATTTAACACTCAGTTTTTCCTTATCTCACAAACATTATTTTGTGTAGCGCCCTCTGCAACAAAACTCAACTATTAAAGTTACTATGTCTAATTTGCAGGCCAAAAAAATGAAAAAGTTAAATTCCAACTGCATTTGAATTATAATACTAATTTAGAACTTCCCTAAAAAAGGTGGGGCTTGAAAATGTCTTCAAGTGGGAAAATAACGACTATTAGTTGTCAAATCGACTTTAGGGCTATAGAGCCCAAAAGTAATAGTCTTGATTTTCAGACAATTGTACCGAATGGTCATACGTTTTATGCTGCGCAAAGTTTCAATCAGTTTAATCGTGGCCATCACAAAAGGTGGGTTATTGATGTAGACAAATGCTCATGAACACTTTAACTCTTTTCATATATGTTATTACCAAAGAAGAAAAAAGCCAGTCAGTCACTCAATGGTGTATGACAGTGAAGTCTAGCAAGTAAACGGGCTTCCTTGCATAATTTGAATATGAGGACACTACTAACGTTTAAATTTCACAGATAGGGTATGCATGACATATTCATAATTCCTGCAAAGTTCTACAGGATTTGAGGTTGGCTGCAAAAGGGACATAGTACCTTTAATTCGATTTGAAGTGTATATTGTACGATGTTAAATTGACAAATTCAAACTGATTGTAAACTTCCCCAATACCCCAATGTGACGTGACATGAGAATAAATAGTCATTGTCATTGCTCTAATTTCAAACCTGGCCATGGGTTATGTAAATGTTAATTAGGCCTATTGGGACAAACACAAAATGTGGAATGTTGTCTCGAAAGGGTTTACTCACCAACGACGGTCAGGACATACTTGTAGGGGCAGCATGCACCGCCTTCACCACAAGCCTCGCATTTAATATCGCATACGCCGGGCGTAACCTTCAGTGTTTTTCCTTCAACGTAGGCACCACAATTGAGCGATACGACCTTTCCACTGGTTTCTGTCCATTGTGTTAGCTGGACCTCTTTGTATTCTGCGCCGGAAGTTAAGTAGTAAAACTCGTCATCATGGGAAATGACGGGACACACCGCTGCGTAAAATAAGAAGTGAAATTTGGTTACTTTTTGGCGGACCCTTTGTATTTTTTTCGTTTTGTTTTAGTAAGATCTCGAAGTCAGTGTCTTTTTTCCAGGAAGAGGGGTCATGGTTTAGTGGATACGTCAGGGACTGTGGTACGTTTGGTTCGCGGTTCGAGCCTAGTCTGCAGGCACAAACCCTGGTCAGTCGTAAAAGTAAGTCTGCACTATAAGACTACCATAGGCCATGTACTGTAGCTGCTCACCATTAGGTAGCTGGGCTAGGCTTCTCTCAAGGAACAATTATTTTTTTTTTGGATAAAGTGTCAAATTAGGGTCTGTGCTTGCAGACTAGTTCGAGCCCGCGCTTCGACACGAACGTCCTTTGGCAAGTCATTAGTCTACATTTGCATTCTTTAGTAGGAATTATATACCTCACTTAAGAAATCCAGCCATCTGATTGGTCGTAATTGCATTCATAAACTTTAACTATTCCTGTAAAATTCCCGGTAAAATTCCAAACCCATGTAATAGTTCTAAAAAAATAGTTCTAAAATCCCAGTAACCATGGTTACCGGGAAAATAGTTCAGTCTTGGTGAAATACTCATAGGTTTACATGTTAAAAACTGGTCTTTGCGATGGAGGATACCATGGGTGTCTATCCGGGGGGGGGGGGGGATGGGGGGATACCCCCCCCCCCCCCAATATTTCAGGTGGGGGGATGGCCTGTACAATCATCCCCCCCCCCAATAATTCACCATCAAAAACAAACAAAAAAAATGAAGAGAAAAATTAAGGATGAGAGCCCGATGAGAGTAGTTAATGGTTACTACTCGCAAGATGACCATCAATATACACATTTTGCTATCTCATTTTCATAATACATACATATATACGAAGTAAATAAGAGAACCGTATATGAGACAAGAATAAATTGAATTCTCGCTCATACGGCTTCATCAGGAATTGATGAATTTATTCAATTTGTTCAATCAACAGCATCATAGAAATGCAGTGCGTGAAATGCAAAGACGCAGCGTCAAAAAAGCAACGAGCTAAATGTTAAGCGCGAAGCGAAAAAATAGCTATCTGCAATGCACATCAGACAATCCTGGACAGTGTAAACATAGATGAACTCTGTGACGATTTCTTGATGAGATCGGAGACAAGGAGAAAGATTTTCGGACATTAGTATGACTTATAAAATAGTTCTCTAATTGTTATGTTGTTTCCGTTCACCCTTTTTAAAATTCACGTCATTGTATCTTTAATTTTGTTTTTTTCACTCATTTTATTTCCTGATATTTCTTAAAAGATTTTTCATTTTTGGAGAAAGATTATTAAGTCACAACTTATTTGTAACACAAATTATTTTCAGTGGGGAAACTGAATTCAGACAAGGATTAATATAGAGAACAGTACAACGAATCGTCTTCTTTCTCTAATAATTCAGTGAAAAGGGCAAAGCTGTTAGGGGGCAACTGAATTCAGACGTGGATTAAGCGTAATAATCAAATGAAACGTCAGAGTACACGATACAACGAAGCGTCTTCTTTTACGAATAATTTAATGAAACGTGAAAGCTTCCGCGCTAAGCGCGGAATGGGCGAAAATGAATACAGACAAGGATTAAGAGTAATAATTAATTGAAACGTTAAAGCTTCTGCGCTTCGCGCGGTAGGGGGGAAACTGAGTTCATGAAGGACACGATACAACAAATCGTCTTCTTTCACTAATGTGAAAGCTTCCGCGCTTCGCGCAGGAATGGGCGAAAATGAATTCAGACAAGGATTAAGAGTCGAGAATGGTACATAGGATCGTCTTCTTTCTTTAATCATCTAATGAAACATCAGAGCTTCCGCGCTACGCACGGGGAAGGGGGAATTTGATTCAAACATTAAGGAGTAAGAGTCGAGAATGGTACATCGAATCGTCTTCTTTCTTTAATAATCTGATGAAACGTCAGAGCTTCCGCGCTACGCGCGGAGGAAGAGGAACTTGATTCAAACAAGGATTAAGAGTCGAGAACGGTCCAACGAATCGTCTTCTTTCTCTTATAATTTAGTGAAACGTCAAAGCTTCCGCGCTTTGCGCGGTAGGGGAGAAACTGAATTCATGAAGGACACGATACAACAAATCGTCTTCTTTCTCTAATGTGAAAGCTTCCGCGCTTCGCGCAGGAATGGGCGAAAATGAATTCAGACAAGGATTAAGAGTTGAGAATGGTACATCGAATCGTCTTCTGTCTTTAATAATCTAATGAAACGTCGGGGCTTCCGCGCTACGCGCGGAGGAAGGGGAACTTGATTCAAACAAGGATTAAGAGTCGAGAACGGTCCAACGAATCGTCTTCTTTCTCTAATAATTTAGTGAAACGTCAAAGCTTCCGCGCTTCGCGGGGGGAACTCCCCCTCCCTGCACGCAACCCCCTAGGGACCGCGCTTCGCGTGCTCACTACCGCCCCCTAAAATGAAATCCTTGGGAGGGGTGCAACTTGCCACACGCTTCTACCTCTTGATTGCTTTGAACCATTGCCGAAAATATTTTGGCACCTATCATCCCCCCCCCCCCCCAACCACGGATACAAATCGACACCCTTGGAGGATACCGTACGTGTGCGAAGAATTGGTCGGTAATTTCAATACAATTGAATCTCGATCGATCTTACCGACAATTTTATCTTGCATTGTTGACATGAAGACGAAAATAAACTTCCAAAAACATCATCTGCCGATAGATCTTGATCTAAGTTCGTGCCAATGCATTGCAAAAGTTGAAGCATCCAGCACGCGAAGCCGTTTTCAATCCATTTTAATGTAAACATCAGAGAAAACTGCTTAGTATGATATCAGTGTGCGATGGCCGAGCGGTCTAAGGCGATAATTTTAGTTACATCAACGTTTGAACGCAAGAGATCGAATCCCGTCTTCGACAAAAGTTGTTTTATTTTTCATTTTTTAGTCTACTCTCATAAAAAAACAACCGTGTTTTGAGTTGAACGAATAGCTTTTTTTAATACATTTTCTTATATTTGGTATATTCCTTTTCAATACTACCAAATTTGTCAATCTTCCTCAGACTTTTTAGATGAAATACTGAGCCCTTAACCGAGCACAATTTGCATTAAACAATTGTTTCCCATTTCGAACAGATTTACAAGGCTTCCACTTACGCGGTTTATGATTTCCATGGATTTTTACCATTCCGCTTTTGGGGCCGCCGCAAGGTAAATATTATTTAATAAACAAACTACGTAATATCGATTAATTCCTGATCAACCTGAATGTCGAGACCCTCCAGACGATCAACGGCATAATGTATATTTTCAACTAGACTTTGATCGATGTTATTAATAAAATCTTTAGAAGAATTGACACGCCTTTTATTTTTCGTTGTTGATCTCGAATTTCTTATACCTTTTTTCACTTTTACGTTTTTCATACCTGCTTTCGATATTTCATCTGAATACCATGGGATTATGTTTATCAGACATAAAGGGGATCATATACATCAAACGCACAATATTATTATTGAGAACATGAAATCATTCGAGCGATGCGGCACAATAATCAAATTTTATTTGTGTTAGCACATGTAACATCCCCTTGTTTATCCACGCCTACTCGACCATGTGCAATGATCAGTTTAAAATGTCTACAAATTTTTAAAAACATCTTGCCGTGGTTATTAATTACAGTATCGCTGTTGCATCTTCTCAAAACTCATGTTAGAAGTCTGAAAATTCACAGTATCGATATAATCGTTATCAGAATCTGTCGCTGTTTTCACGAAGTGACGGTAGTGAAAAAAATTGCATTTACTTTGCGTTACGATTTTCCTCACTACCGTCACTTCGTGAAAACAAATTCACGCAATCCTCATTTTCAGAATAACCGGAGATTTTATTTTCAATTTCTTGCATTAAAATCTCCTAAAATTCAAAATAGCATATTATGTAAACTTTTTAACATGAGAAAATAAGAACAATGTCATCAAACATAGACTCGTTGAAATATTTAGAATTTTCAGGGTAAATGTAAATAGCACCAAGTATAAAGGCAAATCCAAATGCCTTTTCGCTAAACTTTAACCAAAATACTGGTTCGGATTTAACCTGTTTAATAATTGACACAAAATTGAACATTTCTTTTCGTAGTAGAACATCAAGTCTACCAAGGTGCTTTGACTTGGTTTGTCTTTAAACAGGTATTTGAAGCCATCTGGTAAAATAGATTCATGAATATGAAGTGATATCAGTCTTGAGAGGGCGCTATACAGCATAAAGAGTTTATTATCTACAATTTCATCACTTTAGGCTCAACTTAAAACCGCAACATTGATCATTGAGTATTTTAAAATCGCTTATGCTTCCAAATTCATGACCCCATACAAAAGCTTTATAATACCTTTAATCCGCAATATAAGATGCGCTCAAGGTAAGGTATGCTTAATTTGGCACCTTGGTAGAAAAAGATCAAGCTGACTCTGGACAATAAGGGGGTGTCTAATGGGAAATTTGTGAAAATACTAGTTGTAATTAATGGGTCAAAAATTCTTTATGTTTAGAAAGATACTTAATCGATCTCATTAAAAGAGATCGGACAATTTTAAGTCGTTTTCGCTGTGGCAATCATTTTACCTGCCGATTGTAGCTGGTTGATATTCAAATACTCCCATGAAAATGAGATTATGAACGCTTTGCAATTTGCAATCACTTTGGGACGAGTTTCATTACTTGTTTGTATGCCCTGCCCAGGCGCGGATCCAGGATTTCTTGGGGGAGGGGGCCCAACTTTTTTTTCTTTGCTCCCGAAAATTTGAAAATCGCGCCGGCCGAAAATTCGCTTAGTGGGCGGGGGGGGGGGGGGGGGGGGGGGGGGGGGGGGGTAGTGAGCACAATTTTAAAATTTGGCGCCCAAGGGGGGGGGCCATCCCCCAAAATGGTTAAAATCACGTGTTTTTACACTTTTTTCCCCAGGGGAGGGGGGGGGGCCGGGCCGGGCCCCCGGCCCCCCTGGATCCGCCACTGGCTCTGCCTTTCGTTCAGACAGAAAATTGAAAGACCAAATACACTGAAAATGGGTCAGCTTTTTAAGTCCTGGCCATGTGTACAAACACGTTTAAACTTATTAAAATGCTGTTTACAAATAATGATTTGTTCTCATTAGTTTAATTATGTGCACAAAACATGTTATGAGTTCAATATTATTAAACTTTATGTTTCTCTTTTTTGTGTTTTATCAAATTATTACTTTGATATCAAGGATATTTTCAGTAATTCTATAAATTCAGATATCCGTTTACTGGACAGGTGCCAAGAACTTTCCTTTTTTTCTTCAATTGCTTCCATCAACTTTGTCATTAATTATTGTTGTTATTATTATTATCGTTCAAAAAATATTAGTAGTAGTATTATCTTTATAATTAAATATAATATTTTTATTACTATCATTATAATTATTATCATTATCATCATTATTTTTCTCACTATTGCCGATAGTGTTATTTTTATTGATTAAAGGGAAAGTTGAGTTCTTGTTTCAGACCACAAATACCTTCAAAGCTCATGGTTATTGCTCTTATTTTTATTTATGTCATTTCTAGTGCTCTGTTAGGACCTAAGATTGCTAGGAAGGTAATTATAGACCCCAAAATGTGTGAAAATTAGGCAATACGATCATACAAATTCAGCTCCACTTATAAAATTAAAAAACGGTGACCGTTAATCAATCAATCAGTTAATAATAATAAAATTTGGACCGGCTGGCTGTGCGTATTATAACCAACATGAAAAAGCCAACAAAAAGTCAACATCGGCATTGGCTGTGGAATTAATGTAGGCTACAAGGCTCTATCTCGTTTTTTTCAACTGCTGGGTCAAATTATCATTTTGTGGGGCTCCCCACATATTAGAAATCGTTATATTTATGGATATTTCAGCCGTCTCTGAACCGATTTTGATCAAACAAAGATGATTTTCAATTATTAAATATATTTGTGGCATTCCACCCAGTAAATAAGATCGATTGATCGATCTGTATCAATATTTCTCCCAGGAAGCATTACATTTATAATGTGATGTCCTATGGCGGACTAATGAATATTAATGAGTCAGAATTAATCAGGAGAGCTTAGGTATTTGTTTCTAGTTCATCGTGACTGTGCCATGGACCAGTGATGGCCTGGTGGTAGAGTCGCTGCCCGGCAAGCAGTAGATGGCAGGTTCAAATCCCGCTGGTTCCAAGATTTTTTCTGACTTGTGTTTTTTCAATACAGGTCGATCAATCGACCTTATTGATACAGATCGATCAATCGATCTTATTTACTGGGTGGAATGCCACAAATATATTTAATAATTGAAATTTCTCCCAGGAAGCATTACATTTATAAAAGATGATTTTGTCATTTAATTATATGTTCTTTCAAATTTAACACTCAGTTTTTCATTATCTCACAAAAATTATTGTGTGTAGCACCCTCTGCAATAAAACTCAACTATTAATTCGATTTGAATTGTATATTGTACAAATTCAAACTGATTGTAAACTTCCCCAATACCCCAATGTGGGCGACATGAGAATAAATTGTCATTGTCATTGTCATTGCTCTAATCTTAAACCTGGCCATGGGTTATGTAAATGTTAATTAGGCCTATTGGGTCAAACACAAAATGTGGAATGTTGTCTCGAAAGGGTTTACTCACCAACTTTGACGGTCAGGAGATACTTGTAGGTGCAGCATGCACCGCCCGCATTACAAGCCTCGCATTCAATATCGCATTCGCCGAGGGCGACCTCCAGTTCTTTTCCTGCAGTGTAGGGACCACAATTGAGCGATTCGACCTCTCCAGATTTTGTTTCCCATTCTGTTAGCGTGACAAGCATGGACGTCTGGTCGGAAGGCATGTAGCGAACCACGTCCTCATGGGAAATGACGGGACAGGCTGCGTAAAATAAAAAATGAAATCTGGTTACCTTTTTGCGGACTCTTTGTTTTTTTAATATTTTTTTTTAGTAAGATCTCGAAATCAATGTCTTTCTTCCAGGAAGAGGGGTCATATTAGTGGATAGGTCAGGGAATGTGTTCGAGCCCTGCGCTTCGACACGAACGTCCTTTGGCAAGACATTAGTTTACATTTGCCATTCTTCACCCAATGATTAGGAAATGGGTACCTAATAGGAACTATATATTTGTAATGTTTTTGGCGTCTTAAGGCATCTGAGCTAAAGCCAGGGTAATAATAATACTTTGTATGCCCCTTGAGCATCCGGCTTCTGGGAATGGATACGTGTGCGATTTGAGTGTAGCTATATACTATACTCCCTTCACACAAGACATTATTTCGATCGCGCAATACATGAATAGCTGCGTCATCAAGTCTGTTTAAAAAGATATTGGCACACTATTTAATCGTATTGTGAGTTTCAAGTTAGAAATATATGCATTTTTCTTTCCAAGTTAGTCAAACTGTTTTTTTTTATTATATTTTTTTGCCGTATCGAAATTAACCTTATTTGCAGCATTTCCTCAAATTTAGTCCAAGTAATCAGCCGCAAGCATATCAGTTACCCCTTTACACAGGGTGTGCATGGGGAGTGGCAAATGTTGAAAAAAGGTCTTGCCGTAAGCCTAGTTATGCCAGGTTGGTATTCAAACCCTAATTTGTGGAGGTGCTGTGGTCCAGTGGATACGTGGCAGGACTGTGAAGGGCAAGATTATGTCCCATTTGCAGTCCAAAAATTGAAAAATTTGAATTGAAAGATAATACTTATTGAGAACTTCCTTCAAAACGAAAGGGCTTGAAAATGTCTTTTTTTGTGGGAAAATAACGACTATTAGTAATTGTTGAATCGATTTTAGGAATCGTAATCATTTTAGTAGATATTCTGATTTTGCTACCCCGGTACCAAATGGTATATGTTTTGACCTGCGCAAAGTTTTAATCAGTTTAATTTTGGCCATTACAAGAAGTGGGTTATTGATATATAGACAAATGCTCATGTACACTATACAGTTCATTTTATGTATATGTAATTACCAAAGAAAAAACGAAGTCGGTCAGTCACTCAATAGTGTTTGACAATAAAGTCCAGAAAGTAAACAGGTTTCCTTGCATATTTTGAATACCAGATTACCGCTAATGTTTACATTTCACAAATAGGACAAACGTGACGTATAATACACAATTCCTGCAAATTTCTGCAGAATTTGATGTTGGCTGCAAAAGGGATACAGTACTTTTAAAATTCCTATCACAGCAGCTAATGTCCTCTGGCAATACATTAATCTACATTTACCACACTCCACCCAGTAAAAAAAAGTTTACCTCGCAGGAACTAATCATTAAATACATATATACATAATAGTAATTATAATGCAAACTAAGATTTATATCTAAACATTGAAGCCGAATTCAAACACCTTCCTTGAACATAAATCAAAATACAAACGTATTAACAACAATAAAACTCAGGAAAAATGATTTTCTTCGATTCACCTGAGACTCTTCCATACTGGAGGCCTATATCCCATGTATTCAAAGATTCAAATTGCAGTATTGTTATTATAATCTTATTTTATTAGGAAATTAACAATTAATCCGGAATATTGTTTCAAAAGAACGAAAAGGCATTTATACAATTAAATCATCCTATGTTGATTCCATCGCACAGACAGTACCAATTTAAGACAGGAAATAATATTCTTATCAGCTATATAATTGATTTTGTGGATGTGTGCCAAGTTTTATTTTCGGCATTCTATTCTGTACTTTTGATAGTCTACCAAGTATTCTTCAAGAGATGACCATGTCCCATTGCAATAATCCAAGAGTGCTGGGCAGACTAATGGAACAACGTAACATTTTCAAAAAGCTCATTTGGTAATACGGGTTAACAGATCGTCTCAAGAACCCGATTCGTTAAGAGACCTTTTTATCAAGCATTACGCCAACGTATTTAAATATATAAACTCTTTCAATCTGATTATCATAGAGAATTAATTATACATCACAAAATGTTCGAAGTCTGTGACGTGTACATAATAACATAAATCTGGCCTTCTTCGATTTAAGTGTCAGCTTTGAAGAAAAATGTAATATTTGTAGTCCGCGTTGCATATAATTTTGTAAATAATGTGCATTTTGCCCCTTGTGATCCATAAGTCCGCTGACTTGGTCAATATATAACAGATATCACTCTGCACAACGCATTCACAAACATCCACGCACACACCCACACACATCAAATTAGCAGAGAGAATCAGGACATTTGTAAATCATGTGTATTTTGCCCCTTGTAATCCACAAGTCCGCTGACTTGGGCAATATAAATATAAATGAATTTAACATAATGATACAAGGTTATTAGGCGCGGAATCTCCCTATTAGCCCTCGTAATAACTTTAATATATCATACAAAACTTCGTTTTCTGCTGAAAAAAACACACAACATTTGTCATACAATATTGTTTATAATTACTCAATATCATGGTACTTACGAAGAACAACATTTGCGTTCGTGCCCACGAACAGGGCTGCCAACATCAGCCCAATCACACTCCACATGCTGGCTTTGGTCCTGAACTTCTGCGTAGAATAAAATCGTCTTCGTTTTACGGCTGGTCTCGTCCAATAGTTAGGATGGAAGTGATGACTGGGTCTTAAGCAGTATACAATATCAAGGGATCCGAGAAGCAGAGAGAACGCAAAGGGTGTAACCACTCTCGTTCTAGTGGGACAGGTGCAGCCAATAGCAGTAAGTATACTAGGAAAGGGCGTAACACATACACCATAATTTCAAGCTATATCGAAAAAGCACGCACTAAATAGACAAAGGTGTTACAAAATTGTGAATATTTGACAGCTTTATCCAATAAAAACAAGCATTACAATCAACTCCATATTTGGTAGCGCTTTGAGTGATGTAAGCGTCAGAAACAGTGCTTCAGAAATCTGTATGGGTTTTATTTTGATTATTAACATCCGTAAGAGGCAATGATAAAAATAAAACACTTTCATTTACATATTTTCAGCTTTGTCCAATAAAAGCATTCATGCCGTACGAAAGGGCGCTACCTTCATTTGCATATCCGCCTAGTACAGCCAGTATATTTTAGGTAGTAATGACGTCTTTAATTGTATTTAAATAATGTAAAATGATGCAAGAGGGGTTTAGGGAGTTTGGAGTCTCTCTTTTCCATCTCTTCTTCGCCCTGGGTTTCGCTCATTCTGGGCTCACTCCCCATATACCAAAACCACGCATGAAGGGATGATATGGGGACTATGTCTTTTCATCCATTCCTCAGTCTGTGTAGGACTCAATTCCTTTCTGTCTTCGGGAGACTTCAATCTAGATCATGTCAAATAATGCCTCAAAACATATCTATATCGGCAAGTGTGAAAAATACACTTTTCATTGGAGGGGCCTGTGCTTTTGAACGTTCTTTAATCAGAAATGTCGCCATATAAACGGTGTAAATTATCAGTACCATCATCATCATCATCATCATCATCATTATCTTCATCAACATTACCCCCCCCCCCTCTTTAAAATGTTCTTCTCTTTTCATTTTCGCCATGATACGCATACCAGAAAATAAAATAATGAACATAACCGGATAGCACTAAATTAATATTTAAAAAAACCGGCGAGAATTCTACCTTATAACATTTTTTAAAACTAAAATCTTACCGATAGAGCTAACTATTGATTAACAATCTTTATCATTTCTCATCAGCATATCTATATACTACATCTTATATATTTGATATCAAAGCATGGATATTCAATATGATATGATATCATAACCGGGCATGGTGGCTCAGTGGTTAGAGCGCCCGCCTCATGAACGGGAGGTCGTGGGTTCGAACCCCGGCCGAGTCATACCAAAGACTTATAACAATGGGACCTTCTACCTTCTAGCTAGGCGCTCAGCATATTAGATTGGAGAAGGGTAGTAAGCCTAATAACATTATGTTATGCAGGGCCCGCTGGGAGAACAGCTTCATAACTGAAGTGGCTACCCTGGGTAAATAAACGTTATTATTATTATTATTTATCATAATCTACCCATATCATTATTATCATATAGTAATATCATATTGTTTTTTCATAATCATACCTTGTCACACTGTTACTATATCACATCGTATCTTTTCATATGATATGATATCATAATTAATATTATATCATATTCATATCGTATCTTTTCATATAAAACATTATCATAGCATTCTTGCATCACATGATATCGTCTCGTATAATAGATATTTTGTTATCATTTCGTGCAATGTTAAGTCAGGGGATATCACATGAATGCAATAACATAAAGATATCATATTTACATCATGATCATATTATGTAAAGCAATACCAATCATGTCGATCATAATTATCTCCTTTATATCATGATATTCATAACATTGTGAGGGTAAAGAGTAAAATTGATTTCTTCAATCGTTAAGAGTTTATTTTTACTGTACAAGTGTTGTCGTATTTATATCTCGCATTTATAATTTGAAAAGATGAATATAAATGTATTTATTCCTGTTATATTCTGGCCCGTCTCCTTGGTTCAGTGGTCAAGACATTGGCCGGCGGAGTCATTTTTCCGCATTCCCAATTAATTCCGAAAAGTGATGACAGCAACTAAAAGTATCTAGGAAATCAATGCACATGTATTTCCCTGGCGTTGGATTTCTGTTTCGTCTTCGATATTCTTTCTTTTTTCGAAATATTCTTTCAGCCTGAAATTCCTGCAAAATTCAAAACCATCTTATTTTATGAAATCGCAAGGATTTGTATTTCATTTTTTTAAAATCAGCATTAATAAGCTCTCTTAAAGTAGTAGGTTGGATAGAAATTGTATAATGAAAAAATATGCATCAGTATAAACAATTATATTGTGTCGAACAATCTTGACACTTCTATGGCGTGGGAAAGTGGTGTACCCTATTGTTCAGGGGAAAAACAAATCCTGATCTATAATTTGTTCCGTCAAATTATTGACGTTTGCATTTCTAGAGCAAGGTACGTGTCTCTTTCGATTAGAAGCCTTTTGATTATGAAAGACAGTGCGATCGTAAACAGACAGTAAGGTGGCAATTTAATTGTTTAGTAATACAAACGAACAATCTAATAACCAACAGATGGAGCGTTCTCTGTGATACAAATATTGTTGTATTAACAATAAATTCTGTCTGTGTGGGAGGCAACTCTCTCGCCCCCTTACTGTACCTTACTGTACCAGTGGCGGATGTGTATTTAGAAGATAGTGGCAATTAACAAAAAAGTTATTAACTAATTTCATATAGCCTTTCATTTTTTTTTCAAAGTGAATGCAGAAAAATCGGAGAAACATGCCCGTCTTTTAAAAATAGAAAAAATATAGATATAGGCCTAAGATATTTCTAGATGCTTCGGAGTAGAGAACACAGTAGATAATAGCAAAACTGATATCGGCGAACTGGTTGATCGATTGTGACCGTGTTTAACTCTCCCATTTCTAGGGCATGAAAGTATCAATATACATCTCTTCATTAATCTTTTATCGGATTGTTCTCAATTATGTTCACACATTGATACGAGCAATACCTGCATGCCTTCAACAAAAACATTAAAATTTCAAGTGAATTTTGACACCAACCCTTCCATAGCAATGCACGTAATTTACCACGTTTATGTCTGGAGCAAGTCTCAAGCAAATGAATGGGGGAGAGGTCCACCATTAAATATCCTGATCTTACGTTGTATCATTATTTAGCTAGGTTGTTTTTCAATTCAATGGATACCGCCACAGAAAACCAACAAATACAATTTACGAAGCGTTAATAAGTATCAGGGATTTCCATGTTAAACTATGCGATTACAGAACAGTGCTCTTCCCAATCTCACACTTATATTATACTTTCACTATGTAAATCCAAGCTAATAATTGCTTTAACAAATTACTGTGCAATGTTATGTTATTTTTAACAGTAAGGCACTATCAATCAATCACTTTAAAGTCCGTATATATTTTACAACGTATCAAATTTTAAATTATGCTTGTACACATCATATTTAATATCATTTTTCCTGATCTCATGTTGTCATTTCATACTTGTATCGTATTTTACCTGCACTGTGAAAGCATGTACAAATCAGTCTATGACTGTCATTCATGTCTTTAATAAACCTTGATTGAATTTAATTGAATTGATGTTTCCCAACAAAATCATCCTTTTCGATTGTAATTATCTTCTAGAATGTACTGTATACTGAAAGCCAGCAATAATATTGGTCGATTCCAACTCCCTGGTAAAACGTGTAAAGATGTCATGAGCACGCCTCATAATATGCGCTATGTAAAATATAACTTATATCTGTGCGCCCCTCAGAAAATAGTGCTATTCCTAGCCACCTCGATCAATATAGACTATAGAGCCTCTCGGTGCATGGTATATTTGTTTATTATTGTTATTATTATTAAAATATCTACATCTGACGAAATAATGATTGACTAGCTACCAGTGTCACAAATAAGGTATCTAAATATGCATATTTAGATCCCTTATTTGTAAAACTGACAGGTCACTAATTGGCGAGGGGTCCAGGGGCAGAGCCCCTGGAAGCTTAGGGGTTTTAGGTATTTATTTACGGTCAGATGAGCATTCAGGCCCCCCTTAGAGCCCCCCTCCCCCCGGAAGCTCAGGGGTATTAGGTATTGAATTACGGTCAGATGAGCATTCAGGGCCCCCCTTAGAGCCCCCCGGAAGCTCAGGGGGTTTGGGCCCATATATTCTAATTACGGTCAGATGAGCATCCAGAGGGCAGCCTTATGACCCTCAGGCGCGGATCCAGGTGGGGCCGAGCGGGCCTTGGCTCCCCCTTCCCCCGCAAAAGAAAAGTGAGAGATAGAGAGAAAGAAGGAAAAAAGGGAAAGGGAAAAAGGAGAGAAAGAGAAAGAAAAAAGAGGAAGAAGAAGAGAAAAGGGGGAAAAGAAGGAGATCGGGGGGGGGGGAAGGCTCTTGCCTCCCCTATCAAAACAAAATAAGAGAGAAGGAAGGAAAGGAAAAGAAAGCAGAAAACGAGATTATAAAGAGAAGGAAAATAAGAGGAGGAAGAAAAAAAGAAGGGGGGATATCAGTTGCCACTTTCCCGCCAACAAGTTGTAATCGGGGGGGGGGGGCTTGAGGAAGAAGAAAAGAAAAGGGTGAAAAGAAGGGGAGATCAATTGCAGTTAATCCCGCCAACAACATGTGGATCGGGGGGACCGAAAGGCCCTTGCCTTCCCCCTCCCCCCAGCAAACCTAAAAGAGAGAGAAGGAAGTGAAGGCAAAGTGAAAGAGGAGGGAACAAGGTGTCAATCGGGGGGGGGCAGATGTCCCCCGCTAAATACCGGTGATTTACACATGTTGCTGAAATTACATGAATTTCCACACATTTCCCTCACTTTTTAGTGAAATATACTTGTTTATGCGTTTGTCGGAAATTGACTTATTCCTAAATTTACAGTCGGGCAAGAAATATGCTTATTGAGTGGCCTATGCCCGCGGTACGGCGGGGGTCGGGGGCCTCGAGCATCAAAATATGCTCATCTGACCGTAATTAAATGCCTAAACCCCCTGAACTTCGGATGGCTCTGCCCCCTGGACCCCTATAGGGCCTTAAAGCGGCCCCTGAATGCTCATCTCACCGTAATTTATTGCCTAAAACCCCTGAGCTTCTGGGGGCTCTGCTCCCTGGATTCCACCTAGGGCCCTAAAGCGGGGCCCTAGACGCTCATCTGAAGGTAATTTAATGCAAACAACAAAAAAAACCTGAGCTTCTGGGGGCTCAGCCCTCTGGACGCCACGCCAATTAGTGACCTGCCAGTGTCATGAATAAGATATCAAAATATCGCTCATTTGACCATAATATGCCCATACCACCTGAGCTTTTTGTGCGGGCTCCGCCCCGAGATCCCACACCCATTTACGCTACGCTTTACCTGATCGTAAATACTTTAGCCTCCCCCCACCCACTTTAAAAAACGTTTCGTGGGGCCTGCATAATAAGAGAGAGAGAGAGAGAGAGAGAGAGAGAGGGGGGGGGTGCTGCGGATTTTTTTTAGTCTTCCCTCCCCAATCTGTTTTGCACATAACGCCAATGTTGGTCACCATTACGTACCAATATTTGACTCGCATGATTTTCAATTTGGGCCCCCCCCCCCCTAAAAAATCGTGGATCCGCACCTCGGTGGGGTCCAGGGGGCAGAGTCCCGTACAAGCTCAGGGGTTTGAGGCATTTAATTACGGTCAGATGAGTATATTTTGATACCTCAATTTTTTGTGACATTGGCAGGTCACTTATTTTTTCTCTCTCTCTTTCTTTCATATTCTCTGTAACATACTTTTTCAAAAATTGAGGGGGGCTTGAGCCCCCGAGCCCAGCAGTTCCGCAGGCCCTGACAATAAGGCTTCTAAATAAGCATATTTTTCGCCCGACTGTAAATTTGGGAATTTCTAGTAAGTTTTCCTATAAACGCATAAAAAAGAATGCATTACAAAAAAAATTGAGAAAATATATGAAAATCATGTCATTTCAGAAACATTTGTAAATCACTGGTATCGAATTAGAAATACCCCCCCCCCCCATTCAGGGGCTCATGTCTTTGCACCCCTATAATAAAAAACACACACACTTTCCGATCCTCTCACAATATTTCCACGATATGCGCGTATCATTATTATAAAAACCTTCATTGATAATATAGGTGGCATGCGGAATGTTAGGAAATTTAATTCCTGTTAACTTTCCTTTTCTTTGAATGGAATATAACTTAATTAGGCCTATATATGATTCAATTCAGGTTTTTATTATTTTTATGTTCTTTTTAGTTAAAAATACAACCCATCTTCACTCCTTTACAGCTTTTCTTCTTTTAATAGGAGGGGAGAGGGGCGTTTTTTTTTTGGGGGGGGTGGGGGCGGGGGGGGGGCAAAAATGCGTTTTGCCCCCCTCCGACTTCCGGCGCCTATGATGATTAAACTTAAGAACGAGACTAGGAGTCAATAGTTAAATTTGACCGAACGCCCAGAATATAACAAACAAGAACAACAATATTCACTCAAATAGAGTGGTGAAGTGTACGTCTTCAAAAAAAAATGTTTAATAGAATTTCTCAATTTTTTCTTCATTTTTCGAAAAAGCATAAAAAATGAAGTCCTAAAGCAGAAAACCAATTGAATATGTTAAAGCTTATCTGCCGTAGTTTACAGGAGGGAGTACCGCTCTGCAAGGTCACTGGACAGGTGGTTATCTCATCAACTCAGCACTCAGTTAACATAAGAAAAAGAGGGTCATGGGGGACCAATTAATGGTCACCGATTAGGCATTGTTTGTTATATAGAGGGCCCAAGTAGCTACCAGTAGTGCAGTGGGCCTTTGTATTGGCTGAGATATGACCCCGGCCCCCCCACTCAGAGGTCGGAATGACCGCATGCGTGTTGCCAAAATGTCCGGTAAAGGGGTACTTTTCGTGCGACAAAGTCCGGCCCGAGAATTGTAAAAAAAAGGGGTGTATTTGACTTTTCACCCGGAGATTTCTTTAAAAAGGGGGTGTTTTTCTTTTTTTCTCTCATCTCTTTGGACTCTTGAGAAATTATTCTGAATTTAGGGGGGTACATTGAGCATTTTTCCTGATTTAGGGGGGTCTCCAAGGCAGGAAAAGCACGCGAAAAGCCCGCGAAAGGGGGGTTCGGAAATGTTGGCAGTCCTCAGATAGGGGGTGCTTTCAAAAAAAGGGTACGAGCATATGCGTACCCTAAATAACACTGAGTGGGGGTGCACATCTGAAAAAATAGATTTCCAATGGACTTTATTTTCCTCTGCTCATTAGGAGCTATAGAGCACTAAATAACACTGGACCCATAACACTGAGCTCTTATCACTGACCTCTAGAGGTCAGTGGCTCTTATATAGGAAATCTATTTATTCAGATGGTCATAGATATTCAATGGGTTATCGACAAATGAACTTTATTTTTCATGCTCTTTCAGAAAATGAAGAGAAAAAAAGAGAAATTCTAAAAATAGATTGTTATGATGTCACAGCTTCGGTAGGCCTACTCGAGTAAAGAGTTACAATGCAATGTAAATTAAATGCATGCACTCTCAGTATTGACATTCGTCTAGCTCTGACATTGTAAACAATGCAAGTCACGTGGTCGATCGTGATAACTAGTGGTAAATACTCCTTACTTATATATACTCGATCGATCCTCAGATCAGACGTACTAGATAGTACTAGAGTCTTTTGTTGAACAGGAGCCGAATTCTGATTGAGCAGTCTACTTGGAGTGAAGATCCTGTTAAATAAGAGTAAGTAGATAATCATGAACCGATAATCATACAGGCCAGCCATCCAGGCAAGAAAATAGGGTGTCTGATCGCGCACCTGGTTTGTTTCGTTTGCTAAAACCCTTTCCATAGTAGACTAGACAAAGTGATAGTAGACATAGTAGACATTGCACACATCCTGCATCCCTATGCAGTGCATATCAGCATAGCATTGCGCGACCAGTCCATGGTCATGGAAAATTGGTTAACATTTTTAAAAATAAATTGAGATTCAAATCTTCATTTGTTGTGATCCTGAAGGTGATACTCAATAAATGTAAGTCTACTGTCAAATTTACAGATCAGCCCAATCGGTCCTACTGTGTGCAGTCTAGTCCACTCACGATCGGACATCAAATTTTTGGATCGCGATATCTCCGAAAACCTTCGACGATAAATTTTCTAGTTGAACCAATTGGTAGTAAAACACTTTGCCGTCCATTTGTTAATAATTAGAATAATTAATTTGTGTAAAGTATGAGGAAAAAATGGATCGAATATCACATTTTTGAACATGTTCTAAAATCTGCGCAAACTTTGGTCACCCCTTCATATAACCTGCCTCACACTCACAGCAGTATGCAGTGCTAGAGTAGGGAGGCCAATACCAAAATCTAACTTTGTAATCACTAATTTATTTATAATAAAACAAAGTTTAAAAGAAAGTATTTTCTTCAACTAAGACAACTCACCCATCTGCTGAATTCAGAAGTTCCATAAAATAGGAGATATCCAGCTCTAATTAAGTGGGCTCTACCTTCTACGCCAGTCCATAACTTCGTAAGACTAAGTAAGAGTAGGGTGTCTGGACGATTTTTCAATCTTCAATTTGGGATTGTTTTTCACCATTAAAAAAAAATATGTGAATAAAAAATGTAATAATAATAATATATTTCAAAACTTAAGTTCAATGGCAAAGTCAATACGTAATACATGTATTACGTCACACCCCAGAGATTTTGACACGTCGTGCTTTAAACATAAGACGCCCTTCACACAACTGATGCACACACGGCATTGCAAACACATAAAATAGAAAAATCAACGAACATTTCAGAATAAATTTCCAGTTTGTACCTTAAAGGTTCTAGAGTAAAGGAGGTTTTTTTTGGCCCCTTAAGACAAAATCCTATTTTTGGACTCTTTACTTCGTATTTATTATCATTTCTTGTTCAAATCATGAAGCAAAATTACTATTATTATTTAAACAAAAAAAAGAATCCCAGAAAAAAAATCATGAATTGCAATGACAATATTCATTTTCATGTTCACTGTTTCGTAGATAGTTTCCGGCCAAGCGAGGCAGTTTCCAGCCTAGCGAGGCAGTTTTCTGCCCATGTTCAAAGTCAATAGGAAGCAAGCGCGCGCACCGTGCATTCTCCTGCTGATCTACCGTATTTGCCGGCGTAAAGGCCGCAGTATTTTTGGAAGAGAAAATAAAAAAAAGTCGGGGTGCGGCCTTTGCGACGAAAGAGTAAAAAAAAGAAAAAAAATCAAAACCAGCAAGAATTTGCACATATGGGACTACGGACGGTCAAATAACTAGACTCTATACCACTACGGTACTACAGGACATTTCCACACATCTTACCGACAATTTTATCTTGCAATGTTGACATGAAGACGAAAATAAACTTCCTAAAACAACATTTGCTGATAGATCTTGATCTAAGTTCGTGCCAATGCATTGCAAAAGTAAAGGAAGGGACCGTTTAACGGAACTGCCGCGAAGCATCCATCCAAAGTCGCCATTTTGTTTTCCATTTCATGCAATTTCGCATTACACCGTAGATCTACATTGTGGTAGGGGTATACATCAGACACCAAATCTGTCTGTGATCACTTCTTTAGCTAAATTTTAAGAATATTGATGAACTTGGTATCAGTTTGTAAAAAAAAAATAGTGTTTTACAAGAAAATTACGATTATTTTGTTTTGTCCGTTTTTTTCCTGTTTTTTTTCCCCTCTTTGAAATGTCAAAGTTGGGGTGCAGCCTATGCGGCGCTGCGGCTTATCGCCGGCAAATACGGTATAGCACTTGCGGCCGGAGCTCGCCGTGCCGAAAACTACCCCTGCGGTGATCAGAATCTGAATTAGACAGAGATATCGTGTGCGCTGTGGTATCCGGCTGCATTGATTTAATACATACAGTCAAGGGTGTCGATTTGTATCCGTGGTTGGGGGGATGATAGGTGCCAAAATATTTTCGGCAATGGATCAAAGAAGCGAGTGGCAAGTTGCACCCCTCCCAAGCGCCTAGCCAGGATTTAATTTTAGGGGGGCGGTAGTGGGCACGCGAAGCGCGGTTCCTAGGGGGTTGGGTGCAAGGAGGGGGTCCCCCCCCCCCCCCCCCCCCCCCCCCCCCGCGCAAAGCGCGGAAGCTCTGACGTTTCACTAAATTATTAGAGAAAGAAGACGATTCGTTGGACCGTTCTCGACTCTTAATCCTTGTTTGAATCAAATTCCCCTTCCTCCACGCGTAGCGCGGTAGCTCTGACGTTTCATTAGATTATTAAAGAAAGAAGACGATTCGATGTACCATTCTCGACTCTTAATCCTTGTTTGAATCAAGTTCCCCTTCCCCTGCGCGTAGCGCGGAAGCTCTGACGTTTCATTAGATTATTAAAGAAAGAAGACGATTCGATGTACCATTCTCGGCTCTTAATCCTTGTTTGAATCAAGTTCCCCTTCCCCCGCGCGTAGCCCGGAAGCTCTGACGTTTCATTAGATTATTAAAGAAAGAAGACGATTCTATGTACCATTCTCGACTCTTAATCCTTGTTTGTTTCAAGTTCCCCTTCCCCCGCGCATAGCGCGCGGAAGCTCTGACGTTTCATTAGATTATTAAAGAAAGAAGACGATTCGATGTACCATTCTCGACTCTTAATCCTTGTTTGAATCAAGTTCCCCTTCCCCCGCGCGTAGCGTGGAAGCTCTGACGTTTCATTAGATTATTAAAGAAAGAAGACGATTCTGTGTACCATTCTCGACTCTTAATCCTTGTCTGAATTCATTTTTGCCCAATGCCCATTCCTGCGCGAAGCACGGAAGCTTTCACATTTTATTACATTATTAGAGAAAGAATCGATTTGTTGTATCGTGTCCTTCATGAATTCAGTTTCATTTTTGCCCATTCCTGCGCGAAGCGCGGAAGCTTTAATGTTTCAATAAATTATTACTCTTAATCCTTGTCTGTATTCATTTTTGCCCATTCTGCGCATAGCGCGGAAGCTTTCACGTTTCATTAAATTATTAGTAAAAGAAGATGATTAGTTGTATCGTGTACTTTGATTATTACTCTTAATCTACGTCTGAATTCAATTGCCCCCGTAACAGCTTTGCCCTGTTCGCTAAATTATTAGAGAAAGAAGACGATGCGTTTTTACTGTATTAATCCTTGTCTGAATTCAGTTTCCCCACTGAAAATAAGTTGTGTCACAAATAAGTTGTGACATAATAATCTTTCTCCAAAAATGAAAAATGTTTTAGGAAATATCAGGAAATAAAATGAGTGAAAAAAATAATAATAAAGATACAACGACGTGAATTTTAAAAAGGGTGAACGGAAACAAACTAGTGAACTATTTCATATGTCATACTAATGTCCGAAAATCTTTCTCCTTGTCTCCGATCTCATCACAAAATTGTCACAGAGTTCATCTGTGTTTACACTGTCCAGGATTGTCTGATGTGCATTGCAGATTGCTATTTTTGTGCTTCGCGCTTAACATTTAGCTCGTTGCTTTTCATGCTGCGTTTTTGCATTTGGCGCACTGCATTTCTATGATGCTGTTGATTGAACAAATTGAATAAATTCATCAATTCCTGATGAAGCCGTATGAGCGAGAATTCAATTTATTCTTGTCTCATATACGGTTGTCTTATTTACTTCGTATATACGTATGTATTATGAAAATGAGATAGCAAAATGTGTTTATTGATGGTCATCTTGGGAGTAATAACTACTCTCATCGGACTCTCATCATTAATTTTTCTCTTCATTTTTTTATTTTTTTTATGGTGAATTATTGGGGGGATGATTGTACAGGCCACCCCCCCCCCACCTGAAATATTGGGGGGGATATATCCCCCCCCCCATCCCCCCGGGATCGACACCCATGCATACAGTGTACATGTATGTGATGAGATACTTTAAAGCTTGCGACTCACACAAAATCGTGCTCTAAATCTGAAAAATACTTGAAATACAGCTCATTTTATGGTAGGCTACCCATATTTCTTACAAACATGCGTAAGATACCGTACTCAATTTTTCAGATTCGGGTAGCGGGACCGCCGATTACCGGTACATCGCTAAAATGGGATATTTAAGGATGTATTTTCCATTGCAAATGTGGTTCTTCAGTGACTCTGGCATGTACATGTACATGTATGGTATGTGTGAAATACATGTATGTGATATTATGCTATTATGCAAGGTATTTTAAAGGGATTTTACCATGCATCCAACGCACCTGCCGACGGGCTGAAAACCCCCTCCTTTACTCTATGTCCCATTTGCAGGCCAAAAAAATTAAAAAAAGGTTAAATTCCAACAGCATTATTGAAAGACAATACTAATTTAGAACTTAATTCCCTAAAAAAATGGGGGGGGGGGGGGCTTGAAAAAGTCTTTAAGTGGGAAAATAACGACTTTTACCTGTAGTTGTAGAATCGACTTAGGAGCTAAGCCTATAGAGCCAGTAAGTAATAGTCTGATTTTTCAGACCATTGTAGAGAATGGTCATACGTTTTATGCTGTGCAAAGATTCAATCAGTTTAATTTTGGCCATTACAAGAAGTGGGTTACCGGTTATTGATGTACAGTAGACAATACCCTTAAGGGCTCTTAACAGCTCATTTTATGTTTGTTATTACCAAAGAAGATAAAAAAATCAGTTAGTCACTCAATAGTGTCTGACAGTAAAGTCTAGCAAGTAAACGGGTTTCCTTGCATAATTTCAATATGAACGTTTAAATTTCACAGATACATGTAGGACATACATGACATATTGATAATTCCTGCAAATTTCTAGAGAATTTGATGCTGGCTGCAAAAGTTTCATGGTATATTAATAGAGTGGTGAAGTGTAACGTCATCGAAAAACCTTTTTTTAATTTCTCAAATCTCAAGTTTTATTTCATTTTCCGAAACAGCATCAAAAATAATGACTTGATGATGATCTCGGGCCCGCAATTTTGCGTCTACACATAGGCCGGCCTCACGTCGCCTTTTCACGGAACTGACGTTGGGGCGGACTCCAGAAAGACAGAAAGAAAAAATGATAGAATGATAAAAACTAAGAATAACATAAGAGAAGGCAATAGAAGGAAGAAACAAAGAATAACATAAGGAAATCCAACTACCACATAAGTCTGTGAATATTGATGTGCATCCCCTCTTTCTTTCTTTTTTCTTCTTTTTTTCTGTCTTTTTCCCCTTATACCAATATCTTGTTCCTCCATATTTGTATTATTACGTATCCTTTGAGGGTAGTCATACTATCAAGCTTTGCTTATTTTGTCAACCCTCCTGTTTGATGTTTTCGATTACCGGTAGTTGCAGCCAGCCTTACTTTATTCTACATATATTCTTTTGTCATGTGTAAATTTGCAATTTTTTTTGTTATATTTGTAAAAATGCAAAAGAAAAAGAAAATCAAACAGAAATAAATAAATAAAATAAAATCAAATCAAAGACGAAAACAGAAAGTGATAGAATGATAAAAACAAAGAATAACATAAGGAAAGACAGAAAGAGAAAGGGATAGAATTATGAAAACAAAGAATAACATAAGAGAAGATGATAGAAGGAAGATCAGAATAACATAAGGAAAGACAGAAAGAGAAAGTGATAGAATGATAAAAACAAAGAATAACATAAGGAAAGACAGAAAGAAAAAGTGATAGAATGATAAAAACAAAGAATAACGTAAGGAAAGACAGAAAGAGAAAGGGTTAGAATTATGAAAACAAAGAATAACATAAGAGAAGATGATAGAAGGAAGATCAGAATAACATAAGGAAAGACGGTCAGAGAAAGTGATAGAACGATAAAAACAAAGAATAACATAAGGAAAGACACGAAGAGAGAGTGATAGAATGATAAAAACAAAGAATAACATAAGGAAAGACAGAAAGAGAGATTGATAGAATGATAAAAACACAGAATAACATAAGGAAAGACAGAAAGAGAGATTGATAGAATAATAAAAACAAAGAATAACATAAGGAAAGACAGAAAGAGAGAGTGATAGAATGATAAAAACAAAGAATAACATAAGGAAAGACAGAAAGAGAGATTGATAGAATAATAAAAACAAAGATTAACATAAGGAAAGGAAGAAAGAAAGAGAAACTGATAGAATGATAGAAACATAGAATAACATAAGAGAAGGTGGCAAAGCGCGCCGATGTATTACGTTAATTATGATGACAGGTCACGTCACTTCCACTTATAAGCTGGCCCAGAGTCCACTTTGGTGTTACACCTACTGATTGCGGGACTGAGGCCGGCCTCAAACCACATCCAGAGGTGGACTGAGTCCACCTGGCCTCAGTCCGGCCTCAGTCCGACTTTTAAAAAAAAGTTGGTGTTACACATACGTTGAGTTGCCTCTGGGGCAGGCCTCAGTCCACTTTCAGACGTATGTGTAACAGGGGTCATAGTACCTTTAAATAGCAATTAGTTATTTAGTTAAAGATAAAGACCAGTTATGGTCATGCGATTGCATTGTGAAAGAGACGTTGTGGAATCGATCAGAAAAGGTTGATCATCTAGCATATAAGTATTGATGTGTACTGCAAGGTTCTGGAATCATCAAAATGATAAGAAATTTGGCCAAGTCTTGGTAAAGTTACAGGCACCGTACACAGAAAGATGTATATGGGACTACGCGACACGTGCACAACACGTGCACGACATGTGCGCAATATCTATCCGGTCCAAATAGATATAATAATTTACCAAATATATCAATTAGTAGGCGGTTTCTCGGCAAAATTTGTATCATCACGTATTAGTCAAGACAAATTCTTTCACAAGATTGGTAATGAGAGCTTCGAATCCATTTCATTTTTTGAGAGGGGGGCGTTTCCAAAACTGGTCTTTACCTTTAAGTATAACACATGTAAGCCATTTCATAATACTATCTGTGCATGGGCAAATAAAGGTCATTTATGATAAAATTGTAGAACACACCGAGATGAATACGTGCTCATGTTTTGTAAGCATTATTCATGTGTGCACATACGATACATTCTATGAAACAAGAGGGCAAACAGATTGAAGCTTTTCATGAAGCACATACATTGTACATGACTTTGGCATTGATTATTCTAAAATATGAGTAAAAGATCTGTGGGTATTTGGAGTCGTGTACTGTAAACTACGAAATGGTCTATTAGGCGCATGCATGAAGTTAAAAAGAAGGTTGAGTTCTGGGAAAAGGTGAAAAATAATTTGTGAGCGTTATCATTCTTATTATTATGCAAGTGTGGAAGAACATCAGATAAGACATTTTCCCTGAAAAGCATGGCTCTTCAAATGCCTTTATATTCTAAATATGTCATGTAACTCGTAAAACTGGGGGGTAGGTTTTTTACGTCACGTGTTCGTGTAGTCCCATATACATCTTTCTGTGTACAGTGTTTGTAACTTTACCAAGACTTGGCCAAATTTCTTATCATTTTGATGATTCAAGAACCTTGCAGATGCTAGATGCTAGATGATCAACCTTTTCTGGTCGATTTCACAACGTTTCTTTCACAATGCAATCTCATGACCAGAACTCAAATTCATCTTTAACTGAATTTGGTGAATTATGTTACTTCATAATGTGATGTTTGTGCTATAGGGCCATTCCATGAGAAGAAGGACATGACATCAAAAAAAGAAATGTACCTCTTATGTTAATTCTTTGATTTATCACTAACCTTATGCCATGGATGTTCATAAAACATTAGGGCCTTTCAAATTCAATACAATTTTTTTTTCATTTTTGTTGATTTCCTAAGATCTCAAACTATCATCAAAAACGTACATGTGGGACTGTAGCTGGAAAAAAAACAATTTATTGCAGATTACACAGGATTCTTGTAATATTTTTTCCTGAAAATTTCGCTAAATGGAAAAAGATGAATATATTTCCATATTCTAAGGGGTCCTGTGATATTTAATCTATTACATAGGGGTGAAAATGGCCTCCGGACAAAATCTAACGCGAGTTACCGTAACGTGAGTTACCGACATATTTGCTTCCTGCATTTTACTAGTCCATTGTTTCTTATCTTTAATATTGTGATCTTATACTAGTAAGTCACAACCTACTATCAAATTAAAGTAGGAAAGATTTTGTCAAGATTGTCTAGTATGAGGAGAAAAGAGGGTCTCGTAGAATTGACCATGTCCTTTTTTTGTAACGCGAGTTACCGAAATTCAATAATCCAAGAATCTAAAAATGTTTGTTCTTCAATTTTCTTTTTTGTTTCATTCAGTTGTTCTATATCTACCCTGTCCATGTTTGAAAAAAGTATCTTGTAGATCCTAGCAGTTCTAAAGATATAGGCACATTATCGTGTCAATGTACCCATTAAGTGTAACGCGAGTTACCATGGAATGGCCCTATACATGATTGGAAAATGATGATTCTGATTTTGTTGTATCTCTTCCAGACCAGTGTGTGGATGGGAGTCTTGGGAGGGAGACAGTGATGACTCAATGCTGATTGGTTGAATTGGTGATGACTCAACAATGAACGCTAGATCACAGACATTCGAACTGGTAAAATCTTGTTTTTAATCCTTTGCTTACGGGAACCTGGTGGTCTCTGTGTTAAAGCCTATAGGACCTATGCAATTCAGTAGACAACGGGTTAATTGAAGTAGAAGAAGTTGCCCTAAAGTGGTCTAGATAGACAGGTTAACTCCAGGGGGATGTTTCACAAAGACTAAGATCGATTTTCAGTTGGACTTAATTATGGCAGGCTGTTCATGCCACTGTTTGCTCTCACCATTCACTGGCATTGATCTCTCAAAGGGATGTACAAATCCTGGTCGCAAATCTACAGAATTAACCTCTTCTGATAATTCCTAATTGAAGGAAAAAATGTTATCTAAAGATAATAATGTTGACAACAACCAGTGGCATGAATGGCCTGCCATAGTTAAGTCCAACTTAAAGTCGATCTTTGTGAAACACCCCCCAGATGTTTTTGATTGACTGCTTTTTCATTAATTATCCCTATACAATCCTCTTGAATTTCTTGGTTCATTTGTACCAAGAAAGTTGACATAAAGTTGACATTCTAAGAAATAAATGTCCATTAATTTGGTACCTACAGCAATCATATGTTATTATAAGTTGTTCATTTATAGTATATCACAAAAATTATCTGGCTACTCGATATCTTCAATTGAAATGGTGAAAAATAGACTCCTCTCTTTGCATAGAAAGTCAGTCACAGGCTGGTCCACTAAATGTGACATCACGACCGGGAAAGAGTATATTCACATACCCGAATATTCCATAGAAAAGCATGTGCAGACAGATACGATTTTTTGCTTATTTCGTTTCAAAGGCTGAAAAGTCCAATAAATCATAATTCTGACAGTCAAATTTGAAAGAACATACAATTTAAATGACAAAATCATCTTTGTTGTTAAAGAGTATATTCACATACCCGAATGTTCCATAGAAAAGCATGTGCAGACAGATACGATTTTTCGCTTATTTAGTTTCAAAGGCTGAACAGTCCAATAAATCATAATTCTGACAGTCAAATTTGAAAGAACATACAATTTAAATGACAAAATCATCTTTGTTATTAAAGAGTATATTCACATACCCGAATGTTCCATAGAAAAGCATGTGCAGACAGATACGATTTTTCGCTTATTTAGTTTTAAAGGCTGAACAGTCCAATAAATCATAATTCTGACAGTCAAATTTGAAAGAACATACAATTTAAATGACAAAATCATCCTTGATCAAAATCGGTTCAGAGACAGCTAAAATATCCATAAATAAAACAATTTCTAATATTTGTAGTGCCCCCCCCAAAAAAAAAAAATATTGGCTAACTTGAACCAGCTGTTGAAAAAACGAGGAAGGGCCTTATATGATATATTCCAGCCAATGCTGATGTAGGCTTTTTGTTGGCTTTTTCGTGTTGGTAATACGCTCTACCAGCCGGCCCGTGTATTGCCATTATTAATTAATTATTAAACGGATACCATATTTTTTTGAAAGTGGAGCTAAATTGGTATGATGGTATTGGTTTCTAGAGCCCCCCCCCCCCCCCCCCCCCCCCTCTGGGCTAGATAGGGTTTAGGGCTCATTTGATCTAATATTGTTCTTCAAATTGGCAACATTATATTTCATTTTATCGGTATACAGTGCATCCCAGAAAAAACGAAACCGAGAACTATCTATGTTCTTTTATAACTTAATCACAATTATATTTAATAAATGACACATATTTGGAAAGCTTAGATCCTCCTCTTTCATTTGATTCAACTCATATGATGCATATTTCACGCATGAGTGATTAAAATGAATTTGAAGAGAGGGAACCAAAAAGTCATTTGGCGGACGGTATCTGAATTTCAAGGAGAAAATCAAATTCCTAAAAAGTTGCCCTTTCATATGACACCTCAATCGGGAAAAATGAGCCAGGAATAACAAAGTTCTGTTTGTTTAAAAAAATTCTTGCATTTCCATAATTTGATCAAACAAGTTTTTTTTCACTGGCTGCCTGCCGTAGCATCAAACAGAGTTGACAAAAGACTTAACTCCGTTTCGTTGAAGATCAGCCATGCTTCACGTCTTTTGTCTTCTTTGTGCATGGCTGATCGTCAACGAAACGGAGTTAAGTCTTTTGTCAACTCTGTTCGTTGCAACGGCAAGAAGCCAGTAAAAACGAACCCGTTTGATCAAATTATGGAAATGCAAGCATTACTTTAAACAAACAGAACTTTTTTATTCCTGGCTCATTTTTCCTGATTGAGGTGTCATATGAAAGGGGAGAAATTGAACTTTCTAGAAATGTAATTTTCCCTTTAAAATTCAGATACCGCCCACCAAATGTCTTTTTGGTTTCCTCTCTTCAAATTGCTTTTAATCACTCATGCGTGAAATATGCATCATATGAGTTACATGTATATCAAATGAAAGAGGAGGATCTAAGCTTTCCAAATATGTGTCATTTATTAATTATAATTGTAATTAAGTTATGATAAAAACATCGGTGATTCTCGGTTTCGTTTTTTCTGGGACGCACTGTATATTGTTTTGATGAAAATTGACTGTCTCTGAAGGAAAAAAAAATCCAATTTTTAAAGGTAATACAAAGTTTAGGTACGGGTCATGAATGTAGTTCAAATGAGCATATTGGAAGCATATGCGATCCTACAATATTCAGTGATCGTTGTCGCGGTTGAAATCGAGCCTAAAGTCATGAAAACTGTAAATAATAAACTCTTTATGTTGTATAGCTTCCTCTCAAGGTCAAGATATTAATCAAGCTATAAAACAATGTTTCTTGACCAAAATCGACCAATAAGCTATTCCCGTTTAGAAATCATACACATATATATCACAACTACATATTCTGAAGTTGTCATGGTCGCAGCTACCCTATTGTACGGCCGTAGGCCTTATTTGAAATTTCTCAAAATTATTTGAAATTTCTACCGGGAGGACCGGTAAATTTTTATATTACATTTTTCTCGAAAGCAGCAGTGTTTTAGGGGCTTATTTTTCTAGTGCTAATAATACATCCACAGAGGCATCCAAATATATAAAAAATTATAAAGAATCACTATCGACCCAAATTTCAAAATTTCCACAAACTTTGTATTCCCTTTAACAAAAATCAATGATTAATGTCTAAACATGTCAAGTTAATTACTTTAAAGCATATTACTTATTTTTAATTCCTGACATCAAACGCAGTATGGTCATGCGGCAAAAATGGATGAACAGTAGTGTGTGCAGAAATATTTGCCTTTTCTTTTCAAGCTTTCTTGAATGTATTAAGGTATAATTTTTCAAGGGATTCAGTAAAATGTTACTAGGCTAAATCACAACATTTGGAAGGCTTTTCCCAAAACGGTTAATGAGAATACCTGTAGAGACATTTCGTTTATTATTACTACAACATTGTAAAAGAAAAAAGGAAAAAAAAAAGTTTATTGTGTCTGCCTTGTAGCATGTCATCTTTGATTGCCTTAAACATGAGTAAGTGTCATTGAGAGAGTTCTTTTAAAGCCCCACTGCACTACCTGTAGCTACTTGCTCCCTCTATACAGCCAACAATGCCAAATCGTTACCCGTTGATCCCCCATGTAGCCCTTTTTCTTATGTCAATTGAGAGCTGATTTGATGAGGTAACTAACTGCCAGTGACCTTGCAGGGAGGTCTAATCCATCCTGGCCAAACTAGTGCTGACCTTGCAGGGAGGTCTAATCCATCCTGGCCAAACTAGTGCTGACCTTGCAGGGAGGTCTGATCCATCCTGGCCAAACTAGTGCTTACCTCGCAGGGAGGTCTAATCCGTCCTGGCCAAACTAGTGCTGACCTTGCAGGGAGGTCTAATCCATCCTGGCCAAACTAGTGCTGAGCTTGCAGGGAGGTCTAATCCATCCTGGCCAAATTAGTGCTGACCTTGCAGGGAGGTCTGATCCATCCTGGCCAAACTAGTGCTTACCTCGCAGGGAGGTCTAATCCGTCCTGGCCAAACTAGTGCTGACCTTGCAGGGAGGTCTAATCCATCCTGGCCAAACTAGTGCTGACCTTGCAGGGAGGTCCAATCCATCCTGGCCAAACTAGTGCTTACCTTGCAGGGAGGTCTAATCCATCCTGGCCAAACTAGTGCTGAGCTTGCAGGGAGGTCTAATCCATCCTGGCCAAACTAGTGCAGAGGGGATATAGTGAACATAGCTGGATTTATTATGTTTTTATTCTTTTGAATACTCTGTATTTGACATGAATTGAGATATATACTGTACATGTACCGGTAATGCTCTCTTTTTATTGCAGACCGTGGAAGGTTGGCAGATAGAAGAAGTCGTTCTTAGTCTCTTTCACACTCTACTCTTTCATCGAACAACTGGAAAGGTAAACAATAATTAATTCAGCAAAAATGCTTGATAATCCTGAGATACAGTGATTGTTATGAGAGCGATGATCGTAGTTGCTATGCAAAGCTCTGACAAATGTCTAAAATTTGTCTTCCATTTCTATTCACACGTTCATCTTTATTGTACAGATTAGTATCGATACCATTATTTTTAAGGTAACTCTGTAAATCATTATTGTCATTAGAGGCAACAAATCCAGTCAAATATTACATCCTCAGACCTGGGCCCCGTCTTACAAAGAGTTTATATCAATCGCAACTACCATACCTGCCAACCCTCCTGAATAATCCGGAATATCCTGTTTTTCTGGATTTTTAGGACCCCAAAATGCGGGATATCCCGGATTTTCAATTTTTTTTTTTGGTGTTGCTTAAGCCGAAGTATTATCATATGCCGCGATGTGAGAGTTCACGTATTGCGTGCATGATTGAGCAGCGAATTTGTATTCGCTTTTTTGCACAGATTTACCGCGTATTGCCAGTTACACTGCCGCTGCATGTGCGAACGCCTGTTAAGGGTACAGATTTCTTATTTTTGAAGACATACCGTGCTAAACATTCTTAATTCTCATTTTCAAATGTTGGCAGGTATGAACTACATTGTATGTACTTAAGAGATAGGAGACTGCAAACTTGTGATTGATTGGAGGACTTGCAATTGATTTGGATCAATCGCAACTCTTTGTAAGACGGACATCATATTTGCCTTTAAAATTTACGAGGTTCCGAGTCAAGAGATCAAAAACCTCATTAGTGTGATGGATAGAACCTTCACATGGCAGGTAAACAGCACCTAATATAAAATCAAATCCTAACTACTTCTTATCAATATATTCACATAACAGACACTATGAATATGACTGACAAAGAAAGCGGACAAAATATACAGTTCCTCAGGTAGACAAAGGAACATCCCTTCACTGCTATGTAAAAATGTGTAGAACAGGTGTCACATGCCTATTCACCTGTTTTAATCATTTTTACATAATAGCGGTGAAAGGATGTTCCTCTGTGTACCTGAGGAACTTTTGTCCTCTTTCTTTGTTCGTCATATACATGTGTGTACCAACTTCTGAGTATCATTCTCATATAAATGTATTGTTTTCTTTCAGTTTCAGTACAAGCAAGAAGGCACCTACTCGATTGGTACGGTTGGGATGGTTGAGCAAGACTGTGACTATACAGACTTCAGCTATGTAAGTCGACTAACCTAACTTTCTCAGCTAGCAGACATAAGACTGTGACTATACAGACTTCAGCTATGTAAGTCTACTAACCTAACTTTCTCAGCTAGCAGACATAAGACTGTGACTATACAGACTTCAGCTATGTAAGTCTACTAACCTAACTTTCTCAGCTAGCAGACATAAGACTGTGACTATACAGACTTCAGCTATGTAAGTCTACGAACCTAACTTTCTCAGCTAGCAGACATAAGACTGTGACTATACAGACTTCAGCTATGTAAGTCTACTAACCTAACTTTCTCAGCTAGCAGACATAAGACTGTGACTATACAGACTTCAGCTATGTAAGTCTACTAACCTAACTTTCTCAGCTAGCAGACATAAGACTGTGACTATACAGACTTCAGCTATGTAAGTCTACTAACCTAACTTTCTCAGCTAGCAGACATAAGACTGTGACTATACAGACTTCAGCTATGTAAGTCTACTAACTTAACTTTCTCAGCTAGCAGACATAAGACTGTGACTATACAGACTTCAGCTATGTAAGTCTACTAACCTAACTTTCTCAGCTAGCAGACATAAGACTGTGACTATACAGACTTCAGCTATGTAAGTCTACTAACCTAACTTTCTCAGCTAGCAGACATAAGACTGTGACTATACAGACTTCAGCTACATGTATGTACATGTAAGTCTACTAACCTAACTTTCTCAGCTAGCAGACATAAGACTGTGACTATACAGACTTCAGCTATGTAAGTCTACTAACCTAACTTTCTCAGCTAGCAGACATAAGACTGACTATACAGACTTCAGCTATGTAAGTCTACTAACCTAACTTTCTCAGCTAGCAGACATAAGACTGTGACTATACAGACTTCAGCTATGTAAGTCTACTAACCTAACTTTCTCAGCTAGCAGACATAAGACTGTGACTATACAGACTTCAGCTATGTAAGTCTACTAACCTAACTTTCTCAGCTAGCAGACATAAGACTGTGACTATACAGACTTCAGCTATGTAAGTCTACTAACCTAACTTTCTCAGCTAGCAGACATAAGACTGTGACTATACAGACTTCAGCTATGTAAGTCTACTAACCTAACTTTCTCAGCTAGCAGACATAAGACTGTGACTATACAGACTTCAGCTATGTAAGTCTACTAACCTAACTTTCTCAGCTAGCAGACATAAGACTGTGACTATACAGACTTCAGCTATGTAAGTCTACTAACCTAACTTTCTCAGCTAGCAGACATAAGACTGTGACTATACAGACTTCAGCTATGTAAGTCTACTAACCTAACTTTCTCAGCTAGCAGACATAAGACTGTGACTATACAGACTTCAGCTATGTAAGTCTACTAACCTAACTTTCTCAGCTAGCAGACATAAGACTGTGACTATACAGACTTCAGCTATGTAAGTCTACTAACCTAACTTTCTCAGCTAGCAGACATAAGACTGTGACTATACAGACTTCAGCTATGTAAGTCTACTAACCTAACTTTCTCAGCTAGCAGACATAAGACTGTGACTATACAGACTTCAGCTATGTAAGTCTACTAAGGCTGCGATGAGTAGTCAAATACTCGCACTGTTAACAACTACTCAAGTACGATTTCTCATACTCGAATACTCGGCCGCCATTTTTTTTTGTTTTTTTGCCAGCGCTGGCATGGTACCGTGGGTCAAAATGTTTCCCAGCTCAATCACTGTCAACTCGACTCAGAGATTTGGACCAAATGTCCGGATATCTGTTTGGACTCCGAGAAAATGGATTATTCTGTTGTCTTTGGTTTTAAAAACAGCATTGTTTACTATTATTATTATCATTAAATTGGCGCCTTCAACTGCAACTCGAA
Source organism: Strongylocentrotus purpuratus (assembly GCF_000002235.5). Lineage (NCBI taxonomy): Eukaryota > Metazoa > Echinodermata > Echinoidea > Camarodonta > Strongylocentrotidae > Strongylocentrotus > Strongylocentrotus purpuratus. The sequence continues at coordinate 17,323,828 of NW_022145606.1, forward strand.
GTCAAAATCGCTTGATGCGGAAAAATAAAAAAAATAAAAAAATTCAACAAAAAAATACATGGCGTCTGAGTATTCGCCTGTAAGCCTGGGAGTGTACTCGAGTACCTCATAACATGGTTATGCACAGCCTTAAAGTCTACCAACCTAGTTTTCTCAGCTAGCAGACAGGTTTATAGCAGGAGAAATGCCCTTATCCTTATCTGCTTGTCAAGTATGCCAGTTAATAACATGAGAGAGAGTGGTGTTGGTAGATATTTGTATTATTACTTTCTTATTCATTTCATTATTAATTCATTCGCAATTTCATTTTCAAATTATTTACCCTATTTGCCGGCGATAAGGCCGCACCCTTGACTTTGACATTTTGTAGAGGAGGAAAAAAAGGGAAAAAAAACAAATGGCCCAAACAAAATAATTGTCATTTTCTTGTAGAACACAATTTTGTCTACAAACTGATACCAAATTCATCAATATTCTTATTTTACCTGAAAAATGATTATGATTTAGCAAATTTTCATCGATTTTGAAGCTAGTAACTGTATCGCAGGCAGATTTGGTATCTTATATATATATATATACCCCTACCACAATGTAGAGTTTAATACAAAATCACCTGAAATGGATACAAAGAATATAGACTTGGTGGAGACTATGTCTGGATGCACAGTAGCTCCATAACGGTCCCTTGTTTTAGCGATCACGATGCATTGGCACAAACTTAGATAGATCTACTGGTAGATTTTTTTTGGAAAAATAAGTTATGGATTTATTTTCGTTTTCATGTCAAGAAGGCAACCTAAAATTTTCGGTAAGATGTGTGGAGTTATTCTAGAAATGTCCTGTACCATTGTACATTAACTGGTATAGTCATTGTAGTCCCATATATGTACGAATACGTGCTGTTTTGACCTCCAACTTTTGTCTGTTGTGCATAGGGCGCACCCTGACTTTTTGATATTTTCTCTTCCGAAAATACTGCGACATTTACGCCGGTAAATACATTAGTTATCTACTTACTTATTTATCTATTTCTTTCATTACAAAATTCAAGACCAAATATGAATTAACAAAATCTGACAATAGTAGCATGAGAAGGAATAGTTTAACTTAAAGGTATAGACCAGTTTTGGAAATCCCCCCCCCCCTCAGAAAATGAAATGGAAGCTCTTATTACATGTACATGTACCTATCATGTGAAAGAATACGTTTTGACTAATACGTGATGAAACAAATTTTGCCGGGAAACCGCCTACTAATTGATATATTTGGTGAATTATATCTATCCATATATCTATACACAGGTTTTTTTTTGTTTTTAAGTGTTGATTTCTACCCCACCACCTGGCACTGTGCCTGGCAATGTCTCCCAGCTCAGTCATACACGGTGTGATGACTCGCCACTCAGTAACTAGAACAACACTACCTGTATGGCCGGATTTCTCACTCATTAGTTTTTGATAATGATATATCTCTTACAGATCCGATGTGAATCTGCAGAGCTAGACGCGTACTTGAGGAAAGAAGTGTCAGGATTCACTCATTAGTTTTTGATAATTCTCTTACAGATCCGATGTGAATCTGCAGAGCTAGACGCGTACCTAAGGAAAGAAGTATCTGGATTCAGGGACATTCTGAAATCCAATGATGGTCTACATAGTGGGCAGGTAAGGTGGAGTCTTAAAGAGAAGGTTGAGTTTTGGAACGCCCCCTTCTCAAAAAATGAAATGGAAGCTCTTATTACCAATCATGTGAAAGAATATGTTTTGACTAATACGTGATCATACAAATTTTGCCGAGAAACCGCCTACTAATTGATATATTTGGTAAATTAGTTTATCTATTGGGGCCAAATAGATAATACGCATGTGTCGCGCACGTGTGGGTAGTCCCAAATACATCTTTCTGTGTACAGTGCTTGTAACTTTACCAAGACGGGGCCAAATTTCTTATCACTTTGATGATTCCAGAACCTTGCAGTACACACCAATACTTATATGCTAGATGATCAACATTTCTTTCACAATGCAATTGCATGACCAGAACTGGTCTTTATCTTTAAAGAAAAGGTTGAGTTCTGGGAAGAGGTGATAAATAATTTGTGAGCTTTAACATTACTGTAGCTTTAGATGTGATAGCAGGTGAAGATCGATGCTTCCAGAAAGCAAAATGCTTTGTTTGGGGGAAATCATAATTTGATCACATATAGAGATAGAACCACAATTAAGGATATGAAGCCAGTAAATGCATAATACCTCGGTTAGGCTTAAAGATAAAGTTAAGTTATCGTCATGCGATTGCATTGTGAAAGAAACGGTATGGAATCGATCAGAAAAAATTGATCATGTATTGGTGTATATACTGCAAGGTTCTGGAATCATCACAATGATAAGAAATTTGGCCCAGTCTTGGTAAAAGTAACAAGCACTGTACACAGAAAGATGTATATGGGACTACAGAAACATGTGGCATAAAAATGTGGTCCATATTTTTAAGCTGCTATGCGTCATATTTGAAATATAAAGGCCTTTGAAGAGCCATGCTTTTCCTGAAACATTATTCCTCTGATGTTCTTCCACACTTCCATAAAAAACAATGAAAACGCTCACAAATTATTTTTCACCTCTCCCCAGAACTCAACCTTCTCTTTAAGCTTTCATTTAGATATGTCAAATAGTAACTGCTAATTTACTGACATTACTAACTATACATTGTGTGTTCTGGATGAGTCCTTTCGTTTGACTGCATATTGCTAAGCTACTGACTGTCTCGACAATCTTTCTATCTTTAGGTTATGTAATGAGTAATTTTTACTCATTATTTATAGCATTACTAGTACAGTGAATAACCTTTGGTCTTTCCCCCTATGGTATACACCCAGCCCGTCTACTACCCACTTGGTCTAATAACCATGTTATCAACTTATCACTATGGTCTACACCCGGCCCGTCTACTACCCACATGGTCTAATAATCATTTTATCAACTGATCACTATGGTCTACACCCGGCCCGTCTACTACCCACATGGTCTAATAATCATTTTATCAACTGATCACTATGGTCTACACCCGGCCCGTCTACTACCCACATGGTCTAATAACCATTTTATCAACTTATCACTTTGGTCTACACCCGGCCCGTCTACTACCCACTTGGTCTAATAACCATTTTATCAACTTATCACTTTGGTCTACACCCGGCCCGTCTACTACCCACTTGGTCTAATAACCATTTTATCAACTTATCACTTTGGTCTACACCCGGCCCGTCTACTACCCACTTGGTCTAATAACCATTTTATCAACTTATCACTATGGTCTACACCCAGCCCGTCTACTACCCACTTGGTCTAATAACCATGTTATCAACTGATCACTATGGTCTACACCCAGCCCGTCTACTACCCACTTGGTCTAATAACCATTTTATCAACTTATCACTATGGTCTACACCCAGCCCGTCTACTACCCACTTGGTCTAATAACCATGTTATCAACTGATCACTATGGTCTACACCCGGCCCGTCTACTAGCCACATGGTCTAATAATCATTTTATCAATTTATCATTTGGTCTATTGAGCATTTAGGCTAATAGCCAGTTGGTCTAATCTCCCATAAGTCTATTACACATTTGGTCTATTGAGTATTAAGACTAATAGCCAGTTGGTCTAATCTCCCATAAGTCCATTACACATTCGGTCTATTGCTCATTTAGTCTACATGTAATAACCGGTTAGCCTAATTTCCTGTTTGTATATTAAATGCCCATTTCATATACCATCCATATGGTTTATGGGCTTGATTGGAATAGACCAATTGAGCAGTAGACGAACTGGTTGTAGACCGAACGGCATAAACCCATTATTACCACCTAGATGAGTGTACATTGTGCTAAATTGGTGATTTCCATAGGAGATATTGGTAGTAATATTCCTGTAGAGATAGTGTTTCAATTTTCCCATTAATACTTTGTTGTTCAAAATCTTAATGTTTTTATTATGCTCTGTTATGTTTTCTCAAATCAGTCTAAATTGATGTCATACACTTGAATAATTTGTGAATAATTTACGGAATAATATAGTTCACACTTCCAGTGAGCAGTCCTCCCCCTCCCTGCGTATCAGGATACGATAATATTCCTAAGAAGTCATTCATTTCTTTGTTTTCTACCATTAGCTTGTGTACATGTATAAGCAGTAGTTATGTGTTTAAGTATGAATTACTTTGCAATATTTTCCTAGATTTCGCTTTGTTTCCTACCATTATCTTGTGTATAATCGGTAGTTATGTGTTTAAGTATGATCTTCTTTGTGATGTTTTCCTAGATTTCGCTGGAGTTTTATGAGAAGAAGAAGAATCGTTGGCCCTTCCCTGACGAGAGCATACCCTGGGAGGTCTGGAATCTCAACATTAATGTAGTCACACTCACTAATGAACATGGTGAGTCAATGTGTAGGTCTGGAATCTCAACATTAATGTAGTCACACTCACTAATGAGCATGGTGAGTCAATGTGTAGTCATGCGATTGCATTGTGAAAGAAACGTTGTGGAATCGATCAGAAAAGGTTGATCATCTAGCATCTAGCATCTGCAAGGTTCTGGAATCATCAAAATGATAAGAAATTTGGCCTATTCTTCGTAAAGTTACAAGCACTATACACAGAAAGATGTATATGGGACTACCCTTTATCTCTCACAGACCATGAGAGAAACAAATTTACCAAATATATGAATTAGTAGGCGGTTTCCCGGCAAATTTTTTATCATCATGTATTAGTCAAAACATATTCTTTCACATGATTGGTAATGAGAGCTTCCATTTCATTTTTTGAAATTGGGGCGTTTCCAATACTGGTCTTTACCTTTAATGAGTCACACTCACTAATGAGCATAGTGAGACAATGTGTAGGTCTGGAATCTCAACAAGTCAGCTCTCAATTAACATTTATAACAAAGAAAGGATCATGGAGGACCAATGGTCACCAATTATGCATTGTTTGTTATATAGAGGGCGCAAGTAGCTATACGTAGTGCAGTGTGCCTTTAATAAGAAAATGAGTATTATTACTGTGTGATTGTGCATTGATATTGCAGAGAGACAAGCCTACCGTGAGAAGCTTGGTGAGTTACTTGGTGAGAGGGTTGTGTGTATCGTGGAAGCAATGAACAGACATGATTATCTACCCAAGGCTCCCAATCAACCCCTCCTTGATACAGTCTTCAATACAACCTTCACAGATGTTCAACCATATCTATTCAAGGTGAGATTCATTTCTTTAATTTTTTTTTTCATTAAAAACATAATAATTACATAATGAATACATACCAAAGATACATTGGGAGGACCTCTTAGAAAGCAGAGCTTATCAATAGGAGGGGCCCTGTAGACATGTACAGAAACAAGTGAACATTAACCCTTTAGAAGCCCCCCCCCCCCCTCTACATTTTACGCTATAATTTTGTAACGCCAAAAAATCCTTCGCTGAAATTTTATGACTTTTTTATTTAGAGTCTTGCGCATCTTTTGAAATTAATTTTTCGAAAATCGGACTTACCGTTACAAAGTCATGTGACCTTTTGTCTTTGCATGTCAGTCAGATAATTTTCATGATTTTTGTACACAACATGCAAATCTCATTTTTCCAAAAAAGAGATACAACATTGGTTATTTGGTCTTGTTTATGGTTTAGGTGTTGTTGTTGTTGTTGTTGTGGGTTTTTTTTTTTGGGGGGGGGGGGGTCGTAAGAGTTGGCTTATAGTTAGAATTAAAATAAAAAAAATAAAAAAATACAATACATAAATTTAAAAAACAGGGAAATACATAAGAATTATCAAATCAATAGATAACATAAGGAATAACCTGGCTCTTCCAAAAAAAAATTTGTAATATTTTCTCAAACGGTCTAAAGAATATATGCATAAATTACCATAAATATGCAAATGAGTGAATTTGTCAGCAAAAAAATAAAACAACATATTAATCTATAAACTTCACTTGACATGCATGCAAATTTTTGCGGCAATCTGTCGTTCAAAAGCCAAGATCATAGGGGGGGGGGGGGGAGGGGGCTTAGAGGTCTTATTACAATTCTTGGTCTTTACCAATGAACCACATTTTATTTAAATCTTGAAAAATAGAATAATTTCAATAAAATTGAATATCTATTGCCATTGATTAAGCCCACCGCACATTATACGGTCCGACTACGATCTGATTTTGGAAGAATTTGAAGTAGAATTTTATACATACATTCAAACATGTAAAATCTTAATGACCAAGAATCTGAATAGTTGAGAAAATCTCAATTTCAAGGGAATTCCTATCATTTTGTTAATCAGCTCAAAATGATAGTGACGACAGACCAGGGGAGTGTTGAACACAAAACCTAAGATCGACTTTAGGTGGACTTAACAATGGCAGACTGTTCATGCCACTGTTTTCTCTAACTCTTATGATCTTCAGATAACAATTTTTCCTTCAATCATATTTTGTTTGTTAAAGTATAAAGCGTTAATAAATATTAACTATTATTATTATACGATTATTAGTAGGAATATGTTATTATGATTATGTATCATGTATTATATTGTTGTAATTTGTAGGTTAACATTACTTTGATTTAATTTCTGTTAAGCGCTTAGAAACTTTGTATTAAGCGTTATATAAATGTAATATATTATTATTATTATTAATAATGAATCACAAACATTTTTAATTCTGTAGATTTGTGGCCATGATTTGTACTTCCATTGAGAGACCAATGCCTGTAAATGGTGAGAGCAAACAGTGGCATGAACGGCCTGCCATAGTTAGTCCAACTTAAAGTTGATCTTAGTCTTTGTGAAACACCCCCCTGGTATACTATGACTCAAAATCAAAGATCTCATATTTTGCAAGTGCAACTATTGAGCCTTCACAATACTACTTGTAATGTTATCATTCACAGATCAGCTGTCAGAACTCAGGACCCACCAATGCTTCAGTAGGGACCGCTGTCAAAAAACTTGTGAGAGATACTCTTGCATTATGAACCATCTTGTGAGAGATACGCTTGCATTATGAACCAACTTGTGAGAGATACTCTTGCATTATGAACCAACTTGTGAGAGATACTCTTGCATTATGAACCATCTTGTGAGAGACATGCTTGCATTATGAACCACCATTGACAGGACAACAAGAAACTGATGACAATGAAGAGTTTCATCAGGATGGTTGGAATATTGGTTGGAAAGTTCTTTTATCACATCCCAAAGGAAAAGTTACCTGTAACAGTTTGGATGCCCTGAGCTCAGGCATCCTCCTCAGATGCAAATAGGCAGACTGAAGTAAGCCGCCAATTTTCTGATCTCCAGTGGTTGTTGGTTTGACGATTACTATGTGGGACAGCTGATATAGACAGAGAATAAGTAGACTTGTTGTGGTTACTTGAATGGACTGTGTTATTTGACACTGCCTCTAACACTAATTTCCTTTAGCAAGACATCAATCTACATTTGCCACTGTCCACCCAGGTGAAGTGAATGGGTGCCCAGTAGCAAGAATTTCCTTGAACGCTTTTAATGGTACTATGTCCCATTTGCAGCCAACATCAAATTCTGTAGAACTTTGCAGGAATTACGAACATGTCACGTATGTCCTATCTGTAAAATGTTAACGTTAGCAGTGTCCTAGTATTCAAATTATGCAAGGAAACCTGTTTACCTTCTAGACTTCACTGTCAGACAGTATGGAGTGACTGACTGACATCATTTTTTTTCTTTGGTAATAACATACATAGAATGAGCTGTATAACAGGTACATGAGCATTTGTCTACATCAATAACCCACGGCTTGTCATGGCCAAAATTAAACTGATTGAATCTTTGTGCAGCACAAAATGTATAACCATTCGGTCAAAGGGTTTGAGGACCAAGGTACTTGATTTAGGATTCTGATTGGGTCACTGAACCTGTCATAAGCTGACAGATCACTATTGATGATGATTTCAAATGCTGTTGCAATTTAACCTTTTCTTTTTTTGGCCTGCAAATGGGACATAGTACCTTTAAAGCCTTGTAACAACAGGTCAGCGTCACTTGGGGCCTGGGGTAATATGAACAATGTTGACTCCTTATCACAATGGCTCAGCTATAGCCAGGGCCTGGGAAACTAATAATATTTAAGATACATATAGCGCTGGTATACAAATTCTTAGCGCTTTACAAAACAAATGAAATGAAAATATGATACCCTGTGTGAAGTGCGTTAGAGTAAATTTCTGTAGTAGCTACGCTTTATAACTGGACATACATTTATTATTATTAATAGTTATGTTATTATAAAATATTGTTAAATCTTTAGCTGGTACAGCAAAAATAGGCCATATTCATAATGTAATCAAAGTTAATGCATAGATCTTTGTTAAGTGCCTTGTTACAAATTATTTAATTGACCTGTTACAAATAGTTATATTTCAATAGTTAGAATGCAAATTCCGTACATTACTTCTTGTTAGGTAGAGCAAGCCATAATGTTTGTCCCACCTAGCAACAAATAGTACTTGCAATTCACATTCTGACTATTGAAATACATTTGTTCATTAAGGGTGAATTAAATAATTCATAACGAGGCACTTGACCATGGCTTATGCATTAAATTAGATTACATTACTTCTGATTGGCAATCTTGTGCAATCAAGGTCTTTGTATGTCAACATGAAAATGGATCATTTGGTCACCAATTTCTATTTCATTAAATAATGGTGACAAACCCATGTAGGAGTTTCATGGGAAATGAGATGACGGTGAAGACATGTCTACTGTGATCTGAGATGCTATGTCAGAGTGAACCTTATGCAAGGCATGGTGTATGAGAGGAGGACTGATATACCTGTATTTTGATCCACAATAGTATTTGACTTGCTGTCTATTTATCAACCATGTAGATAGAAATGTTATCAATAGGCATGAATGAAAGTCGTCTTTAAAGATAAAGACCAGTTCTAGTCATACGATTGCATTATGAAAGAAACATTGTGGCATCAATCAGAAAAGGTTGATCATCTAGCATATAAGTATTGGTGTGTACTGCAAGGTTCTGGAATCATCAAAATGATAAGAAGTTTGGCCAAGTCTTGGTAAAGTTACAAGCACTGTACACAGAAAGATGTACAGTATGGGACTACGCGACACGTGCGGGATATCTTTCAGGTCCAAATAGATATAATAACTTACCAAATATATCAAATAGTAGGCAGTTTCTCGGCAAAATTTGTATCATCAAGTATTAGGCAAAACATATTCTTTCACATGCTTGGTAATAAGAGCTCTCATTTCATTTTTTGAGAGAGGGGCTTTCCAAAACTGGTCTTTACCTTTAAGCAGCATTCCGACACTTACTCTATGGTGGTAAGGTTTTCTCTAATGTCATTTGAAACTTACATTTAGTGTCTTACACAAAGGCACAGTAGCCATATCAAATCAAATGAAACTTTAAGAGCATGTTAAGCATAAAAATGTCTAAATTATATAAATCCGACCAACGTGCTGAGTAGCAGACATCCTGCATCAAAATTCCTTATGTATCTAGCTTCCCTTCATATTTCTATTGTATTATAATGTCAGTTTGGTACAGTGCAATATTTATTACATTTTATATTACGTGGGAGTGTCGTGGTCGAGTGATTTAAGGCGCTTGACTGGAAATGCGAAGGTCGAGGGTTCGAATCCCGACACGGCACTAATATCCTTTGGCAAGATATTAACCTGCACTTGCTACTCTCCACCCAGGTGTTAAATGGGTACCCGGTGGGATGCGACCGTCAATGTTGGTCAAACAATTTTTGAGCGTCAAGTAATACCTGGCTGGAATGCTCCTCAGGGAGTGGAGATTGTGCACACAGTGTGTGCGGGCAAGCACTGAATCCAACGACCGGGGTAATAGTATATTTGTAAAGAGACATTTGTATTAAAGCGCTATATAAAAGCTAAATATTATTATTATTACTGTTTAGGGTAAGCTTTAAGTTACTTGTAATCAATTCAAAAAGTTCTTATTCAGTAATTTAATGTATTATACATGTAGTAGTAAGGCCATGTAAATTATAATTACAATGTACTCGAAATAAAATTCCAAGTAAGAATGTGATTTTAAATACATCATGCACACACTGCATTGTCATTGAGTATACATGTATTTACTAGAGGGGAAGAAAAAGAAATAGAGAGAGAGAGAAAGAGGGAGAGAGGAGGGGGGGGGGGGGTAGGGGAAGGGGAGATGAGAGATTGAAGAGAAAGGAAAAAACTTGATAATAGGGGATTAGAGAAGGGGAGGACCAATATACAGAGAGAGAGAGAGAGAGAGAGAGGGGGGGGGGGAGAAGGCGTGAGTGAGAGGAGACAAGAGGCTTGGAGATGTGGGATTAAAGGAGAAAGAATGGGGGGGGGGCAGATTGAAAGGAAATGGAGAAACTTGAAGATTAGAGAAGGAGAACATGGGGACAGAAAAAGAGATGGGGAGAGATTGTAAGTAAAGGATGGGACTTGAACATAAGGAGGAAAGAGATGGGTGGGACTAGGGTGAAGTAGGGAGGAGAGAAAGAGAGGGGTGGGACCAAGATAGGGAAGGGAGAGAGAGAGAGAGAAGGATGTGGGAGATAGGACTAGGGTGAAGAAGGGAGGAGAGAAAGAGAGGGTGGGACCAAGATAGGGAAGGGAGAAAGAGAGAGAGAGAGAGAGAAGGATGTGGGAGATAGGACTAGGGTGAAGAAGGGAGGAGAGAAAGAGAGGGTGGGACCAAGATAGGGAAGGGAGAAAAGAGAGAGAGAGAGAGAGAAGGATGTGGGAGATAGGACTAGGGTGAAGAAGGGAGGAGAGAAAGAGAGGGTGGGACCAAGATAGGGAAGGGAGAAAAGAGAGAGAGAGAGAGAGAGAGAGAGAGAGAGAGAGAAGGATGTGGGAGATAGGACTAGAGTGAAGAAGGGAAAAGAGAAAAAGAGAGGGTGTGACCAGGATAGGGAAGGAGAGAGAGAGAGAGAGAGAGAGAGAGAGAAGGATGGGGAGATGGGACTAGGGTGAAGAAGGGAAAAGAGAAAGAAAGAGAAAAAGAGAGAGAGTGTGACCAGGATAGGGAAGGAGAGAGAGAGAGAGAGAGAGAGAGAGAGAGAGAAGGATGGGGAGATGGGACTTGGGTGCAGAAGGGAAGAGAGAAAGAAATAGAAAAAGAGAGGGTGGGACCAGGATAGGGAAGGGAAGAGAGAGAGAGAGAGAGAGAAGGATGGGGAGATGGGACTAGGGTGAAGAAGGGAAAAGAGAAAGAAAGAGAAAAAGAGAGAGAGAGAGAGAGTGTGACCAGGATAGGGAAGGAGAGAGAGAGAGAGAGAGAGAGAGAGAGAGAAGGATGGGGAGATGGGACTTGGGTGCAGAAGGGAAGAGAGAAAGAAATAGAAAAAGAGAGGGTGGGACCAGGATAGGGAAGGGAAGAGAGAGAGAGAGAAGGATGGGGGAGATGGGACTTGGGTGCAGAAGGGAAGAGAGAAAGAAATAGAAAAAGAGAGGGTGGGACCAGGATAGGGAAGGGAAGAGAGAGAGAGAGAGAGAGAGAGAGAGAGAGAGAGAAGGATGTGGGAGATGGGACTTGGGTGAAGAAGGGAAGGGAGAAATCAATAGAAAAAGAGAGGAGTGGGACCATTGTTATTCTTTCTTTCATCCTCCTATCCCTTTCTCTTCTATCTTTCCTTATGTTATTCTTTTTTTTCATCCTCGTATCCTCTTCTCTTCTATCTTTTCGTATTGTATTCTTTCTTTCATCCTCCTATCCCTTTCTCTTCTATCTTTCCTTATGTTATTCTTTCTTTCATCCTCCTATCTCTATCTCTTCTATCTTTCCTTATGTTATTCTCTTCCGACAGGCTGCATGGAGCGACCTAGTCCAGAATCTGCACGGTCCTTTATAATTTCCCTACACACTTGATTTAAGCCGTCGAAGATGGCGTTATCAACAAATTATTATGCTCACTAGCCCCACAGAACTTCTGTGACTAGCCCAGCCTATTTTTTCGCCGGGCGTCCTAACTTAATGATCACGCCATTCATCGGCTGGTAGCAAGTAAGTAGGGAGAGGTAGCGTTACGTTGGTGTGGTGGACATCAAAATTAAATAGACCAGATTCTGGACTAGGAGCGACCAAGAGCTTTTAAATGATATAAACACGGTACAGAAATTAGAATAATTCTTTGCGCGACTTCCTCTCTACATCTAATAAATTCAGAGGCAGAAAAAATAGTGGATCAGGGAACCTTCATGATTAAAATCTACTTCTGCTTTTGGTATCTTTTGTAATTTGTACTTTGATCCTCCTTAACCGATGTTGAGTTAATAGTTAATGGAAAAACACGAAACATGTGAACTCCGTCATCGAGTAAAAATACATCGAATCAATCATTTTCAGGGTGACCTTTGGTCCCTTTAAGCCTGTTCCTTAGAACCAGGCCTTTCTTTATACCTGAAAAAAAAGGAAAAAGGTACAATGTAGCATAATAACCCAACCAAGAGCACTGCATAAATTAACGTTTCCATTTTACCCCCATCCCCTTTCAAATGTCCTATCCTACCACGCTACTGATTGACTTTTGAATGCGGTTTTCCTAGCAGAATGGTATTTCGTTCCATGAGTCTTTATATCACAGATGACGGAATTCTGCCGGACATTTCTTCAATTAAGGAATTATATTTTTTTCCAATAAAAACCTATGGATGACAAGAAAGGTGATTCCCCCCCCCCCCCCCCCCCACCCCACCCCAAATCTGATATTTGCAATGACGAATATTTTAATTTTATTTTTGTATTTATTTATTTCCAAATACGGGCGGAACACCCTAGTTAGCGTAGCTGTTTTTCATAGGGGTCTAATAAAAATACATAGCATGTTTTTACAAAAGAAACAAGACAATAAATCAAATACACAAAAATATCATATTCTATTACAATGAATTCTATAGTAGATACCTACATAACCTAATACAAAATTGAAGTTAGCATTTTAAATGAATGCTACGTCTTACTCGCCCCCCCCCCCAAAAAAAAATAAAATAAAAAAAAAAATAAAAAAAATAAATAAATAAATAATAATAATAATAATAATTTTTAAAAAATGAAGAAAATACACGCTCGCAAACTATTTTCGATAAAATCAAGTCAAGTGCACTTTCAATAAGCTATCGTATACATCTCATTTAGAAATCATGTAGAGATTACGTAATGCCTCATTGTCATCTTGGCATATTACAATAGGTGACGTACATTAAGGCTATATCAACTGATTTGTTGTGTTCTCAAAGCAAGCATTTTCCTTTCAGCTTCCAAGTAGAATTTGAATTTTACAAAATTTTAGAAGATTAATTATACTTCAATATACTATTGCATTATTACCATTACGAACTTTAAATGAGGATGATTACTTGATGATTTTTTAAAGATGTTGACAATTCAATATCTCGTTTCATTTGTTTAGACACATATATTATTCAATAAGCATTATTGCATGATAAGATGGTGTGTAAAGTCATGGGTGTCGATCCTTACGTAATACCTATTCATCAGGGGGGATGAATGAATAGATCATCCCCCCTGATGAATAGGTATCAGTTACGGATCGACACCCATGTGTAAAGTGATCGTCTCGCAAGCTGAGCGTGTTTCTCCCCCCCCCCCCCCCCCCCCACTCCGTGAACGGAGGGATACCATGCGTGTTCCCAAACTCTCCGGCTCGTAACAAAAGAAAAAGGTCGACCCGTATACTTTACACACCGGACTTTTGCTGAAAGGGGGGGGGGGGTCGCTGGGAACACGCATACGCGTACCCTAAATAACACTGAGTGGAGGGGGGGGGGGCGGGGGCGGGATTTCTTTAGCATGATAAAATGCAGTTAACAACTCATAAGTTATTATAATATATACCGCTTGTAAATTTGATATTTTGTGTTTTTCGCAACTCAAGCATGAAGGATATATGGACTGGTTGAATTAGGGCCTTTGTTGAATACTTTTAGAAGTGCAATCTTAAATAGAGTATGAAAGAGTTTAACAAAAGATGACTAATGTGTTCGAGGCGCATGGGGAAGAAAAACTATAAGTACACACAAATACACACAAAAATGAACAACAACAATGTGAAAGTAAATCTAAATCTACTGGAAAGCCGCTTTGAGCAAATGAGTTTTGAGGGCATGTTTAAAGCAATCGACACTTGAAATGTAACGAATATGTTGTGGCAATTACTGTTTCCAGGCATGATCAAGGCATCAAGGAGCTTTGCGTTACGAGGAGGGTGGGTCGCCAAAGTAACCCAATTTGATAAGAAAAAAGTAAATCTTTGGAGATAATTATACATTTCAGGCGTTTCCATTTGTTATTTCATACATTAATGAATCCCTAGCCTTTTAACCTGTTGACTACTGAATTATTTAATTGCCATAGACTTAATGCAGGGAACACCAGGTTCCAGTAAGCAATGGGTTAAGTCCAAGAAAAAAAAATGTCTTGCTCTTAGGGATTGTCCCCGTGCCCTGAATCAAGGGATTTTGGTAACCACCTGCTTCGAGGGACAATGTCACCCGGTTTGCAGATTAGATAAGATAAGATATTTATTCATCTTTCTTTCAAATGACACATAGAGCATAACATTTATAGATCATAACACATTTACAATGCAAAATAACAAATTTTGGCAATGATAAAAACAAGGTTAACTAAAAGAAAGACGAGGAGACCCTGGTACAAGCAAAGCTTGTAAGTTTTAGGGTCCCCTCTGAGCCAGATAAACATGATAACAATAATAATAATAATAATAATAATAATAATAGCCTAATATTCCACTCCAAATTTTATTAAACCGAAACGGAAATTCTTTTTGCCCAATTGATCGTGAGCCCAGCAGCCACTGAGCAGCGCCAGATCGACGTTGCTCTATCCCTTATTGCTGAACGCCATTTGTGACTACCTAAGAATACAATAGGTAAAAGGTGATATATAAAATATAAAAAAGTGTACAAAAAAAAAAGTGAAGCTCTGATCTTGCTGTGTCTGTATAGTCTTATTATTAAAAGACATACCTTCTGAGAGAGTTATGCTTTGCGTGATGGTGCTGACGTTAGCATTTCATGTCTGTGTTTTCGAGGTACATGTTAGTATTATGATACTATGTTCTCAGAAAACATGAATTTAGATTAAAAAGAAACATTCATGGACAGGAGTAGCTTTCTAAAGAAGTGATATGATCCTTCCCATATTAAAGGTATATACTCACAAAATATGTTTAAGTACATACATCATATTGCAATGCTACGTGTACAGGGGCATAGCAGCTTGAACTTTTCTTTCTCCCCCCCCCCTTTTTTTTGTATCTAAACATAAGTTTTAAAAAAGTTAGGATATATAACTATATATATATAATCAAAAATATAATAGATAAGGCGAATAGCTTAATTACATAAAGCCCAGACAATCCCATGACTTATATGAACATAATTAATAAGCACATGTATAGCTGTTATAATACATCGAAATTCGAATGATACCACCGAGTCGCGAAATGTACATGCATTTGGTAATACATGAAGATTCGTTTGAGTATTGCTTATCTTTCTTCAGAAAGAGATGCAAACAAAGAGAAATATTTCAGAAAAGGGAGAGGCGGTTAATCTGTTAATCTTTACTGAAAACGCTTGACTGATGGAAGCGTCATAACGCTTTTACACGTCACCTAAGTCAATTATTACGTCATAGAGGTTAATCATTAAAATGATGAATGAGTGCGCTCAAATATTGTTTCAATATAAGGATTAATCTATTACTCATTAACGTGTAAACGATGAGTGTTTTTGACGAAGCCTGGTTTCAGTTTTTCTAGTTCACATCATTCTATTGTCAGCTCGACCTACGAAGCACATCACTCGACTCAGCATTCTGCACCTGTACAAGACAAAACAAGATTCATCATGGTAAGAAGTTTTCTGTTCTAGCTAGACTAATAGGCCCTATAGGCCCTCCATAGGCCGTTTCGTAATGCATCCTAATTGTGTACCCCAAAAAAATACTATATTCTATGGGGCAGATCTTTTGCTGTTGCTAGACCAAACCTTTGGAACAATCTCCCCAATTTCATACGACAGGCACCCACTTCTGCAACATTCAAATCTTTACTAAAAACGCACCTCTTTGGCCTTAGTAATGTAACCTAATTGTGTACCAAAAACAAATACTATATTCTATGGGGGCAGATCTTTTGCAGTTGCTGGACCAAACCTTTGGAACAATCTTCCCAATTTCATACGACAGCCACCCACTTCTGCAACATTCAAATCTTTACTAAAAACGCACCTCTTTGGCCTTAATTAATTAGCTTAAACTATCCTTACTTACGTTCTTCGTTTTGACCATGTTAGCTATCTCTTTATTATGTTATTTACTACGTTAAGTTAGTCATTTTAGTACTTATACAATTTGTATATTTCTCTGTTTTGATTACTTTTATGTGCTTATATTTCTCGTCATTATGCTTGCACAGCGCATGGAGAAACTTATGTTTATTATGCGCTATATAAATATTGTATTATTATTTATTATTATTATGCATGCCTTTGTGAAGCGCAGAGCCGGGGTAATATTCGATCGCCTTTTAGCATTTTGCGTGGTGGATGATAATTCATGTGCGCTGATTATAATGATTATTGTTACCATTAGTGTTCGTCTCTAGGCCTTTCCTTTTTGGACGAAATAAATGAATAAAATATTACAAGTTGTTTAATATTACAAGTTGTTTTTCTCATAGTGAGCATATAACGAAACCACTGTATGAAGGGACCACATAGTATCTATCTCAATGTGCCTACGCGGTATTTAAATCATTTTTTGTTTCACTTATAAAATGGCAAACAGTGGCACATGATATATTCCATGAGTCAAACAACCCACCAAACAATAACAGGAGCGGTTTTAGAAAGAAAAAATGGGGGGAGGGGGCTTCGTAGCGTTGAGGATTGTTGACTTTTGGGTTCTCGAACTCATTTACTACACGCGTCTCGTGATTTTTTTTTGAGGGGCTTGGGTGGGGGTTGAGCCTGCCCCCCTCCCTGGATACGCCACTGAAACAAATTCATTAAGATAATCAATCAATATGAGTCTTGATTGCACTCGAGGAGTGGCCGTTAATCATTGACTAACCACGCCTTCTATCAAGACACGAACATCACGTGACCCAAACCATCTAATCACGATAGTCCATCCGGTTCAACCTCCCCGATAACGATTATCGATCATAACCACAGACTTGATTAATACTCTCTATCATAACTCAATTTAATCAAACTTACAATTCGACACATATTGACTGTTAGGGTGTGTACTATAACATTCTTCGGGCCGCCGAAGAGAGTTGAAAATAATAATGACGATAATAATTCTCATTGAGCGTTTTGACAGTATAAATTGACCAAAGCATTATAGCTTTGGTCGAATCCCGACACGTACGGCACTAATAATCCTTTGGCAAGATATTAAACTGCTATTGCTACTCTCCACCCAGGTGTTAAATGGGTACCCGGTAGAATGCGACCATCATTGTTGGTCATACAGTTTTTGAGAGTCAAGTAACGCCTGGCTGGAATGCTCCCCAGGGAGTGGGGAGTGGAGATTGTGCACACATATTGTGCGGAAAAGCACTGAATCCAATGACCGGGGTAATAATTTGTAAAGCGCTTAGAGACATTTTGTATTAAGCGCTTTATAAAAAATGTAATATTATTATTATTATTATAAGCTGATACAGCCCCCCCCCCCCCCAAAAAAAGAAGAAGATGTATTTGGAACTATTTAAATATAGGATATAGTCAGATTCTCATTGAAACCTAAGTCGCACTAAGGTTCGACCGGTCGCCAACCACCGACCGGCAGTCAGTCTGTTGTCGGATGTCAATTAGAGGCTTATGGCAGTCTTTAAAAGGTTATCAGAGGTCGGCCTATTGGTGTCCGGAGCATATTGGTCGGATGGAGGCTCCCGCCGTTGCATGGAAAACCTTTTAACTACCAAACTTGTTGTGGAAAGGTGTTTCTTGGTTTTCCAAGCCTATTCGACAGTTCTCAGACTGATCGCTGACTGATCGCCTACTGATCGCCGACTGATCACCGACTGATCCCAAGTTCTTGCAAACTATTACCGGGCGATATTTATTTGAGAACAAGTCGGCAGCTGATCGAAATTGATTATAGAATCAGTAGCCGATTATTCTTTAACGTTCGCCGACAATCAGAAACAAATTTAACTTTAGAAACATGGAAAATTCTATTCTTGCTTCAAATGCTGGTTCAAAAATTTGGTGTGTTTGACATGTCTGATTCCTGTGAAAATTAGAGCGAAAAAAAAAAAAAATCTATAAAACTTTATCAATGTTTCTTGATCTAAGAATCTTAGATCAAAGTTATTATGTGATGTTTTGTATTAATTTAAACTGTTATTCGTGCTGCAGTAGCCTGTTAAAAAGGACGAAATATGAGGGGGGGGGGGGTCACTCTCTTGCGGTCCAAGAAAATCATGCCCCCTTTCCAGTCAGTATCTGTATAATAATAGCTATGGTTATAATTTACTATATCAAATTAAGGGAATTTGCGATCTCCCGCCCTTTTCTTCTTCCTACTCGAGTGGTGCAGCTAGCCTCCCGCGAAATAAGGGGCTTGGCATTCATGACAAACACTGTAGATCACGTGATGTGTTGAGAACATTATTAAAGACTGATTAGTCCCTGCTGTAATCAGTAAGTCACTCAGCAAACATCATTCTGATCATGTGGGGACTTTGTTTAGGCTGATAATGGGGACGACAACCGAGACTTGAGTACCATTACGTGCAAAGGTTGGGCTAATTAATTAAGAGACAATCTTGCTAATTGACTATATAGCACGACAGTATGACGTTAATTTCAGTATCAGATCAACCGTTCTCGTCTCCATATAGACCAATACTGAAATACTGGTTTAAACTGGTTTGTTAATTATGAGAAAGAGCCGCGGGGGAGTGGCAGACATTATTTTTACATACGGTAATTTGGTTGTAAGATCTAGAATGCAGTCTGAGTCGAAGTAAACTTGCTTGTGTGCTCCACTCCCGGGTCCACTCCCTCGCACAATACAACACCATGTAAAGCACTGTGTAAGTCTTAAAGCCTGTCTGTACTAGTTTGGCCTGGAGGGATTAGACCTCCCTGCAAGGTCACTGACAGGTGGCTATATCTCATCAAATCAGCTCTCGATTCACATAAGAAAAAGGGGATCATGCGGGACCAACGGACACCCCTTAGACATTGTTTTTTTTTTGTTTTTGTTTTAGATTTGCGTGGACTGCTACGTGTGACGTCCTTTTAAGGCACTGGCAGTCACATGTCAGTTTTAAAGACCGTTTTTAAAGACCGTCAATACTACTGGGCCAGAAGGGATTAGACCACACAGCGAGGTCACTGACAGGTGGCTATCTCATTAACTCAGCTCTCAACTAACATAAGAAAAAGAGGATCATGGGGGACCAACAGGCACCGATTGGGGAAGTTTTCTATAGAGGGAGCAAGTATAGCTACAAGTAGGACAGTGGGACTTTAAGGCACTGTCTTAAAAGGACGTCACACGTAGCAGTCCACGTTGTCTTCATGCAAATCTAAAAGTCCCTATTGTGTCCTATAATAATAGAGGGCGCAAGTAGATACAGGTAGCGCAGATAGGCTTAAAGGGAAAGTCCACCCCAAAATAAGTTTGTTTCGATAGAGGCAGAATAATAAGAAAATCAGGTGAGTGAAAGTTTGAGCAAATTCTGAATGAAAATAAGAAAGTTATGAATTATTGAAGTTGTGATCAATCAAATACAAATTGGCAACTCTGTGACTTATTATACGAGCTCTCCTTCATTTGCTTTGTGCATAATATTCCATAAAATCATGTTTTCTTCGTTATTGATGACGGAATATATATTTGTTCCTTGCAGGGGGAGTATAGAAACATATTTGCAATTTTTATATTTAGGGTGCATGTATGGTTGAAATTTTTCTTGAGGGAAAATGAAAATTTTAGATTTTTTTAGTAGGCCTACTGAGCAAATGGAAGTTGAGCTCGCATGATACGTCATAGAGTTGCCAATTTGTGTTTGATTGATCACAACTTCAAAAATTCTAACTTCCTTATTTTTAATCGGAATTTGCTCAAACTTTCACTGACTTGTTTCTCTCATTTTTCTACTCCTATTAAAACTAACTTAATTTCAGGGTGGACTTTCCCTTTAAGTGATTCCTTATGATCAATACACAGGCTCAGTCTTTATTGTGTGAAATGCATACTTCCAATAGTGTCCCACCGACGGTCGGTGGTGAAAATGGGAATGAGGAATGTCTCATCCTGGAAAATCAGTAAATGGGGTCGTCTCCCTCCCCTCTAAAATTTAGAAATCGCTAGGAATAACTTTCTGAACGATTTAAAGCCATTGCGAGGGTAGAGAAAGGTATGTAAATATGCATGTATAGGGTCTAAAAATGTTAAAACTACTGAATTAAGATAACTTTTGCTCGGTCTCTGCACTCTCTTGCAAGTGCAAAAAGAAAATAAATTTGTCAAAGTGCGCCGTTAGAATGAGGGAAGAAGAAAAAAAATCTCCCCTGTTTATAGTCACTGCAATGGCTCTCCCCCCGCCTGAAAAAAATGGAAGAAAATCACAGGCATTGCTTGCAAGGGAAGCCCCTCGGAGCCTGGAGCCTATAGACCCCCCCCCCCCCCCCCCCCGGCCCAGCCGAACCTGTATAGCCTCCGAACTTTAAATACGCTCCGCGGGCCCTGACGTGTGCTGTCCACACGTTGTATCTTGATTTGATTGAATGATCTTGAAGATAATTATTTTATTCTTTATTTTTCTTGAATGTCTTACAGGTTGACAAACTAACAGACAAGCAGATGGCTGGTAAGTCCACACTTATAAATGGATTACAACGACATACGTGCAATAGACCATTTTCGTATAAAGTAATCAAATTTAATGCACAAATCTTTGTAAAGTGCCTCGTTAGTCGTTACAACTTATTTTATTTACCTGTTATTTACGAATAATTATTGTATCTCAATTGTCAGAATACGAATTGCTAAGGAAATTTAAAAAAGATATATAAAGCAATTGATGAATAGTAAGACAATGACGTCACAAACTGATGATATTTGTTGGCAATTTGTGTAGTGATAAATCTAAGCTCCATAGTTTTTCATACTTAAAAAGAATCAGAACTTCGTTATCAGTTATCCGATTTTG
The DNA here is from genome assembly GCF_000002235.5 of Strongylocentrotus purpuratus. NCBI lineage: Eukaryota > Metazoa > Echinodermata > Echinoidea > Camarodonta > Strongylocentrotidae > Strongylocentrotus > Strongylocentrotus purpuratus. Next base: position 17,345,139 of record NW_022145606.1, read on the forward strand.
CTCAATTTTTTGTTGGCTCTGTTTCTCTTGTTTTTCTGCATTTTTAAAAGCAAATTATTTTTGGAGTGGACTTAGCCTGTATGAATTGTCAATAGAGTTTTGAGAAGATACAAACTTTCTCTATGAAGAATAAATCACATTGTCACAAAAACATTCAATTAAAAGAGGAAACAAAGATCTATTCCAACTTTCTGGTCAACGGTGTTATAGCGCTCAGAGACTTCGGCACCGCTTTTATTAGGGACTTTTAGATTTGCACAACGACAACGTGGATTGCTACGATCGACGTCACACGTATCAGTCCACGCAAATCTAAAAGTCCCTAATATTATTATTATTATCATGATTAGTGTATGTTCCGTAGGCCTATATCCCAGAAATGGTGTGTTTGATTTGTTTCTTTGTAGGTTTCAAGGAGGCTTTCGCTCAGTTTGATAAGAATGGTGATGGTACCATCACATGCGCTGAGCTGGGTGAAGTGATGAAGTCGGTCGGCCAGAACGTGCCCGAAGCTGAGCTCAAGGAACTCATCAAGCTTGTCGATCTCGATGGTAGGAATCTCATTGCTGTTTTTTTTTTTTTTTTTACCTGACTGCTAAGCCCACCCCCCCCCCCACACACTCAGTGTTATTTAGGGTACGCATATGCGTGTTCCCTCCTTTTGAAAACACCCCCTAAGTCCGGCGTGTAAAGTCAATTTTGTGTATGTACGAGCCGGACCTTCGGTGCGTGAAAAGTACCCCTTTACCGGACATTTTGGTAACACGCATGCGGTCATTCCGACCCCGGAGTGGCTGGAAAGAAAGCATAAATGCAACCAGAGGACCGACGGCTTAAGGTCCTCTCCCAGAGACCTGGTAATGAGGATTAATTCCTAGCTTACCAAAGGGCACTAGCGCAGCATCGCCTTGGTTTCGAACCCGGGTCACCGGATTACGAGACCACTTCTCTGCCGGCTGAGCTGTCGCACCTCAGTCCTGCTTATAACATCGGTTTAATGTCGATTATCCGCAGCTTCATAATGACGGAGAATGATAATTCCGAAAACAAAATAGGGTTCGTTTAGTTCCGAAGTGATATAGAACCCTATATAGTTTTTTTTTTTCGGAATAACGATCGAACCTTTGGAATAACGAACCCTATATCTGTTTCGGAATGATGAACCCATTGCCGGATTCAGGGGAGCCCGGGGGCCCTGGCCCCCTCCACTGGCAAAAAAAAAGTTGGTAACGTTAACTTTACCTAAAAAAAGAAAGAATATGGGCCCCTTCCCCGGCGCCCGGGGTGGAGGGGGAGGGGGGGGGGTGTTGAGTAAAACAGGAATAGAGCTCCATTACCCATCCCACCCCCGCTAATTCGGTCGGTCGGATTAGTCGCCGCTAAATATTTTCTAACTAATTGGGCCCCCTCCCTCGCCGCCGGCTGCATCCGCCCTTGGATGAACCCCATTCCATTTTCGACATCACGAACCTTCGGAATAACGAATCTTAGTTTTCTTCTTTCTGAATTATGAACCTTCGGAATAAACGCTGCAGATGATCGGAATAATGCAACCTGAATCATTTTCGGAACCACGAACTTCCTTAAATAGGATATTCGTGTTTCGGAATTATGGTCCCCATGGAAGACCAGTTGCAGCATAATGATGCCACTGAATATGGGCTATCCAGCCGTCTATTTTATCTTGTAATTCATATTTATATTTGTTATTATTTTACTGAATGCATGATGTCTTTATAAATGGAAATAAAACAAACAAACAAACAATTTTTAAAAAAAGTCTTCTGTATTATCATCATTTGGAAATTATCCATCGAGTTAAAGGGAAATAAAACCTTATGGGAGGGAATACAAATCAATCTTCATCCCTGTGATTTTGTTTTATTTTTTGAATTCAACCTGTTTGTAACGGGTAGGTTGCCGCTTCCATGACGGTACTCTCAACAATTAATTATATTCATGATCTTATAGAATGAGGGTAAACTATAGAGATCAATCGTAAAGGTTCGCTCAGAGAGTGGAGATTGTGCACACAGTGTGTGGGCAAACACTGAATCCAAGACGGGGGTAATAGTATATGCGCTTAGAGACATTATTAAGCGCTATATATATATATATAAATTGAATATTATTATTATTATTATTCTCAAGAAATCACAATGATTGATGTTTTGAGGGAATTGTCTATCACTGATACAAATGTCCGGCCGGATAGAAACCAAGAAATATTATGTCCTAGGCCTATATATATAGCCTAGGATTGTGAGAAGATTATATATAATCCAAACGGTTTAATTCAAGTTTGGAGACATTCTTACATTCGTTACATTCTTTTTACTGTTAATGTATTTTGTTGACTATAGGGCCCCGCTCACAAGCTCAGCTTCTAAAGGGGTCCTAAAACCATTTAGTTTATGATGTTATCAAGTTAAAATATGTGAATTGATGTACTATTACCAGTCTCTTTTTTATGTAACAGATTATATCATGTTTTGTTTGGTTTTGAATAAAAAGAACTGAACTGAACCAAACGAGTACAGCAGGAAACACTGAATTTGATACAGATTAGGAGTTAAAGCCCATATGTACTAGTTTAAAGGAGGGATTAGACCATCGTCCAAGGTCACTGACAGGTGCTAATCTCATCAAATCGGCTTTCACTTAACATAAGAAAAAGAGGTTCACGGGGAACCGCTAGTCACCGATTAGGCATTGTTTGCTATACAGAGGGCGCAAGTATAGCTACAAGTAGTGCAGTGGGCCTTTAACATAAGAAAAAGAGGTTCACGGGGGACCGCTAGTCACCGATTAAGCATTGTTTGCTATACAGAGGGCGCAAGTAGCTGTAAGTAGGGCAGTGGGGCTTTAATATTATCTGCCTTGCATTTGCAGGAAATGGATCCGTGAGTTTCCAAGAGTTTTTGACTGTGATCGTCAAGGCACTTCAGGACTTGGAGAAGGAGATTCGAGCTGCATTCAAGACCATGGACAAAGATGGCAGCGGTTCTCTGAGGTAACAACTCTATCACATTAAACCAGGAGGTTGTTTCACAAAGATCATAAGTTGAAATTATCTCTAAGTTGGACTTAACAATTATGGAAAGCCGTTAGCATCTTTGAAAATATTTGTAAAAGTTATTTTAAAAGGCATCAAATGCTGATTCAAAATATCATCCGTATTTTCTATTATCAAGGAGATTTCATGTTCTTGATGAGGAATTTATAAAAAGTCTAAAATACTTGAATTTCCGCTTCAAATATATTTTATTTCAAGAATAAAAATAGCTCTCTATAATTTTCAAGTCAAACTTAGGATCTTTGTGAAACACCCCCTTCATGGTTAGCACATGTCCCAAATCACCCCAAATATCTGATCTTCAAAACATGAAGAGTTCCCACTTTGTATATTTTGAACGTATCAATCCTACGTCGATGGAGGTGCTTCATAAACGGCTTTTGTTTTCCCTTTTCAAAGAATACTTCCACCTGTGTATCACGGAGTGCACTAGTGTCTTTGACACTAATTGGTGGTGGTGGTTATTTTACCTGACTGCTAAAAAATGCATAAATGCTTGTTAGTGAGCAACCAAACGGCCGGCGGCTTTAGGTCCTCTCCGAAGGACCTGGTAATGAGGACTAATGCCTTATACCAAAGGGAACTAGCTAGCGCATCGATTTGGTTTCAAACCCGGGTCACCAGATTACGAGACCACTGCTCTACCGACTGAGCTATCGCGCCTCCTAACTAATAAATAAGACTTTATGTCTTGATTTAGCCATGACTTTATGTTTTGATTTAGCCATGAATTTATGTTTTGATTTAGCCATGCTGAGGTGAAGCAGGTGTTTGCAGACTTTGGAGAGAAGCTGAGTGATAAGGATGTGGATGCTCTCATCAAGGAGGCTGATACAGACAAGGATGGGACAGTCAACTATGAAGGTAAGTCACAACTCGAGGGCCCCGTTTCACAAAGATCCTAAGATCGTCTTTAAGTTGGACTTAACTATGGCAGGCCATTAATGCCACAATTCTCTCTCACCATTAATTGGCATTGGTCTCTCAAGGGACGTACAAATCATGGTCACAAATCTACAGAATTTATATTTTTTGATAATTCATTATTGAAGGAAAAAATGTTACCCAGAGATCATAATTGAGAGACCAATGATGTCAGCAGCCAGTGGCATGAAAGGCCTGCCATAGTTAAGTCCAACTTAGAGTTGATCTTAGTCTTTGTGAAACACCCCCCTGGTTATTTCAAGAACGGGTAAGAGGTGGAAGGAATCAATAAACCAGTTTCGTAATGTAATCAAATTTAATGCACAATTCTTTGTTAAGTGCCTTGTTACAAATATAAATTTCATACATAATGTGTTGCTAGGTAGGGCAAGCCGTAATGTTTGTCCTACCTAGCACCATGGAATGTATGAATTTGTCATCATAACACGTAATTATTCAGAACTGATGAATGAATTAATATAGATATAATGAGGCACTTATCAACAATTTGTGCATTGAATTTAATTACATTTAATGGCCTATTCCAGTGATCTCAGGAATCTCAGAAAGAATAGCACTGACGCTTATGAGGCTTCCCTGCGGTATCTTACATTATCATTATTATTATTGTTATTATTAGTAATATCATTAACATCATTATAATAATAATAGTATTACTATTAGGCCTATGTCACCGGACAGTGGGTCACAAGGTCCACTGTTCGAATCCCGCCGCAGCACTAATGTCCTTTGTCAAGATAGTAATCTACACTTGCCACACTCGACCCAGGTGAGGTAAATGGGTACCTGGTAGGATTATTCCTTTAAATGCGCTGTGAGCTGATTACGGCTGCCGGGGCTAAAGCTAAGGTAATAATTTCCAAAGCTCTTTGAAAGCGCATAGAGACGTTGTATAATGTGATTTGCGCTATACAAGAACCGAATATTATTATTATTATTAATTTCATTATACTTATTATCATTAATTTAATTATAATTATTATTATTAATTTCATTATAATTATTATTATTATTATTCGTTGCCCAATCCATGTCTTTGCTAATGTATATATCATTTGAACTATATTGTGTTTTTTTGTATGTCTTGTTTTGCACAGAATTCGTGGCGATGTTGATGAAGTAGGCCTTGGTAGATCAACGTCCCTCCCTTCAGCTGGCGATGTTCTACCATCGTGCATTTTGTATTTCGATATAACCTTAAATTATTTTGTAGAAAGAGCGAATAGAATAAGAATATAAAACCAACGTTGCAAAATGAGGTGTCCTGGTATAGTGGTTCATACACTGGACTCACCAAAGGATTAAGGGTTCTAATCCCACCCAGTCACCAACGTTCCTTGGCCAGACATTGATCCACATTTACTACTCTCCATCCAGGTGTGTACCTGTAAATAACTGGGGGTATTAATGATAATTGCACGACCCGCATGAAGAGCTACAGTATTACTGACGTGGTTACCGTTGGTAAATAAAACACAATTATGATCATCATCATTACTAGCATATTTTCTGCATCAATTTTGCTCATATTCCTACCATGCTTGCGTGTATTCCAATCAATAATGTTAAACTTCAGCTTTAAATTGTTATGCTTCCGACACGTAAGGCGACGAAATAATGTTGGTTAGATAAAATTTGTCTATACGTCTGTGAATAAAAAATATAAACGAAACGGTAATAGTATGAGAGTTGTTTTTATTACCCCTTAATTCAAATCTTATACTTCTAAACATAATGACCCGAATTCACAAAGGAGGTTTAGATTTAACCCATGGTTTAACCCTCATTTACATAACCCATAGTTTAAAACAAGCGCAAAATAAGCGCGACACAAGTCACACGTCCAATATTAGACGCGCGCAAGGCAAAGTACGCTTATTTTGCGCTAATTTTTTAAACCATGGGTTATAGACTGTGGGGCAAGGGCCAGTTAACCATCTAAAAAAAAAGTTTCGTAGTCCCATCTTTGGCAGAGAAAACTAACTATACAAAATGATTGTGATGAAGTTGCTGATGAGAAAACACCTTTGTTCTCCAAATTTCGTACACCCGTTGATGAGATAATATGCTAATTAGTTTAATTGGATTTTAACAAGATTTCCTTGAAAAAGACTAGCGCCAACTATGGTAAATAGTCCATTTTGCTGATTCAAAGTTGCTATTTCTTGATTCTTTTTTGCAAAATATTTATTTCAGACCTCTATGAGACTGTTCAGGTGTGATTTTTCTGCGCAATTAATTTAATCCGCTAATTAGTTTTATTGGATTTTAACAAGATTTCCTTGAAAAAGACTAGCGCCAACTATGGTAAAATAGCCATTTTGCTGATTCAAAAGGCATTCAAATTTGCTATTTCTTGATTATTTTTTGCAAAAAATTTATTTCAGACCTCTACGAGACTGTTCGGGTGTGATTTTTCTGCGCAATTAATTTATATTTATGCTGTTGGTGAACTTGAAAACACTAATTGCAATTTTCCATGTTTATTTATTTCAGCACGTCATCAAGACGAGTTTTGTTAAGCCCAAGTTATGTAATTTCTTGCATCTTGTTTAAGTTACCATCTGTTTGTATATTCATGTCACTCATTTAACTCTTCCTTTTTTCTCTATTTCTCTCTCTCTCTCTATTATATGTCTATCTCTCTCTCTCTCTCTATTATCTGTCTATCTCTCTCTCTCTCATCACACACGTTTTTTGTTCTCATGTCTCCTCTTAAAAATCTCTTTTTCTTCCCCTGTTGTTTTCTCCTTACTCTTCCACTCTCCTTCATCATATTTTACCTTATTTATTAAGTTTCATCAACTGTGCAAACTCCTTCCAATCAAATCATCAATATTGTTGCCTTTAGTTTATTTTCCACTTCCCCAAAAAATATATTGCTGTTCAAAACTTTGTTAATACTAATACTAGGTAGTACTAGCAACACTGCTCATGGTCTGCATAGCATCAGTTAAGAACAATACAAATTTCAAAGAGAAACCTAACAACAAATTCATACCAAAACTGCCAAATAAATTATATTCTTCTCTGTTTAATTTGATTTCATTCATTACGTAAAATGTATTAGCGTACTACCATTTTGTCAATGACATTTATCTACAAGTAGCTTATTACCGGGTACTTTTTCTAATACCGGTACTTGCCACTGCCAGTGAAATCAGAACTATGGTACATGTATGTTGTAATTTACAAATGCAATTTAACTTGAACTGCAAAGATTGTTAACAGTTTTTACATAAATATTGATGGAATTAAAATAAATTATGAAACATTGATAAGATGTGTCTAGTCATTTGTTGTCTTTTTTTTTTTGGTTAAAAAAATGTCCTAAAATATGTTGATAGAAAAATTGCCAAAAAGCTGTTACTGTTGAGGAATTCATAAATTTTACATATTTCGATTAGAACAAGTGTCCAAAGAGTGTGATGGAAAGTTTGAAACGACCCATACATTTGAACGTAATAAAGTTTTATATTTGACTATAAATCTTGGCAATGCTTCAACATGGCAAAATACATGTATGCATAATAAATAATAAATGTCCATATTATTATTATTATTATGAAACAAATGAGCATGTAATGCAAGTACAATAGTACATTACTGTAAGTGATTACTTGTAATATTACTGTTAGCGAAATAATTCATTTTGCTTTCCTTGATACAATTCTTATCAATTAATCAATATAATTATCAGGTCTGGAATAAATAGGGAACTGTAGGACATCGTTTCCTTGACATTTGAAGGGAAATGTTTGCCTCTTGATGAAATAAAAATTGGAACAGTTTGTAACAATCAAACCTTGGGAGATTAATTTTGGCATCTAAAAAAAACATTTTTCCAGCTCTGAAATTATATCTGTACATATATTTAGTATATTCTTATATTACAGGTGCACATAATGTATATGTAAAACACCCCAGTCGACCCATACATTTGTATATGTCTATTCATGAAAGGTTGGTTATTTTGTACATAATTTACAAAGGAATCATAGGGATATAAAAATCTTCTTTTTTTTAATCCCCAAATTGAATAAGAAATATCAGAGAAAAAGTTTCACAATGATCTTGCCTTTGTTCATTTTAATTTTATCATATATATTTGTTGTTATCAATAGTACCAGTTAATGTTGAAAAATCTGCTGATAAACAGCAAAAAATATTGCATACATTTAGTGCTCAATATGAACGCGTACATTTTATGCTGATGGTCTCAAATAGGTCCAACAAATCAAAGCTGGCAGATGAGCGCCGAGATTGTAGACTCCTACACAGCTTCTTAGGTTGTGAAGGGATATCAGATGGATCTGGGGGAAAAAGAATATAAAACACTAGGTCAAAAACAAAGCTCATATAAAAAAATTGGCGATAGCTTCGCTGTCATTTCAAAAATTTCAGATAGCTTTGGCGTCTTTTGAAAATTCTTTAAATGTTTCAAAAACAAAAATTCATATTAGTCTATAAGTCATTTCGAAAATTGGCAACAGCTTCGCCGTCTTTTCTATTTTAAAATTAAAATTGTTGATACTGATAGCTTGACAGCCGCCATGTCTATCTTCATGTTAGAAAACGTGCCCCTTGTCTAAATAGGCTTTGTATTTTGACCCCTAGTGTGCAACTATAATGGCTTCATGCACTGATTACAAAAAAATGTAAACAACACACCACATCCCAGCATTAAAATATAAACGAGTTTAAAATAATGCTGTTTTGACCAGGACAATAAGTTAAACTAACTAGGAAGGCATGTCTAAAGTTAAGTAAAGCCTGGCTCAATGCGTCCAACTTGTCCGACATTTTTTTTGTTTTCCATTAGGCCTATTATAATTTACAGCTAAGGAGGGTCTACATGTACGTACATGATTACATCAATGACATAACGAACAAAATTGATGTCAACTCACAGAGGAATTGTAAACGATTCAATCAACTGACAAACTTCATCATTCAAGCTCCATCATGCATGAATGAAGGGCCTAAATCTAGGCCTAGAGCCTAGAGCCTAGAGGGTCTAGACTCTATTCTCTATTTTTTTTTTTTTAATGAGGCTAGATCTAGATCAATCATCAAAGTCAAAGGCAGGGCCTTTATTTTTGCTGGGTTATCATGGGTATTGCAAACAAAGAAATTGAAACTCACCTTCAAATTCAGTCTTGTTAGAATCTCGAGGTATTTTACGGAGAAAAGTGCAAAATTGCAACGGATTTCCTTGCCAATGTCGCCGGTATTGAACCGTATACATACAGCGACAGTACCAGTGCAGCGCAAATTACAACATTGTCATTTGCAATGCACCACTGGTATTGTCGCTGTATACGGTTCAATACGGGCGACATTGGCAAGGAAATCCGTCGCAATTTTGCTCTTTTCTCCGTCCGTATTTTTCAAAATCTCAGCAGAAGCAAAAGTTTTGGACCATTTTGTGTCTGTAATTTCTTTCAAAACGACATCATTCACAGTCGGGAAGTGAATAAAACACCTCTTTATCTCTGTATCGGTGACGAAACTTCTTCGGTGTCATTCTCCATTATGGTTGTTAAATGTTTTTATGTAGCGAACGAGGACAATGACGTAGGGAAAATCCCGCCTCGTGATTGGTTGAATTGGACACACCTCCGATTTCCCGGGATATTACCCACGATTATTAGGAGGCAACATAATTATTATCTTTAATTAGTTTTCACGAAAAACCGTAAAGAAAATGAGGAGAACAAACGGTAAATATGTTTGTAATAATTTTCTTTATATTTTCATACTGGTTTGGTCGACTGCCACTGATGGTACTACGAAACAACACAATACAGTGACTTGCCCTACAGTCTATTATGTAAATGAGGGTTTAAACCATGGGTTAAATCTAAACCTCTTTTGTGAATTCGGGCCAATATTATGCATTGCATGTTGTTGTTGTTGTTGTTGTTGTTGTTGTTGTTGTTGTTGTTGCGTCATTCTTTAGGGAAAAGGTTTTGTGGGATTGTTATGTGAACCTGCCCCACCCCCACCCTCCCAATCGAAAGGTAATAAAACAAAACAACAACAAAAGAGGTGAGAGTGAGGGGGGGGGGGGTGAAGGAAAAAGAAAAACTGAGAACATGAGATGAAATATAGAGATAGGTTGCTCGAAAACGCTCTTCAGATATTAGGATAATAATGTGAATCAGTAATTGGGGACAACATGATAACTCTTAAAGGCCGTCTGAACTAGTTTGGCTAGGAGGGATTAGACCACCCAAGGTGGTCACTGACAGGTGGGTATCTCATTAACTCAGCTTCCAATTAACATAAGAAAAGGGATCATGGGGAACCAATGGTCACCGATTAGGCATTGTTTTTATATGCGAGGGAGCAAGTAGCCACAAGTAGTACGGTGGGGCTTTAAAAGGAATCTGTTGTACGAGGTGCATTATCAAAAATGTTTTGGCGTGATCCGATCTGCGTCAGCTAGGGAGGACAAGAAATTGAGATATGAGTGAAAGAGACCGGGGGAGTGTTTCACAAAGACTAAGATCAAATTCAAGTTGGACTTAACTATGTCAGATCGTTCATGCCCCTAGTTCCTCTAACCATTTATGGCATTGCTTTATCAAGGGATGTACAAATCGTTACCACAAATCTACAGAATCTACCTCTTTCCTAAGTTGAACTTTAAGTTGGACTTAACTATGGCAGGCCATTAATGCCACAATTTTCTCCCACCATTAATTGGCATTGGTCTCTCAAGGGACGTACAAATCATGGTCACAAATCTACAGAATTTACATTTTTTGATAATTCATTATTGAAGGAAAAATGTTACCTAGAGATCATAATTGAGAGACCAATGATGACAGCAACCAGTGGCATGAACAGCCTGCCATAGTTAAAGTCGATCTTAGTCTTTGTGAAACACATCCCGGGAAAGAGAGAAGACATAGGGGAAAAGAGACAGGGAGAGTGTGAACAAACTCTATGTCTATCCGTTTCACTTTATCCCGGGAAAGAGAGAAGACATAGGGGAAAAGAGACAGGGAGAGTGTGAACAAACTCTATGTCTATCCGTTTCACTTTATCCCGGGAAAGAGAGAAGACATAGGGGAAAAGAGACACGGAGAGTGTGAACAAACTCTATGTCTATCCGTTTCACTTTAAAATGCTGAATTTGTCCACTCTATAGAGGTGCAAGGGAGTAAATCCCTCCCAGCATAGTCATTCTGCCCGCTCTCTTGTGACCAGCTAGTACAGCGTTTTTCAACCGGGGATTATTTTAGTTTGATTAAAAATATATTATTTGGACTAACGTCAACTTCATTTATCATTAACTTGGGGGAAATACTGATAAGGAAATAACATTTCAGAGACAGTAAAGTATCTTTCTTCTTCGCTCGCTTCGCTCGTTTGCAAAATTTAGAGATGGGATAGTTACAGATGGCAAAGTCCATGAAAATCCCCAGATGATGATATGACGATATTCGGGCACCTCGCTGCCGGCGCATGCATCATGCAACATGGCGCATGAATATAACCTTATTATAATTTTTTTAACAAATTGAAATGAAAATCACAACGCAACAAAGTGTCCCTTTTCTCTTTGGTTCGCTTCACTTCTCGGTAAATTGATTAATCAAGATTATTTCTGGCAAAGAGATATATAATTTTATATTTTATGTAATGCATATTAACGATTAAATAACATTTTCCCCCAAATAAAAGTGCCATTTTTTCGCTCGCTCGCATTACTTGGGATCTTGAAAATATTTGTTCAGGCAAGAGGCCCACACGACCCTCACGCAAAGATGGGCCCGTACGACGGATGAAAACTAATATCTTTGATTAATTTTGGGTTGGGGTCACGTGAAACTTTTTTAACTCCTAAAAAAATGCCGTCACTAAAAACAAAAAAAGGTTTAAAACGCTGATCCCGTAGAATAAAAAATAGTGCCCGCTCCATGACTGAGCCCACGGTACACCACTGCTGTGACGTCATTCATTCAAAGCACATGCCCCCTCCCCCCTCTCCCCCCCCCCTCCCCTCTTCCCCATGGCTGTGTGATTGTTGGCATTTCGGTCAGGTACTTTGCTTATTTCTCGACCCCCAGATCCGTTTTAAATTAAATTAACAAAATAATCATTTATGTTTTGAAGCTCGTGCAATATTGACTTGCACTGCAGTCGACAAGATTATCCGATTGTCACTTAACCTGCGTATGCATTTTACAATAATGCCCCCAGTAAACATAAATCATTTGTATATCATTTTCTCTATATATACTCCTTAACAGTTTACCTATAATGCCGGGTAAACTTTGTTTAGGCCGATTCTAAACATTCAAGCTATAAGACTTTAGACTATCCAATGTGTCAGTTGACAACAGTACAAACGCAGATATAAGGCCATAATTTGTGTATGGATTGACGATTAATTGTTGTAGGATATACCATGGTAAATTAAAATCTGTAAAGAATGATGTCATCCAAAGTTCTAAAGATCTCCGTTGACACCTATTTCGGATGTAGAATCTACAGTTGAATGGCCCCTAGAAAGGAAGTCGAATTCGATGGGGTAAAAAAATGGAAATACATTTTCTGAATGAATTCTACTTTCTTGGAGAGTTATTCCGGGAAACCATGATTGTTTCAATAGTGAGTTATTGATAAGAAATAATCAGAAATAACAGTCATCACTTCTTTTGGTAGAGATTGTTATATAAACAGATTTTTTCATAAAACACAAAAATCTACGGGAGCAGGGGATACAGGCCCCAGGCAACATGAACATGAAGGAGTGCAAGAAAGAAGAAAAACGCAAAAAGGAGAAGGAAAAAAAAGAAGAGAAGAATTATGCACCCACAATACGGAGGAGAAAGTAATATTTATTTTTGGTGGAGGTGTGGGTTTAAGTTTGTTTGTTTGTTTGTCTGTTTTTTTTTTTTTTTTTTTTTTAATTTTTTTTTAACGAGGCCGCCATCCATCTCCATCCTAACCGCTCACGATGGTGGTCTCCTGCGTTCTAAATTACCTCTCTAATTTATTGAAAATATTTCGTATTTCTTATCTTATCTTATTGTATGCTTCGTACATGTTTATCGTATGATATAGTTGTACATGATTTTTCATTTAATTACTCTTGTAAACATTTTATTCATTGTATTTGTTATTGTTCGAATTTTAATTTGTATTGAACGCAGAAATAAAATCAATCAAACAAACAGACAAAAGTGCGAATATTGTCAATGGTCGATCACTTTGCTCCCTCAGGCTCCAATGGGGGCAATTATCCTTGGGGTAATTGTTCTGCGGCAATTGTAGTAGGAGGGTATGGTAAATGTATAATAGGAAATGTAGATGTAAGACAGTGTAAGAGGAATTGATACTTGGCTTGTATTGAATAAAAATAAAAAAAATACCAAAAATCCAGTTACAGCTTAAACTTAGACAGTAACCCTCTATTCAATTCAATTCAATTCAATTTCGGTTTTATTACAAATATACCAAATAAAAAGTCCAAAGACTAACAATAATTGGCTCACAATGTATCATATAAAAATGGTGATAATCAGTTTGTCAGTGAATTGAGAAGAAAGAAGAAAGAAATAATGAAAAGTGGAAGAGAGGGAGAGGGAAAGGATAAGGGGGAAAAAGGAGAGTTCAATTTATGACCACAAAAAATGTAAGCAAAATAATGAACGAGAATTGCGTTGATTCAGCTTAATGAAGCATTGTAAAAGTAAACTTTTGCACATAATACGGAAATGTCAAATGATAAATTAATACGAATGCCATTATGGAATTGTTATTACACTGTTTAACATTGGTGAATGTCAATGACCTATACATATTGGTGAAAATTATTAATGAGTAATTATCACATTGTCAGAAAATTAAGAAAAGGAAATACAAGACAGAAATAGAGAAATAGTGGGAGAGGGGAGGAGCAGTGGCGTACCTGGAGTACTCCGTCAGGGGGGGGGGGGGGGCAAGCGACCGACACAAAAACAAAAGGCGATGCTAATTTTCACTTCTGGCGATCGAGCGAGCCAAAAGATATCTTTAAGTAACGGTTTGGTATATAAACTGGTATTGTTGCAAGTCAGGGGTGGGCACATTCGTTTACTAGTGACGTTAATTTCATTTTTGCAAGTAAGCGTAGCTAGCACGAAAAAAATCACTTCTTTTTTAACTATTGCCACTTAAACTTGGTTCAATTGTCCCATGCCGGGTGTGGGAACAATATTGTGTTTAGGGTGATTTTATACCCATTTTAGCTAGCGAGCGAAAATACATCTTTCCTCAATGAATTGCTATATAAAATTTGTTTCATTGTTGCAGGTCGGGGGCGGCCACAATAGTGTTTAAGGCAATGTCAATCCCATTTTGGCGGGCAGGCAAAAAATCCCACATTTCTATTTTTAATGATATTGTAGCAGGTCAGTGGTGGGCACATAATTCCACGAGCTAGCAAGCGAGAGAAAAAATCCCTTCTCTTATAGTGAGAACATGGTACATAAACTTGGTTTTATTGTTCCATGTCATAGACGTGATTATTAAAAGCGATGTTATTTCTATTTTGGCGAGCGAGCGTAGCGAGCGAGCAAAATTTTTGTAATGATAATTGGTTCATAAATTTCAGGCTTTTTTTTGTTGCAGGTCAGGGCTTACACAATCATGTCTAAGCTGATGTTAATTCCGTTTTGGCGAGCGAGCGTAGCAAGCAATAAAAAAAATCGCATCTTTTTTTAATAATTGCCAATTAAACTTGGTTCAACTGTCCTCAATGAATTGGAACATAAACTTTGTTTCATTGTTGCAGGTCGGGGCTGAGTACAATCGTGTTAAAGCCAATGTCAATCCAATTTTAGCGGGCAGGCAAAAAAAAACCACATTTCTCATTTTAATGATATTGTAGCAGGTCAGCGGCGGGAACATTAAATTTTGTTAGTGGTGTAAGCATAATTCCACTTCGGCGAGTGAGCGAAAAAAAAATCACTTTATGTATTAATTACGATTAAAAGAGAATTGATATTTATATACCAATTATTATTGAAAGAATAGTGTATTTTCCAGCTTGGCTCGAGCTTGCTCGCCAAAATTGAATTAACATCACCTTAAACATGGTTGTGTAAGCCCCAATCTGCAACAACAAAAAACTGAAAATTATGTACCAATCAGCATCATTAAATTGTTTTGCTCGCTCGCTCGCCAAAATAGAAGTAACATCGATTTTACTATAAATCACGCTTGTGCCCGCCCCCGACATGGAACAATAAAATCAATTGTATGTACCATGTTCTCACTAAATGAGAACTTGTTTTTATTGCTGCAGGTCGGGATGGGCGCAATCGCGTTTAACGCGATATCAATTCCTTTTTGGCGAGCCGGAGAGGGCGAAAAAAACACTTCCATTTTTAATGATATTGTTGCAGGTCAAGGGTGTGCACAATTGTTTTCAAAGCAATGTATATTCCTTTATTCGCAAGCGAGCGTATAGCGAGCGAGAAAAAATGAATTAGTCTCTTTTAGTAACATTTGGTACATAAATTGGGTGTTATTGTTGCCATGGTTGCAGGTCGGGGCCCGTCGGGGCAGGCACAATCGTATTCTAGGCAATGCTAATCCTTTTCTTTTTTCAGGGGAATGAGCAAATGAAAACAATTAATACAAAATAGGCTAGCAAGCAGCTCGCGCCAGCGAAGAGTTTCAAATTTGTTATATCACTTATATATTTGTCTTTTTCAGGGCCGTATGCGGAATATTTTTCTGATGGGGGAGGGGGAAAGATGCGTAATTTTTTCTCGAAGAAACTCAAACGCGAAAGGAGTGAAGGGAGTTCGAGCGACCGAACTGGTCATGAGGGTATACTTCTGCATTTTCAAAAGTAGAATTGAAGGATTTGATATAGGCCTACAATACTTGTGAGCTTTGTTAAACATTTTCAGGAAAAAAACTGTACGTTTTCAAAATATCTGGGGTTAACTGCCCCCCCCCCCCCCGTGCGTACGGCATGGTCTTTTTTTTTTTTAATTTCCCCATTTTTTTCTTTCCTTTTCTTTTCCCTTTTTCTTCCTGTTCTCTTCTTCTTCCTTTTTTCTTTCCTTTTCCTTTTTTCTCTTTTTTTCCTTTCTATTCTTTTTCTCTCCTTTCTATTCTTTTTTTAGTTTCCCCTTTTCCTTTTTTTTTTCTTTCCCCTCCTTCCTTTTCTTTTCTTTCCCCTTTTTCTTTTTTCTTTTTCTTTCCCCTCCTTTCTTTTCTTTTCTTTCCTCTTTTTTCTCTTTCCCCCCTTTTTTTTCTTCTCCTTTCCCCTTCCCCCTTTCCCCTTCCCCCTTTTTTTCCCCTGGAGCCCGTCAGGGGGGGGGGCACTCTGCCCCCCTGCCCCCACCCCCTCAGGTACGCTACTGGGGAGGAGAGAAAGGAGAAAGAGAGAAAAAAAGCTAGAGAAAGGGAGAAAGACAGACACAGAGAGAGATAGATAGAGAGAGAGAGAGAGAGAGAGAGAGAGAGAGACGGAGAGAGGGAGAGAGTTCGAATAATGACAATACATTATAAATAGGTCTAACAAGATTTCAATTGATTGAATTTAGCAAACGAACAAGAGAGGGAACTGTCGATTGTTTGTAGCGCTGAGTTCTGCATCGTGGTATAGACAAATTAGTGCCCCCCCCCCTCTTCCCGGGCCGAATCATGAACTCACAGCTGACGTTTGGCCGATCGACATGGTGCTAATGTCAGGGAAAGGATAGAATATCAAGAAGACCAGTGTTGTGGTCAGAAAATTGATGTTGGACATCCATTGTCATTTTCCGACCTAATTATGACGTCGCGACGTCATAATTAGGTCGACATCGGGCCGACATCGCGACAAAAGAGAGAGAGAGAGAGAGAGAGAGAGAGAGAGAGAGAGAGAGAGGGAGAAGGGGGGGGGGGAGCCAGGGGAGAGAAGGGAGGGGGCGGGCGGGTATAGGCCTACGTGATATAATTCAAGATATTTATAGACTGGTAGTGGTAAAATTGCAGTTCAAAGGTTTTGGGTGCAAAATATCCATTCAATATTGTTTATTGCCTTCAGAGGTTTAGATGGCAATACATTTGCAAAAAAGCAGAAATATATGCACAAATGTTTAATGTTAAAGTGCATTCGCGATATCTAAAAGGATCTATCCAGGCCGGATTGATATGATAATGTACCAAATATATAAATTAGTAGGCAGTTTCCCGGCAAAATTTGGATCATCACGTATTATAATCAAAACATATTCTTTCACACTCAAAAAATGAAATGGAATTATAGCTTGTACCATGGTACAAGCTAATTCCATTTCATTTTTTGAGAGGGGGCGTTTCCCAAACTAGTCTATGAAGTTCCCATGGTCATAGCTGAGATATTAAACGTGGTGAAAGGCCTCAAAAAATGTTTGTGATACATTTTGTTTGGTCTAAATATATTTAGCAGCAAAACAATTACCACATAGCAAATACACATTCACTATAGTGGTTCAATGTGTTCTGCGCAAGACAAATATTATTACCATTTAAATATTGGTCGCTAGCTTCCTTATTGGTCACTGGTTTATAATTGGTCGCTAGCTTCCGAAATCATGAGAAATAGGATAATCAAAACATGGAAATTGGGTAAGATGTTTAACGGATTTGTGATCTGTCAATAAATGTGATTTAAATGTATTCGAGAACGACTATTTTTACATGTTCTAACTGGAAACAATTGTCTGTTTTTTAAGTAGCAATGTTTCATTTTTGTCGTGTAAACTATGATGTTTAGGTTTATGTCTACGAGTTATTTCATGCGATCATTCATAACGGTCCCACTTGTAGAAAACCCTGTATTGTGATGAGGCATAGATTGCAGTAGCCCGACAAATCGAAAGCTTCAGTCTCTGCAATCTCTATGCCTATGGGAAGGATTTTAGCACACAAAACCGAGTGCGCGATCAGACACCATAATTTTAGCCGATTCATAGTCATCAGTAAGGCCAAGGGCGGTGGTCCGAGAATGAGGATCGTCCACATAAAGTTGATAAACGAGGGTTTCCTCGTAAACGCAGATTAATAGCGTCTGAAACAGTGAAAATTGAAACGAATATTGCCATGGCAATTCGTGATTTTTTTCTGGGATTCTTTTTTTGTTTAAATAATAATAATATTTGCTTCATGATTTAAACAATAAATGATAATAGATCTAGACCTAGTCTAATAGGAAGTAAAGAGTCCCAAAATTAGAATTTTGTCTAATTTGTAGTCGGAAACCCCCTCCTATGTGTGTACCTATGCTGAGTGTGCGTCAGTTATGTGTGAAGTGCGCGTGCGTCACCTATTTAAAGCATGACATGTCAGTGTGTTATGTAATATTACGTGTTGGCATTGCCATTCAAGTTGCGCTTAAGTTAAGTAGGCCCTCTCTCACTTAAATTTGAAGCCACTCAACGGATCGGCCAATGGGAGCGCGTTTTCTAAATGTACAACACTCAATGTGAAAGTTCTATGTGCACCGTTATCTTTTATGGATTGTTCATCTTTCCGAGGATTTATCGCTCATAATCCGTGAAAGTTTCTGTACAAAGTCAATGTAAAATGCATCAAGAAAACCATTGCGGAATACTTTCTTCGCTTCACCAAAGCGCAGATCTGAAATATGATGATCCTTATTTTTGAGGAAGCATCTCTCCGCGTTTACGAAAACGATCCTCATGTACAGTATGTGGACGATCCTTATTCTCGGACCAGCGCCCCTGCTGATCATTCATACCCAATTAGGAAGGCAGATTCCCGGGCGTAAGTGTCTACGTCTATGATTTGTGCGCTCGTCGTCAAATTATGATAATTGCTAGATCTAAACAAAGTAGAAGATTTAGAAATGAAAACATTCTTTCGATTGAATATATATAAAACGAATAAACCTGTAATAATAATAATACATGAGATTTATATAGCGCCTTTTTCCATTTTAATTAAATGCTCAAGGCGCTTCAAAATATTAGGGAACACATTACATCATGACAAAGAATTGTGTACATTTACATAAGAAAGAAAATGCAAAAATGAAAGAATGAATGAATGTCTGTCTTCAAAACGCAAAATTAAACAAATAGGATTTACGGTACATGGAAAACAGTCTATATACTCCAATTGTGATAATAGGCAGGAAAAAACGTGCCATGCATTGAAGCTGTGATCATAGGCATGTACATGTAGGGCAGGTGCAGGTAGAGAGAGAGAGAGATAGAGAGAGAGAGAGAGAAAGAGAGAGAGAGAGAGATATACCTGGAGATTTGAGTGCTGCCTTTGCACGAACAAGAACAAAGGGAAAGAGGACAATAGGATCTCGTTCAAGTTGATTGTACAGTAGACTGAAATCATTACTCATTAGGAAATCAAGTTAAATTTAAGTAAAGGTAAAATCTAGGATTCGAATACATGATTCATTAGCCTATGTATTTGGGATAGGTGAAAGTACTCTGAATCACAAGAAAAGTAGTTTTTGAGGAGCCGAAAAAATTCAAATACTAAAACATGCATCCAATTGCATAGCTGGGATTATTTTGTCATTTTGAGTTGTTGTAGACCATGTCCGTTGATGTGAAGTTTGTTTTAATGGTGAAAGGCTGCCCAGGAGTCAGGGATAACTTGATGACTCGATGACATCTAACAACTACTCTATTGTCCAAGACGTTTTTTCAACATTTTTGTTAGCCTCTTTGGGAGACGATATGTTTTGCTTACATTTTCTGTAATATCTAGAACTAATTGAGACTAATTTTTTACTCTTTGTTCAAGATGTGTTTTTATTTCTTGTTAAAGTCTTAGATTGATAACGATCTCTGCATTGATCTTGATTTCATCCCCCTCAAATCCACTTCAAATCTGATTATGTATTATATTTTAGGCATCCCCTGATACATTTCCTGGAGTCGGAAAGAAAAGACTTACGGGTTATAAGAATTTGACATTCCTGTTATTCTTTCAGGCAACTTCGAGAGGTGCAGCAGGGAAGCCAATTTTATTCTTTCATACTTTGTATCCTACATACATGTATGTGCCATTCTATTGTACCTTCTATTGTATGTTTGAAATGCCAAATAAATAATAATAAATAATAATAAAAATACAATCTCCCTCTTTTATTATCTGCAGGAATTTCACTTCTTTCTTCCTACTGATATCTCTGTGCTGATTGAGAGCTTTACATCGGTCTTGACTTGGCCTTTGATCTATGGATCCGAGGATGGATCCCCGGCGGCGACGGAGACGGCTTGCAGACAACGGTGAAGACCTCTTTGCTCAGCTCCTTGGGCGCCGAAACATGTACGTCCCTCCACCCATTGCTGCTAACCACATACAGCCTGGACCTGTGAATGTAGGCAATCCATTCCGGGCCCCAAACATACCCCCAGGGATCCCTCCTCCAGGGCTGCGCTTCGGTCTTCAGGAAGAAGATAAAGAGATTGAATTCTTAAAGGGCCAGTGCTGCACGCTGCTTAATCTGTACGGGAAAGAGAGAAGTTTCAGGCATACAGGAGGAAGAAATAAACTGACTGCAGCATGTATAGCCTTGGTCGATTTAACAGAAGAAGAAAACTTCTTTGAGGTATGTAGATAAATCCCTAGATCTCCAAACCAAATGTAGTGTCAGAAAATGTTCCTTCTAAAGTTAAACTTGAGTTCTGGAAAAAAATTAAATGAATTCTCACAGAATTAAACGGAGCTTACACTGAATGTTCAAGATTACAAATAAATTTCATGTGCCAAACAATTTTGGAAGAAAATGTATACTGGCTGAGTAATGAGCATAAAAAGATAAGGAAATCAAGGTAAGCTAGCCCCGACACCATTTGTGTTGTCCCATATACATCTTTCTGTGTAAGTGCTTGTTACTTTACCAAGACTGGGCCAAATTTATTATGATTTTGATGACTCTAGAACCTTGCAGTGCACACCAATACTTACATGCTACATGATCAACTTTTTCTGATCCATTCCACACCTTTTCTTTCACAATGCAATGGGATGACCAGAACTCGTCTTTATCTTTAATTAGACATGGTTTGATAGATCAACCAGCTAGATGACGGTAGATCAGCTTTGTGCAAGATATATCAAGTTGTTTTAATTAATACTTGACTTTTAAAGACCGTCGGTACTAGTTTGGCTAGGAGGGATTAGACCACACAGCGAGGTCACTGACAGGTGGCTATCTCATCAACTCAGCTCTCAAATAACATAAGAAATAGAGGATCATGGGGGACCAACAGGCATAGATTGAGGAAGTTTTCTGTATAGAGGGAGCAATTAGCTACAAGTTGGACAGTGGGGCCTTAAATACAAATAATACAGTACATGTTTGTAGGTGATATCGTAATACTATGCATGAACCTGAAGTCTAACACTTTAACACTTTATGAAGATCATTGTAGGAGTATTTGGTCATGGAGTTCCTCCTCTCATGCTTATCTAATTGTGTGCATTATCAATGTGAACATGCTTCTAGGTGGAGATCAAGGGACAAGGTGTGGGTAGTGAGGAGATACGTGTTGGCCTGGCAATGCAGACACACCCTACAGATATGCATCTTGGTTCAACTAAAACTTCCATTGGATATAGCGTGTATGATGGTAAAGGGTACGTCTCTGCTGATATTCAATTAATGATAATAAATAATGATATCAATTTATATAGCGCATTGCTGTCGTCCCGGCTTTTATTTCGTGTCAGGACATTGCTTCAATTAATGGCTGCTGGGACAACAGCACCACAGCGCCTAGAAACAATGTATTATGCGCGTTATAAATGTGATCTATTATTATTATTATTATTTATATACTCTGCCCCGCTGTAATAAAAGCAAAACTTCTAACAGTGCTACCTTACAAACACAATACAAATATAAAAAAACATTAACAATTTCCTGAGAACTAGTGTGTCCTCAACAAAAGGGTCGATGAAAATATGTTATTATATTATATCTATTTTATTGTGATTATTAAGACACTTTAAAATAATTTATGAAAATAATGTTCATATATTCATTCTTGGGAACCTACAAAAACAAGCTATGCTTTCCTGTTTCATTTCATAATTTTGAACTTTGTAAAATATGTTCTTTATTGTGTAAACAATTGATATATATGAAATGGAATAAATTTGGAATCAATCAACAACAAAAAAGATCAAAGCTTTGAAGACAGTAATAGATGGGGCTTTTCAATTCTACTAGATCCACTCGCACTCGCATCAGGATCGGTCTCAAACTTGCACGCCTGTAGGATTTAAACAGAGCTGCCCCTAGATAAAAAACAGATTTAATTAAAGTCGTGTCAACTTTTTTCGTTGAGAAAATAAACTTCATTATAAGAAGTCTTTTCTACCGGGCCTCTGTTACAAAGTTGACATGACGTCTTGTAATTAAGGCTGGTTTGTGTCTTGCTCAGCTCAAATCAAGTTATTTGCTTTTCTGGGTCCCATCTTTAATGTAGCCTAAAGAGTTGCAATTGATTCAAATCAGTTGCCACTCCTGCAATCAACAGCAAGTTTGCAGTCTCCTTTCTCTTCATATTATGTATATAGTTACGATTGATCATTGATATCAATCGCAAATAAGATGCGATTAATATCAAATTTTTAATAAAGACGGGGGCCCTGGCACAACTAATGAAGAATATCGATTTAGCACGTTACTCTTTTTGCATTGTTATGCAATATATAGACAATAAATATATAATTCATCATCTTTCTTTCTTTTACTCTTTTTGTATTTTTATGCTATATAGACAATAAATATATAATAAATAATTTTTATTTTTCATTTAGCTACTTTGGCAAACCAGACATGCTAGTCTGCCCTCCAGCCCAGAACTTTGACAAAGTTGGAATCGCTCTTCACTTTGAAAAGGCTGAATGTTTGGATGAGGATGCAGGCACAGTCACCTGCCCACTCTCCGTTGTGGTCAACGGAAAAAGGGTAATTGACCGAATGACCCATTCTGAATTCTCTGAATTTCTTGTCCACTGTGGTTGACTAACAGAACAAATAGTGGACTGCCAAACTCAACAATCATCACATACCGAACAGTCTTAAAAAACATACTGTTCGCTTGAGCTCTTTTAGGAATTCTTGTTGTGTGACTGTGATTTTCTCATAGTGATATTAAAGTTTTTTATTGTTTTTTACCAGAGCACTTTCAGAGCTTTCAAGAGCTAAATCATTTAAAAATGAACACATTTTTCTTTATTATTTTGGTCAAAAAAGTGTGAGGTAGGCATTATTTTTATTTGCAGAACAGTCAAGATGATATTCACTACCCTTTTTACCTCTTATCAAAGATCACCTTTACTTTATTTCAGCTAAATGATAGTAAAAAAAACCCCTCTCACTCAGATACCAAATAATGAACAAAAAAATTGTTCATTTTGAAAAGATATACTGTTCAAAGTGAATGGAAAGAACGTACAGAAAGCTGAAATCAGAAAGCATCAATTTAAAAATTTAAAAAAAAATCAAAAAATAACAGGCTCTGATATGCTGTAGAGATCATAATCAGTCTAAGACTTTAACAAGAAATGAAAATACCTCTGGAACAAAAAGTGCAAAATTTTGATTTTGTCTCAAGTGGCCGAAAACCTCCTCCCTTTTTCCCCAACACTAATGCTTGTTTTCTCTATAGGGGCTTTTTTAAGGAGTTTATGTAGAAAATGTGATATTTCTGTCATTTCTGAAGAAGTACCTGATACAGTGAAACCTGTATATAAAGACCGCTCAAGGGAAGCACTAGAATTAATTGGTCCTTATATGAAGAGGGTCTTTATGTACAGGTTCCTTTAGAACAGGTTTCAATGAGAAATTGTATGGTCTTTATAGACAGGTGTTCGCTGAAGCAGGTTTTACAAATATTTAAAAAAATATTTTTTAATGGGTACTCAGGGATAACATAAAAGCCAACTGGCTATTTACAATCATGTACAGGAATGTGAAATGACAAAACATCCACTACAACTCAAATATAATGTTTTGGAAATGGAGGCTTAACTTGTCATGCTTAGCCGCAATTACATATTTATATAATATTAACTGGCCTTGAGGGAGATAAAACATATATTTCCCAAACTAGACTCATAGTGCCCGAGTCAAAGACGAGGGCTATATGGGTCTTGTGATGTATGTGGTATCTCCCGAAAGTTAAGCCAGTCAATATTTTTATCGTTATCCAAATCAGACATCTAGAGCAAGTACATAGATCAACCATGACAAATCTTAAAGAACTGAAAAAACTTTGTCAAACCAGCACTGTGCATCCAGTGCTTGACAAAATTTATGATACACTGCAACCAGTGTGCCTTTGGTGTGATTATTGTGTCACAATAGAGTGCATGCAAAGTGCGCAGGTTGTTGTACTCATAATAGATGCGCAATGAAATTTACAAAATACGGCACGGTCAATACGGTCTTATATTTACTGCTTTTTTAACATATAAAGTCCTTAGGCTTTTTCATGAGAGAGTAATATGGTCTTATATATACTGATTATCTCTTTTAGGATTACAACAACTGTAATATGATTTTGTAAAACCACTGCTCAGATTTAAAAAAAAAAAAAAAAAAAAAAAAAAAAAAATCAGATTTAGACTAAATTTTGATCAAAGATATAAGACCATGAATATTTTATTTCTCTTCTTTAGATCCTTCAACATGAGATAACCCTTGACCCCCAGAAGCCTTTCTACCCAGCATTCAGTCTCGGGGGCAGAGAGCAGCATGTTAAGTACCTGGGCCTGAGCCGATGGGCCTACCAGGAAGAGGACATGCTGATAGATGATGTCATGGAGGAACAGATGTGGAGGAGGGTCAACCATGCTACCACCAATGGACAGGTAAAGGTCAAAGGTCAAAGGTCAATCTTGTTATTAAACACCAAGTTTAAGTAGAGATGTGGGGAGAAGATGAAGATTTACAGTGCAAGAAGCCTTGATTAGATGCGTTGATAAACCACAGCTACCAACTATTAAGAAAAGTTTGTAATTATTACTTATTTCATACCCTCTGCACGAAATTCCAAATGCAGCTTCAATTATTACAAATGTGAGTGCACGTATGCATGCATGCATTGAATACACACATAGTACATGGTGCAATAGCGAACTCATATGAGGGCAGTTGGCTATTCCCACTATACCCATGTCAGTACATGTATGTACACACAGCCTTGCATGTACCGGTGTGTTGGCTCAGCCAGTAGAGCGTCCGCCTCACAACCGGGAGGTCGTAGGTTCAAACCCCGACCGCGTCATACCAAAAATGTTAAAAGACGGGAGTTGCTGCTACCTTGTTTGGCGTTCAACAATAAGGGATAGAGCAACGTCGATCTGGCGCTGCTCAGTGGCTGCCGGGCTCACGATCAATTGGGCAAAAAGAATTTCCATTTTCGGTTTAACTTAATAAAATTTGAGTTCGACTTTGAAAGATTATTATTATTATTATTATGTGAAGATTGCCTCGTAGGCTGGCTATCCAGAATGCTTGAGTTCAGTGGTTCAAATGTAGGAGCTCATTGAATATCATACACAGAATACGTTGCGCAACAGCGCACTTTTTTATAAATGTAATGCTTCCTGGGAGAAATTTCAATTATTAAATATATTTGTGGCTTCCACACAGTAAATAAGATCAATTGATCGATCTGTATCAATAAGGTCGATTGATCGACCTGTATTGAAAAACACAAGTCAGACTTGTTTTTCAATACAGGTCGATCAATCGACCTTATTGATACAGATCGATCAATCGATCTTATTTACTGGGTGGAAGCCACAAATATATTTAATAATTTCTCCCAGGAAGCATTACATTTATAAAAAAGTTACTGTCCTATGGCGGACTAATGAATATTAATGAGTCAGAATTAATCAGGAGAGCTTAGGTATTTGTTTCTAGTTCATCGTGACTGTGCCATGGACCAGTGATGGCCTGGTGGTAGAGTCGCTGCCCGGCAAGCAGTAGATGGCAGGTTCAAATCCCGCTGGTTCCAAGATTTTTTCTGACTTGTGTTTTTCAACAGCGCACTTGTTAGGTCATGGTCGGATATTCTTACAACATGCATTTGCAAAGTCAGTATGTACACAACAGCCATATGAATACTAGAAGTGCTGTGTGGGGTAGAACCAAACACTAGGTGTTAAGAAAGTTAAATAAGAATTATCAGAATTTATGCTCTGATCACAGATATTGCTTATTATACAGTTTGAAAGACTGCATGTTGGTAGGAAAATGGAAGAATTATTGTCACCAGCATGAGACAAACAGGCACAATCTCAATATTTTGTTCTTGTATCGACAACAGATTGTGACGTACACTGGCAAGGGGGAGGATTTCTCAGAGTTTGGCGTGGCACAGGGGCGTAAACGACTCGGCCCAGCAAACCACTATTTTGAGTTGGAGATTATTGACCCAGGAAGGAGTTGCTATGTGGCCCTTGGAGTGACCCGGAAGGACTACCCAGCTAATATGCATCCTGGCTGGGATAGGGGGTCCATTGCTTATCATGCAGGTGAATTTGAGTTTATACGTAACCTGCAACGCAATTTCATTTCTTACCATAATACTTCATTTGACGGCCCATCACACAAAGATGACGCAAGGCTCGTTGTTCGCCCATCTTTTGTCAAGATTTGGGAGAAGCTAGCTACCTGACACCGAATGCATATAGTGTGTTGCTAGCACGCTGTGCATAAACATACAGACCATATACAGAGCGCACATGTTAATAAATACCATGAATGTACAGCGTGTTGCTAGACTGCGGAAAGGTCCAGGCATGCACCGCGTGCTCAACGCACAGCCAGCTTGCGAACGGCAGCGGTCAGGTGACTGTGCCTATTAAAAGCAGCGGCTCGTCATATCAATGAGAGTCGACGAGTGTACAACTGAGCTCTTCAAGATGCCACCCAAGAGAATTAACCCAACGTCCCTGAACCCCATTACGCTATTTACATGCTAGGTATACGCTAGGAACACGAAAGAAGAACGTTTGGTACACAAGAGACCAGTTCAGCACTCGTTCAGCATGCTCATATTCTTGACATGCATTTTAAGCGCGCAAGGTATGCCCTATGTGTGCACTAGGCTTTTGCTAGACCGTGCGTCCCCCTGTGCCTCCCCTATGTGTGACCGCCCCATGAGATAAAAATATAACCCAGAATAACTTTTAACTGAGGTTTTGTTAGAGCATCACTATGCACTATGAACATGACGGACTAAGAAAGCGGACAAAATATACAGTTCCTCAGGCAGACAAAGGAACGTCCCTTCACTGCTATTATGTAAAAAGGTGAATATGCATGTGACACCTGTTCTACACATTTTTACATAATAGCAGTGAAGGGATGTTCCTTTGTCTACTTGAGGAACTGTATATTTTGTCCGCTTTCCTTGTCAGTCATGTTTATAGTGATGTCTGCTCTTCCTCAAAAAATTATAATAATTATAATAATAATATTTTTGTTTTGCAATGGAAGCCTCATTAGCATCAATGCTGTGTACACAAGCAATTGTCAGCTATCCATTTACACCTGGGTGGAGAATGGGAAATGCAGAGTAATGTTATAACTTTGGGGAATTTTTTTAATAAGAAAATGGGGAATTTAAAGACTCCAGGGTATAGGTTTAGTCTAGCCTATATAAGCCAGTTCGTAAATAGCTTAGGAACGCATGACCCCCAAATATCCACAGATCTTTTACACGATGGAAACGTCCCACTTGTGTATTTTAGAATAATCACTGCCGAAGTGATGGAGGTGCTTCATGAATACCTTTTGTTTGCCTCTTGAGAAGAATACTTCCACCTGTGTATCAAATAAATGTACTGTCAGTGCATAAGAGAGTACTGATTACATAACTTTCATGAGCACGATACCCGCATTTGTCTCGCTGGTTTTACTATTTGGGAACGTATGACCTTTATCTGCCCATGCGTAAATCCTAATTACGAACTCGCTTATTAATGCTCACGCAAGGCCAGGGCCAGGTCACAATCACATACAATTGCAGTCTCTGAGAGAAAGGAGTTATCAAACAATGATTTTTATATGACTGATGTTTATATTCACCAGAAACATAAAGGTGATATCCAATATATTTACTTGCCACAAGCTAATTACAGTTACATTTAACTCGCATTTGTACTGGTTCTTGCCCTTTGACTTGAAAAGCTCCCAAGCAACATCTTCCCAGCTCCTTCTAAGTTCCAAAACTGGTCTGACATAAAAACTACCTCAGCTCCAAAATTTTTACACAATTCCAATACCCCTGGCCAAATTGGGGGCTAGTCTCCCAATTCAGACCTCCCTTTTAAATTTTCGAACATCCAATTTCTGTAACAATATTATATTTCTAAAGAACGTTAGTTCCATGCGGGGTTCCTTTGATTGAGAATCCGATAAAGGGACCACTATCCCACGGCACTTTCACGTCATGTTTTTTTGAAAATGATCTTTTTCTTGCTTTTGATTTGGTAGATGATGGAAAGATCTTCACAGGTCACGGAGTAGGGAACCCTTTTGGACCTAAGTGCCACAAGGGAGACATCATGGGATGTGGTATTATGTTTCCTAGAGACTATCAAACGGACAGGTAAGGTCACCCCTCTCACCATCTCTCTCTCTCTCTGC
Organism: Strongylocentrotus purpuratus; assembly: GCF_000002235.5. NCBI lineage: Eukaryota > Metazoa > Echinodermata > Echinoidea > Camarodonta > Strongylocentrotidae > Strongylocentrotus > Strongylocentrotus purpuratus. The sequence continues at coordinate 17,373,809 of NW_022145606.1, forward strand.
CTCTCTGCCTCTCTCTGTCCCCCTCTCCGTCTCTCTGTCTCTCTCTGTCTTTATGTTTCCTAGAGACTATCAAACAGACAGGTAAGGTCACCCCTCTCACCATCTCTCTCTCTCTCTCTGCCTCTCTGCCTCTCTCTGTCCCCCTCTCCGTCTCTCTGCCTCTCCCTGTCATTATATTTCCTAGAGACTATTAAACAGACAGGTAAGGTTATCACTCTCATCATCTCTCTCTCTCTCTCTCTGCCTCTCTCTCTGTCTCTCTCTGTCTCTCTGTCCCCCTCTCCGTCTCTCTGCCTCTCCCTATCATTATGTTTCCTAGAGACTATCAAACAGACAGGTAAGGTCACCCCTCTCATCATCTCTCTCTCTCTTTCTGCCTCTCTGCCTCTCTCTGTCCTCCTCTCTGTATCTCTTCCAACTCTCTCTGTCTCTCTGCCTCTCTCTATCCCCTCTCCACCTCTCTATCAACTCTCTATCAACTCTCTCGATCACACATTATCTCTCTTTCTCTCTCTCTCTCTCTCTATCTCTCATTCTCTTATTTTCTCTTATCTGTAATTTTTTTTTGGTTTAATATAATTCTTTGTCATTATATTTTGTTTGTTATATCACTTAGAGACTTGTTGGAAAGCGCTTTATAGGCACCGTTTTGATATTATTATTACTATCAAAATCTGTCCCACCCCCTCTCTCTGCCCCTCTCTCTGCCCCTCTCTCTGCCCCTCTCTCAAGAAAAACAGGGTGGTCAGGTTTTGGGTCGCTGACACCCAACAAACTTTTGACAAGCAAAAGATATAACCATTATCAACATTGTCATTAGCATTACATCATCCTCATCATCCTCCCTCTATTCCTCCTCATCCTCAGTATAATCCTCTCTCCTATCTTTCTCTCCTTTCATGTCAGTGATGATGGTAGCGATACTGAAGAGGAGATCATTGATGACTCGAGACCTCATCCTCAGTATAATCCTCTCACCTTCTCTCCTTTCATGTCAGTGATGATGGTAGCGATACTGAAGAGGAGATCATTGATGACTCGAGACCCCATCCTCAGTATAATCCTCTCACCTTCTCTCCTTTCATGTCAGTGATGATGGTAGCGATACTGAAGAGGAGATCATTGATGACTCGAGACCTCATCCTCAGTATAATCCTCTCACCTTCTCTCCTTTCATGTCAGTGATGATGGTAGCGATACTGAAGAGGAGATCATTGATGACTGGACACCTCATCCTCAGTATAATCCTCTCACCTTCTCTCCTATCTTTCTCTCCTTTCATGTCAGTGATGATGGTAGCGATACTGAAGAGGAGATCATTGACGAATGGACACCTGGGAAGCCCAACCCTAACAGACTAGGGGAACCAGCTCAGCAAGATAACAATGATATCCGTCTCTACGACTTCTCAGATGACGATGATCTCTGGCTTGATGATGAGCTGATCAACGCTATGGGCGTCGGCGAGAGGAAGCAGGAAAGAACAAAAGTACAAGTAAGCAGACCTTAACTTTCAATATATTTAGTGCAAGGCCACTTTTCTGTAGGGCACATTCCTATATTACAGAACAAATAGGAAGAATTGAAAAGGGCACAACAAATATCCAAGGCCAGTAAGAGGGGCATTGAGGCCACTCAAAGGGGCATCCACGGCCATGGCCTTGCTGGCCTTGGATTAATTCAAGCCCTGAGTAAGTTTTATCAATAACAAAGGCAGATATACCATTTAAATCAGTTGATGTGATGTTTATTTATTTATATATTTATTTATTTATTTATTTATTTATTTATTTATTTATTTATTTATGCATGCATGTTCACAATTTCAATATTCATTGGAGTTAACATCACATGAAAAAGAATACAATATAACAAATCATTTTCAATTTTACAATCCATTTGAATTGACTTCACATGAAAAAGAATATAACAATGTTTTATCAAAGACAAGTTGCAACTCTTATACAGTTTAAAGAATGAACACACAATGGTGATGAAACATAAGCAAATAGAGCTTGAATCATTACAACACCTTTCAAATATATAATATATGACAAATAAAATTCCTGAAGGGTTGTGGACTATTTACACTATTTACAAAGAACAAGATTTTTAAAATATTTGTTATTAAATATGTATAATCGTAGAGGTGTTGTGGTCCAGTGGATAAGACTCGGGACTGTGAACACAACACTAACGTCCTATGGCAAGACGCTAATCTACATTTGCCACACTACACCCAGGTGAGGTAAATGGGTACCTGGTAGGATTATTTAACAATGTTAAATGTGAACTGCACGGCCCTACGTGTTATTATTGTCTGTGATATGGTGTAATAATGAAGCCCTAACAAAATTGCGCTTTCAAATGATCAAGAAGTGCCTCAAAAAAGTAAAAATCTTTGAGTGACCGGTTTTACCATACTCGTTTTCCCCAATAGACTGTAGTGTAATGAAATCTGTTTGGCAAACGGGTTTCAAAATTTGTAATTCCAATCATAAATATCTGATAATCAGACAGGCGACCGGCTTGTAAAAGTCATGGGGTTCTTGACTGACCTAATGGTTTATAATTATCATTGCAGCATGAGCTAAATCCAGGATTTTGTTAGTTACTGTATCCCTTTAAAGGAGACAAACTGATTAGATCTTGGGGTCAGTAGGTGAAGAGTCATAGGAACCGTTTGAGAATTTTGACTTAAAGGCTGTCTGTACTAGTTCAGCCAGAAGGCATTAGACCACCCAGCAAGCCAGGGAGGTCACTGTGACAGGTGGCTATCTCATTAACTCAGCTCTCAATTAACATAAGAAAAAGAGGATCATGGGGGACCAACAGGCACGGATTGGGGAAGTTTTCTATATAGCGGGAGCAAGTATCTACAAGTAAGACAGTGTGGCTTTAAACTAGATGCTAGTATGTATCACGATAGCAGGACAAAACGATCAGATTTCAGGGTTATTGGGTTAAAGGTTAGGGGTCAGGAAGCGTATGTTCTAGACTAATTAATCATTGGCTTGCTTTTGCTATTTCATGGCTTCATGTATTAGATAAATAGTAGTTATTGTCATGAAGTATGATGCATCCTGAAATGAAAGAACCCGAATGTAGGCGTGAGCATGCTTATCATCTTGTCTTCTTGCAAGTCTTTACTGCCATTCAAAGACAAACAGACTTTAGAGATGAATTTATCTTGTTTCTTTTAATACGTCTTCTTTACACGCGATGGAACAATGATACGCAGAAGAGAGATTGTCTCTTCACCTCTTCACCTACTGACCCCAAGATCTAGTTTGTCTCCTTTAATGCTGTTACATACTATCTCCAAGTTAAGAATTCATACCTCAGACATCATTTCAAATATTGCGATGAGGCTAAAACCTGTATTTTAATGGAAATTGGTCACTGTGACCTTTGACTTTTAACCTCTGACCCATTTATCCCAAAATCTAATTACATGTAAATGTTCTTCCTTCAGTGCAAAGACAAAGACAATGAATTCATCTTGGTTTTTTTCTTTCTAGGTCTTCTTTACACTTCCTAACAATTTCCTAACAATTTTGTTTTCCTTTGTACATGTAGGTCTTCTTTACACGGAATGGAACAACGATTGGTAGACGAGAGAACGTGACCATCCCAGCTGGAGGCTTCTACCCGACCGTAGGCCTCCTCAGCCCGGAGGAGAAGGTCAGGGTTGACCTTCAACCTCTCAGTGGATGAATATTCATCAAGTTCATTCTCATCAATATTCATGAGGTTCATTCTCATCAATATTCATGAGGTTCATTCTCATCAATATTCATTTCACAAGGAAGTTGGATGCTCCGCCGTAGGAAACATTGAGTCGAAGAATCTTGCTGATAAACATCCTTCTGGCTTTAAAATTTGTAGGTATAACTGAGCGCAGTAGAGTATATTTATATAGTAGCTGCACTATACAAATTCAACTTATTAATGTTTACGTGAATATCTATAAAAATGTCCATTCCGTGAGCAAAAATTATGATAATAATACATGTTTTATGCAAAAGATTACAATTAGAACTGATGAATAGTCATGAGGTGCTTTTCTCTTTTGAGGATTCTCAAAGAAATACCTCTGTCCTAATAAGAACAATCACATAATGCACATGATTAATGGGCTTATGAATACCCAGTAGTATTATGAATATTCATAAGGAAAGTAGTTGGTCATGGCTAAGACTCATGAATACCCATGAGGTGTTAAGTATCGGTTCGCTTCAAATAATCTATTTGTAGTAGACCATACATAACATTTGAATGCATTCGTAAAACGCTGTATTGAAATATAATATAATAGATGGATAATTTTTCATTGGTAAATGAATATTCATTCATTAGTAGATGAATATTCATGATGGTCACGGCATTGAATGAACACTCAAGGATATAATATCATGTTTCTTCCATTGCTGTAGCTTTATACAAAGTAGCCTAGTATTCTATATTATGTGTTTTACGATGCAGCGCTATTGCTATTGCAAAACAGTGTAAATATGTGGCAATCAACCGCGCAAGACAAAGAGGAGATAAGCTTAGTGCGATCCAATATCTTCTCAACCTTATCTAGTTATGAATTCTTGTAATGCTGTCTCACCATCGTTACATTAATTCAATCTAGCATTGTATTTTAAATTGTTTGAATTCATTGCCATCATAGGATTTTCTTCCTAGTCCTTATTTTAGTTCATATGTTTATTTCGATTTTGTCTTGCCTTTTAAAGAAAAAAAAACAAGAAAAGGAATATATATTTGAGAGCCATGTGGCCATTTATCTGAAATTTTGTGTTTTATGTTGCATATTTCAAATGGAATTGCGATTTCCTAGCAATCTGTTGTATGAAATTCTAGCTTTTGGATATTATCTTTGCTATAAATTAAGATATTTTTTATCACAACATTTTTTTGTGTGTGACTAGCTCTGCTCCCATGAAACTCCTTTTATCAATTAACATGTAGAGCAGAATTTTCAATTTTTTTTTTATCAATTCCTGTTTTTCCTTTCCTTATCATTTGTTTTGTCTGCTGTCTTTAGCGAGGAGGTATACTTTTTCTTAATTTTGCAAGCATTAGAACTGGATTTCGAGTTACAGCACACATCAAATACTTTTCTGTTCACAGGAGCCCATTATTGATTTGGTCTTGTTTAAAGCTGAAGACCAGTTATGGTCATGCGATTGCATTGTGAAAGAAAAGTTACCAGCACTGTACACAGAAAGATGTATACGGGACTACGCACACGTGCCTGACACGTGCGTTTATCTCTCACACACCAATAGATAAACTAATTTACCATATATATATATATATATCAATTAGTAGGCAGTTTCCTGGCAAAATTGTTATCATCATGTATTAGTCAAAACATATTCTGTCACATGATTGGTAATAAGAGCTTCCATTTCATTTTTTGAAATTGGGGCGTTTCCAATACTGGTCTTTTACCTTTAAGTGTGATTTTCATACATTTATGTTTTTTTTTCTTCCCAGAGCTCATTATTTTGTGGAGCTTTTGAGAGCTAAATCTCTCACCATTCTCAAGTATTTTTTTTTGCTGTCCTGAATACTGATAAGATTACATTTACAAAGATACATTGGGTGGTATTCTCATAAGTTAAGTCAGATACATTCAAAATTTGACCATTTTGAAAGAAATAGGAGCTCATGTAACAATGGACATCAGATATATTTCCAGTAATGTCATGAATATTCATAATAAAGGAATGTGGTGATTTAGTATTTAGTCATTATGCAGCTGATGAATATTCATATTATATGTAAATAACAAAACTTGATAGATTTGAAGAGCTTCATGATCCAAATGGTGAAACCTCTGGTTGAACTATTACAATTTTTTGTTTAGGTAGAGAACATTTACTTCATCTGTTTTTTTTTCTTCTTTTCTTTTCTTGTCTATTTCCTGTGAACATTGGAGGGGGGGGGGGGGTTATAAGAAAGAACATGTAATTGAGGGAGGGAGGGGCAGTGAGAAAGGAGTACCGGTGAGAAAGGAGTACCGGTATGTTTGTGTTCCTTTGATTCTCGTAAATAAAAGGATTGGTTTAGAAGATTTACCCACAATGCTTTCCAGTAATTCCTTCTTTTTTGATCATGATAGAGGGAGCTCTATAAATCATCCAAATTTTAAAAAGGTGTACAGCATTGATAATATCTTGTAGATGTATGAGGGTATAATGCATTGAATTACATTGAATCAAATTGAATTGAATTGAATTACCGCAGTTACAGCAGTTACAGCAGTTGTTCATTTTCTATATCAAGAAGTTATTGACAAGTGTTCAAAGATTTTTCATTTTAGGTCAGTATTTGTGCATCCACGGAATAGTACTGCTACATGAAGTGTAAAGTGTATCAATCACCTGCTAGAATGTATAAAATCATAAAACAAACTTCACCTAGTTTTGTCTGGAGGTAAGTGGTTGAGGACTATAAAGATCAAAGGATAAGAACATTAAACCCCTTGTAGGGAGGGGGGGGGGGGTGCTAAAGCCAAATTAAGCTTGTTTTATCATGTGCCATGATTTGAGAGTTCATGTATTGTGTGCATTGAATGGCTGCATGATCGAGCAGTGAATTTGTATTCCTTTTTGGTCCAGATTTACCGCGTATTGCCAGTTACACTACTGCTGCAAGTGCAATTTCTTATTTTCGAGGGCATACCATGCTAAAAATTCCTAATTCATATTTTCAAATGTTGGCAGGTATAGTCCCTTTTTGCTTATGTTAATTGAGAACTGATTTGATGAGATAACCACCTGTCAATGACCATGCAGGGAGGTTTAATCCATCCTGATGGCCAAACTAGTGCAGATAGGCTTTAAAGGTAATACAAAGTTTTGGGAAATTTTGAAAATTGGGTGGATAGTGATTCTTTACAATTTTGATATATTTGAATGCCCCTATGGATGTATTGAAAGCACTAGAAAAATTAGCCGTTAAAACACTTCTGCTTTCGAGAAAAATTGAAAAAAAAACATTTACCGGTGCTCCCGGTAAATTTTGATAAATTTCAAATAGCGCCTATGGCCGTACAATGGTAGCTGCGACCATGTAAATCTCAGAATATGTAGTTGTGATATATAATTTCCAAACGGGAATAGGTAATGGGTCGATTTTAGTCAAGAAACATTGTTTTATAGATTAATTAATATCTTGACCTTGAGAGGGAGCTATACAACTTAACGAGTTTATCATTTACAATTTCATAACTTTAGACTCAATTTCAACCGCGACAACGATGACTGAATATTGTAGGATCGCATATGCTTCCAATATGTTCATTTGAACCAAATTCATGACCCCATACCAAAACTTTGTATTACCTTTAAAGTATAAGAGTTAACGCCCCTTGTGGCTCTTAATGGACTTCATGTACATGAAGGTGTTATTCAAATAGTTCAATATCTAATACTCCAGACGGTGAAGGACCCACACAAAAGGGCATCACTTCGTGCACTTCCAAGCCTCTATTCTACCTTTTCATTTCTTAGTGGGTTTAGATTAACCGAATGCAAGGACTGAAATCATGTTGAACAATAGGAAAACTTTATATCTCAGTCAGCTCTTTTGTCGACCTTCACTTAATCGTCTTTAGATCTGATCTGAGCTTTGGCTTGTCAGCAGTGTTTTAACATGGACCAGTGTGCATGTATCTATAATCTCCCAAGGTAATCTTCCCCTATTTCTTCTTCTTCTTTTTTCTTCTTCTTCTTCTTCTTCTTCTTCTTCTTCTTCTTCTTCTTCTTCTTCTTCTTCTTCTTCTTCTTCTTCTTCTCCTCCTCCTCCTCCTCCTCCTCCTCCTCCTCCTCCTCCTCCTCCTCCTCCTTCTTCTTCTTCCTCTTTTTTTCCTTCTTATTATTGCCCTTCTCCTTCATCTTCTTCTTTTGTTTATTCTTCTTTCACTATCCTTGTATTTTATTTTATTTCCTTTGTGAAAGGTGTTTTTTTTTCTTCACCATTACCAGAAGTCCCTTTCACACTGTAGCTCATTTAATCAAGCTGTGAAAAGAAGTGTGAATGAGTCAGACTCGGTTCAAAGTCTGCTCTAAAGACCTGATTGTTTGTCAATGGTGACATGTTGTGTCCCTCTCTCTCTCTTATCTAGTTAACATGTTTACCAGATAAAAAATAGTCAGGGTTTAACTTCATAGTCGATTAGTGGCTTTTAGTTTCTTTTGAAGAGCTTGTCTTCAATTATCTGATTGCTCTGTCAGCATTGTTAGAGCAAAAGAGCACGTCTGCAATTTATTGTCACCCTTTTTCTGTGATTAATGTACTGACAAACTTTGTGGTACACCTTGTTATCATTGCTTGGGCTATGACAAACACGTCAAACCAGACAGATTATGGGATTATTGAATGGATACAAATATTGTTGATAACAATAAGCCAGTTCACGGTTGCAGTCTGAGCATGAGCCGAAAAAGGTGATTGCAGAATAAATTTTGAAATGCATGGAGACGAAATACTTGATACGTGCTCATGAAAGTTATGTAACATTATTCATTCATGCACATTCAGTGCACTCCATGATACACAGGTGGAAGTATTCTTTGAAAAGGGCAAACAAAGGCTATTTATATAGTACCTCATCGTTGTAGGAGTGATTATTTCAATATGTAATAAGTGGGACCTCTTCATGTTTTTAAGATCTGTGGATATTCGGGGTCATTGCAGTAATGTGCTAACTGTGAACTGGTCTATTGGTTGAATTAAGTTTGCTTATAAAATGGCATTGTTCATAAATGACTTTTAGCATGTTCAAGAAACGTGCACAGAAATATATTTAAAAAAAATATGACAGGAGGCAATTTGCTCTCTTGATATATCAAATGATAATTTTATCTGAACCTCCTCTCCATCTCCGCCCCCCCCCCTCCCTTTCACCTCCCCCTCTCTCTGTCTGTCTGTCTGTCCGTCTCTGTCTCTCTGTCTCTCTCTCTCTCTCCCTTCCTCCCCCTCTCACTCTCTCTCTCTCTGTGTCTGTCTCCCTACCCTCTCTCTCTCTGTCCCCCCTTCCTCCCTCTATCGCTCTCTCTCTCTCTGTGTCTCTCTCTGTCCTCCCCTCTCTCTGTCTCTCTCTCTCTCTCTCTCTCTCTGTCTCTTTCTGTCTCTCTGTCTCTTTTTCCTCCGTTTCTCTTGCCCCACTGCACTGATTTCCTTTGTCCATGTTTATTTTTTTTAATTTTGTTTTCTTCAGTGTGTTTCTCTGATTTCATCTAAACATGATATCAACCAAATTTCTCTGATTTAATCATAACTTGCAAATTTACACTTGAGTGTAAGTTTACAGTCCTTTTGACACTTGTGTGTAGCTTTTTGACTGTAAGAACAGTTTAATGGTTGCTTAGGAAGACATTTGCAGGATTTAGAAATTTAATCAAACTTTAATTTCATCCTTACAGAACTGTAAGTTCTCTAAAATTCTATTAAATTTAAGCTAATATTGTGTATTTTAAAACTGTTATTTTAATTTGGGGAGCTGACTATTTGTCTATATTTTCCTCTTTTTATTTTCCTTCTCAGTTCTCTTTGTATGAATCCCTCCCTCTCTCGGTAGTTCTTGTATATCAGAGAAACGTTTAATACTCAGTCTGCAGTGTGTGTGTGTGTGTGTGTATGTTAAATTTGTTTTCTTTATTTTTACACTGGTTATATATTGTTCATTATCAGCTACAAACGTGTAAGCAAAGCAGACTTCCATTTGTAACATACACATATCTCCCATGCATTTTTAAAATTATTTTCTTATAATGATTGTTGTTCTGACTTGTTTATAAATCGTTTCAGTTCATTTTTACCCCCATCAGTACTATATATGTTGCATGACAGTTATAATATTAAAGATTTATTACAAAGAATGCACTTTTTCATCGGATAGTGAAAACTAGGTTGTCAATTTACCCGCTGGTTAACCCACAGCAGTACATTGTCTTGTTTTATTGAGTGATGTGTTTCCATTATCTTTTGATCCAGAAAATTTAGAAATGACACTTTATACATGAGCACAAAGAAAATACTGAGTCTATTTTTGATGTCGAGCAATTTAATTGTAACCATTCATTAAAATCTCTTTATTGGATTTTGTGTGAAATATGTATTCATTATTTTTCTGAACAGTTTGGCAATTTTCCAGTTACATTTAGCATTTTCTTTCACAGTGTTTCATTTAATAACCATTATTTTGTTTCCTTCCAACTTTGAAGAAGTGGAAAAGGAGAATAATTGGCTCTAATTTGAAGATTTAAAATTGATTTTGTTAGCTTTAAAATGCTGTGGACTGCAACGGTTTACAAACTAGCTACAGATTAACAAGGTGGAATCAATGTATGCATTGTTCATGATTTGAATACCCATTTTAGACATAATAATAGCAACTTGAAGTTGATACTCATAACAAAATGAATAAACAAACTCGTTTATCAATTATGAGTTTAAAACCCCTACTATTATACTAAATATAGGCCTACCTATATCATGCATATTGTTATTGTTCATTGAAATGTATTTGAGGGACATACATTCATTACTACATAATAAAGAATGAAATTCTTATGAAGTTGTAATATTTGTATTACTCTTATTTTGATCTTACATTTATTTTTCACTTTATTTCTAATGTCGAATTATATTTTTGAGGTAGAATGATTACCTGTAAACTCTAAAATTGTATTTAAGAGACTATTAATTAATGCACAGTAATAGATCAATATTTTACTGTAAGAAGAACCATTTATAGAGTTGAATATTGTTGTATTTCTACAGTTCCACTGGTCATATTTTGAGACATTTATGCCAGTTAGCAAGAAATGTTTAAAAGGGCAGCGGCATAGCATAAGTTCATCATTTCAGCTCAGATGTACACTTATTTAAAGGTATTATGCGATACGAAGATGCAAGTACTGAATTACTATACAAATGTTTATTTGCTGTATATTATGTATTTATGGCAATAAATTAGCCAAATACCTTATGAATTAAAAGAGATTTAAATGATGTATTTGACCTCGTTTTGACTTTTATTCATTTCTGGAGTATTCTCTTTCAAATCTATTATTTTATTATCATGATGTTAATGACGAAGATGATGATGATGCTGATAACTAGTAGTAGTAGTAGTATTTGTTATATTTGTTATTAATATTATTGTTATCATTATCATTATCATCATAATCTTAATTATCATATAACATGACATTGAGAGACAATGTTAATGACGATAATGATTACTATACTATCATTGTTTTTTTTCCTCCAAATTATTTTTATTGATTTTGTTATTATCATCATTATGATTGTCTTAATCATCATAACATATGACACTAAGAGACATGAGAAGGTAAAATTAAATTTCCCTATTTTTCATACATTTGGTTTTGAACAGTAGAAAAGGAAAAATCCGAGAAGCATTTCATAAAAAGATAGAAAAATGCTGAAGAACTAGGAAGTTCACCAGTTTGGAAAGCAGCATAAATATTACTGTGCATATTAAAGAGGAGACCAACTTATTTGTAAATGATCAATTTAGTTTCATATGACTTCAGTTCTGTCATAAAACAACAGAATACAAGAGTGTAATTTATGTGACTTTCACGGGAGACTTCGATCTCCACACATTATTAGGGACTTTTAGATTTGCGTGGACTGATACGTGTGACGTCCATTCAAAATGTGTGAAATTTAGCCAATACGGTCATACCAATTCAGCTCCAGTTTTAAAAAAATACGGTGACCGTTAATTAGTTATCTAATTAAAAATAACAATACATGAGCCGGCTATTTGTGGGTACTATAAGCAACACGAAAATGCCAACAAAAATCCAATATCGGCATTGGCTGAAATACGACGTAAAAGGCGTTTTCGTGTTTTTTTTTCAACGGTTTTTTCAAATTTTTCAAAAGATCTGTGGAGGTACACAAGTATTAGAAATCGTTATATTTCAGCCGTCTCTGAACCGATTTTGATCAAACAAAGATGATTTTGTCTTTTAAATATTATGTTCTTTCGAATTTGACACCCACTTTTTCATTATCTCACAAAAACATATTTTGTGTAGCGCCCTCTGCAACAGAACTCAACTATCCCTTTAATTGCCAACGAACTACTTTCATTTATTATGATACATGTATATAAAGACATTGTAGCCTTCCTGCTCTTTTCTGCTTTTTGTTGTTCGTTCTATAAAGCGTTCATTTGAAGTTTTTATTCTAATTGTTCAGCTTCTGTATAAAGGGTTTGTTTCCCATGAAAGCATTTAACAATACACGATGCATGCACGCCGGGTAGCGTTGGCTATATAGGTCAGAAGTGATCTTTTGAGTATCAACATAGAGAGAGAGAGAGAGAGAGAGAGAGAGAGAGAGGGGGGGGGGGGGGGGGTGGGGAGGGGGCTTCCACACACCCTTCAATATCTTATGATATCACAATTTTAGGGGTAAATTAATTCATTAATTTTGTCTACTGTTATTTAAAAAGAGAAAGAGGGGAGTGGGGGGGGGGGGGAGATTTTTAGTGATTAAGAAATAAAAGTAGAAATTGAGAGGAGGCAGAGAGCAGAGAAAAGCGAGAATGAAAAGAGCAAACACGGTGCACATAAAGAACGAGGCATAAGAAGAGACATGATTGTGTATTCTTTTCATTTTCATGTCTTTTCGGTTCCTTTCTCTCTTCCTGAGACTGAGGGGGTGGGGGGGGGGGGGTCTTGTTGTATGTTATTTGCCTAACTTGTTGACGCAATACAATAAATACATGTATCGTCCGATCATGGACTTATGAAACTATAAGCAAGTCCATGGTCCGATATATAGGTCAAGTTTACTTTTATTATATTATAGCAGTTTGCTGCTATCGAGGTGGTCTAAAATTGTGACAATGCGGGAAAAATGTAACAAAAGAAGATTAAACAAAAATATACTCGTACGAGTCGTTTCATTGGCTTGAAGATTGTCTAATAATAATGTTTGATTGTGGTCCCATTTTAATATCAGCTAATATTGATCTTTAGATGTCATCATCTATAGTGCTTGCGTGCAGTGGCGGATCCAGGATCCCCCCCCCCCCCCTTGAGAAAAAAAATCATGCAAAATCACGCGATTTGTACCTTTTTGGGGGGTTGGGCCCCCTGGCGCTCAAGGGGGGGGGGGGGGGGTGCAAATTTTAAAATTTTCGAGGACCAAAAAAAAAAATTGTGCTCACTACCCCCCCCCCCCCCCCCCCCCCCCCCTCCCCCCACTGAGCGACTTTTCGGCTGGCTGAGTCGTTGCGATTTTTTGGGGACTCAAAAAAAAAAATTAAAAAAATGTCCGCTTACCCCCATTCTATTGTTATTACAGACAACAAATCAAAATGACTTCATTCAGTCATTCTTGTATTCCTTCCTTCGTTCATGCATACAAATAAAAACCGCTTCTTCACCCACCTTCTATCTCTCATAAACATTAATTCTCTACCAAAAGCAACTGTTAACACATTGAAGATTCATTCAAACTCTGTCATGTTATAACTATGGTGCAATTTAATCACAATTTGTTTAGTCAACCAACATTTTCCATTTCTATTAAATTCATTTTTTAAATGTATCAAATACAAATATTAACAATGTGTATCCTTGTGTACTCACAACAATACATACATTAGAATATAGCTTATTTTTTGTGCATTACAAATCAATACCGGTAGTTAGTATCAGACTGCTGCGAGACCATGTAAGTTACTTGGTAACTTCAGAAATAAAATTGAACTTTCATTGTGACCTTTTATCTTTAACCCATAACACACATGAAATTTGATTGTGAGTCTACGAAATATCCATTTAGCAGTCTGTTGGGTAACAAAATGTTATGCAAACCATATGATCAAATATTCATGGCAAGATCATTTTTTTGCTTTTCTTAATGGAAGAATTTTTTGGGGGTCATTTTAACATCCAAATGTTAAAAGTTACAATGGTGTGTTTAGGCCTACTCTGCAATGAATACATGTACATCATGCTCAAATAGTTTGCAATTTTTTGACATACATTTAAAGGCCCACTGCACTACTTGTAGCTACTTGCGCCCTCTATATAACAAACCATGCCTAATCGGTGACCATTGGTCCCCCATGACCCTCTTTTTCTTATGTTAACTGAGAGCTGAGATCAGAGATAACCACCTGTCCAGTGACCTTGCAGGGCAGTCTAATCCCTCCTGTAAACTATGGCAGATACGCTTTAACTAAAACTTGTTTAATAGAATGCACAATTAAACTTATTCTGTAGCATTGTTTGCGGAGTAGAAATTTGTTTGCCCTATTGTCCTGCTTTGGTTTTTACATGTACTCTCTTTCTACTGGTAAACCCTGGTATACAATACATGTTGGTAAAAACAAACATTACCAATACCGGTACACTGTAGCTACCAAAACAAACATATTTTCATTTAATGTCAGTTCGTCTTTTCCCTCTATTCTGTGTTTTGTTAGAAAATATATACAAATACAAATCATGGGGAAAAGGCCAAATAAAATCAGACATACACTTACCAAATCATTCTGTAAGTTAAACTTACATGTACATGTAAACAAATGTGTGGTACTTGCTTGAATTTTAAATCATTCCTCTTTGATAGCATCCTTCAAAAGTTGCTGCATTTCTCTTGTAATTAATCACACACAAAACGGTGTGGAAAAATGAAAATCACACCCATACATAATTCTATAAGATAACATATTTTACTAATACACATGTACTATGAGGGATACATGTACAATATCTTAAACCTGACCCGACTAGTGAATACAATGTGCATGGTTGCTTTGCATAAGTATATTCATAGTAAGAATGACATTATTTGGTTGAAGCTAGAGGGTCATTAAATGTCAGAGCCAGAAGGGCATTACTATTGAAGAACATGATAAATTTCTCATATAATATTTAGTTTATGATGGAGGAATACAAGTCATTGCAGAGTGAACACTAAGCTTGATCACACTCAACTGCACAGTCAAATACATTTCTTGTTCACATGGGCTTTATTTTGATCTTAAAGCTAAAGACCAGTTATGGTCATGCGATTGCATTGTGAAAGAAACGTTGTGAAATCGATCAGAAAAGGTTGATCATCTAGCATAGAATAGATGTACTGCAAGGTTCTGGAATCATCAAAATGATAAGAAATTTGGCCAAGTCTTCATAAAGTTAGAATCACTGTACACAGAAAGATGTATATGGGACTACACACACATGCGCGACACGTGCATTTGTATCTCTCAACAGGCAAGAGATACACTAATTTACCAAATATATCAATTAGTAGGTGGTTTCCTGTTAACATTTTTATCATCATGAATTATTCAAAACATTTTCTTTCACATGATTGGTAATAAGAGCTTCCATTTCATTTTTGGAAATTGGGGCGTTTCCAATACTGGTCTTTACCTTTAAAGAGAAGGTTGAGTTCTGGGAAGAGGTGAAAAATAAATTGTGAGCGTTATCATTGTATGATGCAAGTGCTGAAGAACATCTGATAACAAATGCTTAATGCTCCCTGAAAAGCACGGCTCTTCAAATACCTTAATATTCTCAAGATGGCATGTAAAAGCATAACAATCGAGACAGATTTTTATGACACATGTTTGTGTAGTCCCATATTCATCTTTCTGTGTAGTGCTTGTAACTATACAAAGACTGGGCCAAATTTCTTATCATTTTGATTTTTGATGATTCCAGAACCTTGTAGTACACTACACACCAATACTATGTAGATGATCAACCTTTTCTGCTCGATTTCACAATGTTTCTTTAACAATGTAATCGCATGACCAGAACTCAACTTTATCTTTAAGTGACACAATATGTGTGTTACCTTTCCGTGCTCATTTCAAGTAGTCTACAGTACATCACCCTTGTTTGATGCTGTCATACAATGCATAGTATTTTATTATGAGTCAATATCCAGGTACAAACACTTCTGCAAATATCAATACCAAAGGTTGAAACTTCAGACTTTTGACAATGAAGAACAGCTCCTTCAAAGAGCTAATAATAGAGAACAATAAGTCCTACTGACTGTGTACCTGGCACCTGTTTTACAAAGCCTATTCTCAAATCTCAATGACAAATTACAAAAATCAGTGACAAATCTGCTGATAACCAATCAGAAGCAAGGATTTCACTAGCTTGAGACTGTCATAAGTTACTGACACAAATTTTGGTAAAATGGGGCCATGTACAGTAACCTTCTCCTTCTTCTCAACATGAATTTGGCATGACCTTGTACCATTGATATTTGTATTGATGAGACATCGTGCCAGCATGCTGCTTTAAGGCTTGCAATCGAATCGAATCTACCCTCAAAGTCATCAACTTCTCACAATAGATTGGTTTACTATCATATTCAAGCTTTAAAGGGATTGGGCATCTTTGCTTCAGATTCTAAACAAAATCCTGAATTTAGCTCATGCTGCAATCATTATTATAAACCTTTAGGTCAGAAATGAATCCCATGACTTCTGTGAGCCAATCGCTTGTTTTATTATCAAGTCATTGCAAATATTCACATACTACATAATGGGATCTGCCATCTATTAATAACACATTCACCTATATTCACCTGTATTCACCTGTATTCACCTGTATTCACCTGTATTCACCTGTATTCACCTGTCTTTTCGGGCTCCTTAGTAAGACAATGTCTTGTAATGCCCTCCCAAAGTTCATCAGTACACCACTGCAAAGAGTTAGTTCCTTAATACAATAGGTCCATTGCTGGATCTGTGGGAAGACTCAACAGGATTATCACCTGCTGGGCCTACAGGTATAACTAAACTTGTTGAGCTGTGTTGAAAGATAGGCATCCACCTCTCAACTCTGATTTGAATCTGTTTATGGTTGAACATGAACAATGTATTTTACCAGGTCTTGAAAAACACAGGATAAGATTTTTAGTTAAGTTTTTGCATTTTACTTGCTATTCTTTCTTATCGAGTCTAGCTTTACAAATCTGTACATACGTGTACATGTACAGTAGGCACTAAAGGCACTAGTGTCAACTTGAAGGTGCTACCTACGGTACTCAAATTTTGAAAGTAGACAATACGTGTGCATAAATTAAGTTGAACAAACAAATTGAATGAAAGTGAAGATTTATTAATGGTGATTTCATATTTCTTGATAATGCCAATCTTTAAATGTAGCTCATAACAGGTAAAACAAACATGTGAAAAATCAAATATCAGAATCACCATTAGTATATCGGATCCTTTAATAGTCTTGGACTTTGCAGTACATGTAAAAACTTAAATAAAAACTTATATAGTCAATCACCAACTCAAACTTTGAATCAACTTTACAACACATGAATCTTGAAAATATTAATAAACCCGTC
This sequence comes from Strongylocentrotus purpuratus, assembly GCF_000002235.5. Classification (NCBI taxonomy): domain Eukaryota; kingdom Metazoa; phylum Echinodermata; class Echinoidea; order Camarodonta; family Strongylocentrotidae; genus Strongylocentrotus; species Strongylocentrotus purpuratus. The sequence continues at coordinate 17,391,212 of NW_022145606.1, forward strand.
TTTAGACTTTAGTTTAAATCAGCAACAATAATCAGTGGTAAATAAACATAGGAAAACTGAATCTGAACTTCCGAAGAAATATACAATACAAATTCACAATTTGTAAAAGGATGTCAGGTAGATGTACATTCCCATATTATTGTTGAACAGGTGTATTTCTTAAACGCATGGTATGGCCGTTTCCATTTGAAATCAGGTGATCCCCCTTTCCATTGATGACGTCATATGTCCCATTCCCGTTGACCTCTGTGACCTTTTTGCCGTCTGCTACATCGTGCGATTTACGTGCACGCGGCCCCTTGATGTATGCATTGTAGAAGAAATTGGAGAAAAGTACCATGTAACTTGTATAAATGGCGACTCCAAAAATGAGCTCTGGTGTTTTGGTATCGCAGCGGTTGCCGTTGACTATCTGATGGACAGCGTACACAACCGCAAAAATTCCTACGAACATTTGCAAAAGCTGGAGTGAAGTTATAAGCATCGCGATTTTCTTGTTCACGCGAAAGCCCGCGGCGCGGATCGCATAGTAGGTGTACATTAGACTGTGCACGAAATAGTTCATTACGCAAAACCAATAGGCGACTGAACTGCGAGTGGAGTACATTCGCCAGGCGAAAACGAGAGTGCTAGCGTGGTGGTACCAGTGCAGGAAAATCAATTTCTGCTTGCGTAGGATGATAAAGAGGGTATCAACTAGCTCGGGAATTTTAGAGCAAATGAAAAGGTAGCCCCAAATACCGACATGCTCTTTGGAGAAATAGTTACTCTCGCATAAACTGGCATAAAATCCGTCGTGGTAGATGGAATTGAAGAAATCTGGCAGAACACGCGCAGTTCCGATGATGCTGAACATCCCTATTATCATATTCCAAGCGAGGAGCGGTCCACGTAGCTTGTATGGATCACGAGGCTCCATCCATTGTCGTAAGGGGTATATCAACATCATGTAAATGATGGATATAATGAAGACGATATACCATGACGATAAGCCAGAGTCAGGCCAGGAATCGTCAAACGTACCCTCCAAAGCAGCGAGTGGTTCACTTATCCAAGACAATTCTGCCATTTTGTCTTCAAAAAGAGCTTTCCAGATCAAAGATTAACGGTTTCCTGTATCAATGTCCGATAAAATTAACGTAAGGCAAAAGAAAATCCAACCGCTAAATTGGAGTAACTAATGCTGTGTATGATGAGCTGCCTGGCATGAACAAATGACCGGTACTCCGAACCCTTTCACACGATCCTGCCTCCCGTAAGCCGGCCGAGGAAATACTATCACTAGCTGACTCGAGCCCGACACAATGCTGCACGGCACAGTTTGGCGATTCTGCTTGTTGCTGTGCTAAAACTAGACAGTTTTAATCTCCTGTAAACGAAATGATCCACATCAATACATTCGACGCTCATAAATAGCTGTATTTCCAGTTTCAGTCACAGCATGCACGCAAAGCCAGCTAGCTCAACAGAGAATTTTGTGCACAATTAATTACGGCATGCATTTCTACATGCACATTCATTGTCATTGAGCTATGCACAGGGCATGCGCACTAAATCCTCAATATCGAACGATCTGCATAGTACACGTGCGTGGGGAGATCGAGGGGGCGGGGCATTTGCGGTCCATGGTCAAACTCTTGCCCCCCTCCCCCCCCCCCCCCCCCCCCCCCCCCTCTCTCTCTCTCTCTCTCTCTCTCTCTCTCTCTCTCCTGAAACAAAATGTATGCAATTTTGATGAGGTGGTCCAGGCAAGGCTTACCCGATGTAGCTCCAAAATTATGTATTTAGGGAAATATCTCTTCTTTGGTACTTTTCTTCTCATTACCTTTCCGCACAGCCCCTCTCCTTTGATGGTTTGCTTTTTTGCCTTAGGGGAATTAAAATATGAAATATATAAACAATGAAAAGAAAATAGAATTTCCTTTGTCCAAATTAGAGAACAGGCCAGTGAAGCTTTTGGATGGTAAAGTAATAGCTTATTTTTTGTCATGTCTGTTTCTTTCTATGCGGTTGTTGTTGTTGCTAAGACCTTTCTCGTGGTATATTCTCTGATCCAATTCTATTTTTTTCATAACCCCTTATATTATGAAAGTATAACCTTCAATTATCAAAAGAAGAAGTCATAGAAGAAGAAAAAGAAGAAAACAAAAGAAACAAATATCGTGAAATGTAGTAAACAAAATTATACCGGTCACCCCTTGATCGGAGAGGGCGTCCAAAAAAGCGGCCCTTACTTGTGATGAAATACAGTATCAGTAAATATTTTCAAAGAAACTTTGAGACACCATAAGTTTGATGTCATGTAAGGCAGCATGAAATGAACTACATTTGATCTAAGTTTCAATAGATCCGATTAATCAACGTCACAATACTTTAAGCCAGTAAAACTTTATTTTGTTCTTCTTCAAACAAAAAAGAAAACACCAACTATTTTCAAATTCATATGTATCAACATCGGAGAGGTATGTTTTGTTGTTACTGTTCAGGAATTTAGGCTACTCATGTAGGCCTATAAGGACAATGTTTTGTGCCAAGGAGAGACTTGTATATGTTTTCAGTGAAATGTTGGAGCGACCAAAAGTTTTCGACAAAAACTACATTTTGCCCATATTTGTATACACTTACGCATATGACATTTAGTTCAATATGAAGTAAATCGAGTTTATAGGTAACTTTTAAGTGAAAGCCTAAAAAATCAACATGGGCTCGTTGTCATAATCAATTTGGTTTATTTATTCATTAATAGCTGAACGGGGACACATTTGGTAATGCGGGAAAAATTCAAAAGGTAATGGATGCAATGAGTGCAGTTGATAAGTATTTCTTCCGAACTGTGTAATGTTTCTTGTGGGCATCTTTGGGCAATTCCTCCTTCCCCTAAAAAGTATCTATACCCCTCCCCCTATCTGACTGTTTGCAATAAACGTGCCAAGGCAAAGACAAATATTTCAACATGAGGAAAACAAGGGAATTAAAGAAAAAAAATCTTGCTTCAGATGTAGCTGCATGGGATACCGTACCGACAGCCCACGAGACTAACAATGTTAGACCCTCGGAAAAAAAAAATTGTCAAATTATGCCCATGACGAGACTGACACTCAGTTTTGCGAATCCTCAGGTATTGTTTGTTCTTTCTCCAGAAGACATTTGAGACAATGCATGCAGGATGCCGGAGCGTTTATGTGGCGTAAATTAATTTTATTTGGCTATCAAAATAATCTTGGCCAAAAATTTGCTTTCTTTTCTATTATTGAAGAAAAAACATATAGAAATGAATATCATTTTGCTTAACAACTTTAGAAATGTACTTTCGTTCAGTTTCGTTGTTACAGCCCCGACCCCCCCCCCCCCCCCCCCCCACTCAGAGGTCGGAGTGACCGCATGCGTGTTGACAAAATGTCCGGTAAAGGGGTACTTTTCGTGCGACAAAGTCCGGCCCGAGAATTGTAAAAAAAAGGGGTGTATTTGACATTTCACCCGGAGATTTCTTTAAAAAGGGGTGTTTTTTCTTTTTTTTCTCTCATCTCTTTGGACTCTTGAGATATTATTCCGAATTTAGGGGGGGGGGGGTACATAGAGCATTTTTCCTGATTTGGGGGTCTCCAAGGCAGGAAAAGCCCGCGAAAAGCCCGCGAAAGGGGGGTTCGAAAATATTGGCAGTCCTCAGATAGGGGTGCTTTCAAAAAGAGGGAACAAGCATAATGCGTACCCTAAATAACACTGAGTGGGGGGGGGGGGGCCGGGGTTACAGCTGATATTTGTATTCTTCAGTCCAAATGACAAGAAGTTTCTTTGCTTGTAGAAAACATTCGAATCTGATTCAATTCTCAAATATTCATTCCTCATCCATGCAGGTCCATGGGTTCGTTTCCACTCTGAAGCTGATGATAATTATTCTGGTTTTCTCTCGCGCTGCTTACATTCAGCCTTCTCATAATCTCGCATTGTATGTTTTCTTACCAAGAGGTGGCGCTGCACCTCTTACAAGTATTCGGAGAGCAGTAGTTTTGACACTGCTTCTTTCAGTGCAATTCTGAGTGAATATTCATTTGATCCAAAGGCAGTGAATTCCTTATGTCAGCGATAATATTCATATTAGGTTTTTTTCGTTATTTAATCAAATTTATCAAACAAACATTGTTAAGTGCGTCGTTTTATTATCATTCACCAGTTATGAAATCATCATTATCATCATCGTCATCATCATCATCATGCATTGCCAATATCACCTCATCAAAATGTGTATTTTAAATTACGTATCAGTTCTGCTTAATAAGTTTTGTCTGGGGCTGTCATATTATCAAGCAATCTGCCTACAATGACAGTGTTCCTTCCGCAAATAATGTTATAATGTTTTATAATGTTTGAGGAAATTTAGTATTTATGACAGTGTATCATTTTGTTTTTGAAAATAACAATTTTGCTTTTTTCTTATTTATGATTCATTGTTAGAAAAATACTTATTGTACTGGGGAGATGGTGTTGAGTACAAAATAAAAAGTGAGTACTGCCCCCCCCCTCCTCCCCCTCCTCCCCCCTCCCCCCTCAATGAGCAAAAAAAAAAAAAAAAGATAATAATAATTGTCACCCCCCAACAATGAGTAAAAAATCCGTCGGCTTGATTTTCAAATTTTCGGGGGCAAACAAATAATAGTAAACTTAAATTAGTGCTCACTACACCCCCCCCCCCCAACTGAGCGGAATATCCGTCGGCGCGATCTTAAAAACATCACTATTAAGTGCTCACTTCAACCCTCCCCCCCCCCCCCCCCCCCCCCCCCCCCCCCCCCCCCATTCCCGCAGGCTGAGAGAAGAAATATCGGCCGGCTAAATTTTCTCACGATTTGGGCCCCTTCTTTGGCCCCCGCCCCTGGCTACTACAGTAACAGCGAAGTGAGTGCATGAGGTACTGAAATACAAAACGTTTTTTTTGGCCAAATCTACGGGCGTTCTCAATGACGCCTCAAACAGCCAATCAACCCGTCCCCCCGAGGATTACCGCCCCTGCTGGGGTCTAAACCCCGAAGATTTCTCCCACCAATAACTCAGATGAAAGGCATAATGGTGCATTTATCTTTATTTTTTTGCTTATAATAACTTTCTGGCGGTTGTAGCCGGCAGCCTCATACCTTTTATGACGCGGACTCTTACTCATACCTACATGATTGTGTCTCTGATATATTATATCCAACAATATTCTTTTACTGAAAGGGAAAATAATCATAAATAATATTTATATAAACAAATCCCTCACACCCTTCCCCATAATCATGATAGGCCTGTATTCAGTGTCCTTCTTTCCATTTTCTTTTAAATATTGTCTGCATTGGGGTGGTGTCTCCGTATTTTCAAATTTTATTCACTTACAACAGCCGTACAGCATCGTACAAGATCCACCATATATAGTCTCTGTCAAAGAAAATATGATAAAAAGAAAAGAAGAGAAGAGAGAGAGAGAGAGAGAGAGAGAGAGAGATTGAGAGAGAGAGAGAGAGAGAGAGAGAGAGAGAGAGAGAGAGAGAGAGGGGGGGGGAGCGCGCGCGAAGTGGAGGGGAAAAACTCTCACATTTAATTGTATTGTGGGTGATGCCTTAGTTTTTTCACGTCTGGCACATTTTGCACCACCCCAACGCTCCGGTACCGGTATGTGTGCTCCCCCGCCCCACCCTCAAAAGAAGAAAAAACTGGTGTCGCTACCCTGACAACCCTGGACTCTTACTCCCAACAAAATGGAATGATCACGCACTTATTGTCCTTTAGACACAACGATTCCTCGTCTTCAAAGGCACCCAATGGTGTTATATACCTCCCGTTATCAACAGGAGGTCACTAAACTTACTATCGCATGGTCTTGATATAGATCAAGTGAAATAATATGTTATATCTCTTTTAAACATTTAAAATCAGACGTTTCTTTTGAATACGAGAATGTTAACTGCAAATTAAATATTTAATCATTTTCTCATGGTTTTCGCACATTTTTGTTATTTTCGTGGAGATTTGAATTCCCTAGATATACCTGTGTCAGTTTGAATGCAAGTCAATCAAACTCCACCGGTGGGGGGGGGGGTGGTATTACCCCTCCCTCCCTTGAAAAGTATCGTGGGACCACTGGAGATTAACACATACTAGTTTACTCTAGAATCTGGCCGGTTCTTTATAATTATTCCCTACACACTGGATTCAAGCCGCCAAAGATGGCGTTATCATGCAACGAACTCATAATGCTCACCAGTCGGACGTCCTAATCTAATGATCACGCCATCTTCGGCTGGTAGCAAGTAAGTAGGGGTGATAGCGTTTGTGTGGTGGAGATCAAAATTAAATAGGCCAGATTCTGGACACATGCTAGTTAGGTAAATACCGCGCAATCTATTTTTGACGAAAATCGGACCATCCCTGGCAAGGTGGAACGATATTTCGTAGTCGCATGTTCAAGCCAGAAATTTAAAATAAAAAATTAGAATAAAAATAGCTTCAGGCTTATTATGTTGTTGTGTAGAAAATAGATGACAAATATATTGCTTTTCATCACTACCCCTAAGCTCTGTCAGGTAGTGGCGGATCCAGGGGCGGGGGGGGGGGGGGGGGCCGGCCCTCCCCTGGCCCCCAAAATATAGGTTTACAAAAAGATGTTATCGTAAATTTCACCAAAAAAGAAGACGGTGGCCCCCTCCCCTTGCGACAATTTTTTTTTTTTTGTTGCTCAAAGGGGATAGGGGGGGGGGGGAGTTAAAAAAAATAGAGCTCCACCCCCCAGTCGTACCCCCAAACGAGGGGAAATAGTGCTCACTACACCCCCCCCCCTCCCGGGGGAATCAATTCATATATCTGTAAAGCGCTGACACATCGTCACAAACCTACACAAACTCGAGGATATATTATTACAAATCGTTGTATCGATGTATTGGGGGCTACGTAAAAGCGGAATATTATTATTATTATTATTATTATTATTAAAAGGCTGCTGTCTTTATAACGCATTGTAAACATAAAAGAGAAACTTGGCTCGTATTTCTTTTCATAATAAACCCCGACGCTGTGCTTTTGTTCAAAGTCGGATTTATCACTGAAGGAAGTTTGTATTAATGTGATCATAATTAATTGTGTACACAGATGGCTCCAGCGGGGAAATGTTTTTCACTTATTGTTTTTATGTTAGTTCCGAAGAAAAATTTGATGCTAAAAATTATTCCATTGACTGATTATTGAAAATCGGTGCGAGAAGTGCCTACATTTTATGGTTTAGGGGGCCCACCAGTATTTTTATGCATTTCAGAACAAAATAATAACAAATAATAATGACAGAAAATGTTCGTTTGGTGATAAAACCCAATTGGCCAAAATGCATTTAAGAGGACAACTTAAAACTATTTTAGGGGGTAATAGGATTACAGCTAATCTATATTTGGTATCAATATACAATGATACATTGTAGTTTAATACGAGGCTATGATAGCCAAATATGCCTCAGGTACCCACAATCTAATCGTAAGGGCCCAAACGTAACATAAGTGATTCAATAATTTTATTTCTACATACATTTGACAGTATGTAATGATAAAGGTACCAGTTAGTTCAACAAAATCATTTTAGGGGCACCTGAGGGGGAGGGGGGGGGGTCGGGAACCATCTGAGGGGGCCCTGGGAACCATGAGCTATTCATCGCAACCCAATCGGAAATGTGTGAGGGGAGGGGCAAGCTTTAATACACACAACGCGGTGACAATCGTGTTGACTACCATAACGATAATTCCATGTCGAATCAGATTAAACCCTTGAAAATAAATTACAGGAAAAACAATTTAAGAAATGGTGACGTTCATAAACGTATTTATTGCCCAGTTTTGTTATCCTTCAACAGGTTCTTTTTCAAGTGAACGATAGTTTCGTCAATACAAATTTATGGTGTAAGTTAAGAGAAATTATTACCCCGGTCATCGGATTCAGGCTTACCCATACACAATGTATGCACATTATCCACTCCCTGGGGAGCATTCCGGCCAGTCGCCATTTTACAAGCGCCACTTGCTCATCGAACCACATTAACTTTCGCATCCTAACCATTAAACACCTGGGTGGATTGTGGCAAATGTAGATCAACGTCTTGCCAAAAGACATTGGTGCCGTCTCGCGGGTAGAACCACGACCTTCGAGTTTCAAGTCAACTGCTTAAACCATTCGACTACGACATTTCTACAATAAGAAAGAACTGTTTGCCTTTCTTACATCCAAAGTAAGAGTTTTTCACATCAGGAGAAGCTGTGTCATCATCTGTCGGGTCTAGCATAGGCATGGGAAACTGCAATCACGAAGAAGCCGACACGAGGATTGTGGTTCATATTCTGCAGGCACTTAGAGCGAACAGTAGACTCTGATGCTGTAGTCATCCTTGTCGGCAAATTCTATGATCTCCTCAAGACTCTACCGTTAACTGAAGTCTGGGTGGCATTCGGATGTGCATACAGATCAATGCCATTTGTGGGAGTTTGGGAGAGTCATAGTCACAAGCCCTTCCTGTGTTACACTCATATCCGGGTTGCGACACGACATCAGAATTTCTTGGCAAGGGAAAAAGTCAATCTGGCAGGCTTGGAAAGTGTACGACGATGCCACAGAGATATTTGCTTATCTAGCAAGCATTCTTTTCAGAAGATGACCGTTGTTTTGTACGACAAATCGAGTCCATTAATCTCTATCAATGAGACAAGAAGAAGCCTCTTCTGCCACGAAAACATATCGATGGAGAAACTGCCACCCGCAGAACGCACTACTCTAGCTTGTAAAGCGGGCCGCTTTTCAAGCAGGAATCTGGACATCAAGCACGAAAGCTAATCAAGATGTTCCATCTCCACAGGACTATGGATGGACCAACAAATGGGGGTCATGGTTACCAATGTGGATGACAATATCGGATGTGTCTAAACTCTAAAGCATGTCAGGAACTGATCAAGTGTTTTGCAAAGTAAGCTGTTCTACCTGCAAATGTGACAAACCAAATTTGGACTGCTCACCACTCTGCAGGTGCAATTGTGATAAATAGACTTGAGGTCAGATTGCTGACAGTGACAATATTAGGGTGAGCCTTTTTCTCTATAAGTACACAGGTCAGGCGCGGATCCAGGATTTCTGAGGGGGGGGGGGGGGGGGGGGGGGGGGGGGACCCAAATTTGAAATTATGGGTCCCCAAAAAAATCGCAACGACTCAGCCAGCTGCTGAATAAGCGGTGGGGGTGGGGGGGGGGGGGGGGGTAAGAGGACATAATTTTTAGGTCATCTGTAAGGATTTTTTTTTTTTTTTTAATTTTTTTTTATTAACACAAAAAAAAACTCAAGGGGGGGGGGGTTAACCCCAAACCCCCCCCCCTGCGTACGCGCCTGTGCGAGCCAAATATTGGTACGTAATGGTGACCAGCATTGACGTAATGTGGGGGGGGGGCAGGAAGGGGGGATTTTCCCCTTCCCTCCTCCACAAAGCGCCGAAGCTTTGACGTTTTATTAAATTATTAGAGAAAGAAGACGATTCGTTGTACCGTTCTCGAAAATAATCCTCGTCTGAATACAGCCCCCCCCCCTTCCCGCGCCGAAGCGTGGAAGCTTTTACGTTTCATTAAATCATTAGACGAATCGTTGTACCGTTCTCGACTCTTAATCCTTGTCTGAATTCAGACTCACCCCCCCTTCCGCGCGCGCGAAGCGCGGAAGCTTTTACGTTTAATTAAATTATTAGAGAAAAAAGACGATTCGTTGTACCGTTCTCGACTCTTAATCCTCGTCTAAATTCAGTTTACCCCCCTCGCGCGAAGCGCGGAAGCTTTTACGTTTCATTAAATTATTAGAGAAAGACGACGATTCGTATTACCATTCTCGACTCTTAACCCTTGTTTCAATTCCCCCCCCCCCTCCCGCGCGAAGCGCGAAAGCTTTGACTTTTCATTAAAATCATTTAAAGAAAGAAGACGATTCGCTGTAACGTTCTCGTCTCTTAATCCTTTTCTCAGACCAGTCCCCCCCCCCTCCTGCGCGAAGGCTTTGACATTCCATTAAATTATTAGAGAAAGAAGACAATCGTTGTACCGTTTTTGGCTCTTAATCCTTGTCTGAATTTCAAAAATGTTTTTTTGTCAGTTCCTTTTTCTTCCTACGTCCTCTTCCTTTTCTATCCTCTCTTATTTTGGCCGGCTTTTTTTTTTGGGGGGGCCGCCCCAACCGCCCCCTGGCTACGCGCCTGCGGTCAGATGAACATATTTTGATACCTTGTCCGCCCCCGGAAACTTAGGGGTTTAAGGCAATAAATTACGGTCAGATAAGCATTCAGGGTTCCGCCTAAGGGCCCCTGGTGGGGTCGAGGGTGCGGAATCCCCGGAATCTCAGGGGTTTTAGGCATTTGATTACGGTCAGATGAACATATTTTTATACCTTATATTTGTGAAACTGGCAGGACACTGATTGGCGTGAGGTCCAGCGGGCGGAGCCCCCAGAAGCTCAAGGGTTTTAGGCACTAAATTACGGTCAGATGAGCATTTTTGATACCTTATTTTGTTGTGACACTGGCAGTTAAATATCTTTTTCTTTCTTGCTCTTTTTCTTTCTCTTTCTCTTTAATTTTCTTTTTCAAAAAATTCGGGGGGGGGGGGGGGGGGAGGGAGCTGGGCCCTGGGCCCTGACATGTAGGCATCTCAAGAGGCATATTTCTTGCCTGGCTGTAAATTTAGGAATTTGTCATTTTACAACAAACGCAGAAAAAAGTATAATTTACTAAAAAATGAGAAAAAATCTCGGAAAATTATGTCATTTCAGCATTATGTGTAAACCACCGTTATGGAATTAGAAATAAACCCCGATCTCCTTCTTCCCGCTTTTCTTTTCTTCTTCTTCTTCTTTCTTTCCCTTTCTCTCCCCTTTCCCTTCTTTTTCTTCTCTCTCTCTCTTTTTCCCCCCTTTTCCCCCCCTTTTTTTCTTTCCTTCTTTTATTCCCCTTCTTTTTTTTCCCCAGGGGGGAGGGGGATGGGCGGGCCCCCCGGCCCCCCTTGATCCACCACTGTAAGTACATGTACATTGATTTAATGAGATCACATTTGTGATTTACACTATGCCTTAACTACTCACAAGCCAACATGTCCCCCCCCCCCCCCCCTACTTCACGCATATTTTGTTCCCTTCCAAGTTAACTGTATTTCCACTAATATATTTCAACTGATGATTAAGGGGCAAGAAGATTAAAAAAATTTAAAAGAAAGGGACAAATAACTAAATTGTTATTACAAAATGACTACGCCCTAGAACCCCCTTCCCCGATCGTTAGCACCGATGTTTGCTTAGTTATTGTTGTCATGTTTTACTGGGAATAATTACATATATCAAGTTTTCGTTTAACAATATGTTACTGAATTTTTGATATAAGGATAATGATTATTTTGTAAATAATGTTGGGGCTCTGACTCACCGCTCCCGCCTAGGACTCCTATTCTAATATCGTTTAGGAGGTCCTAATGAAGCACAGTACCAAGTATGGTCTTTTTACAACAACAAACCAATGTTATTTTACGTTTTATATTATTTGGGGGCTCCGGGACGACGCCCCGCCCCACACCCTTATATGGGAATTTTGCCGGGGGCTTCTACCCTAATATCGTTCAGTAGGTCCTAAGGAAGCCCTGTTTCTAAAATGGCACTTGTATCCGGCCGGTATACGATAATATCACTAAGCTACCTGATTATTTCCCTCCCCTCGCCCTTCCTCTCACTATTGGTTCTGTGCCCATGGTTGGAGTTAAGAGTTTGGTTTATGTATGACACTAACCGCAATTAAAAGCCTAGTTTAGAATCTTACAAAGATAAAATTCTCCGAAATATGATATGAATGGAAATTTACAATTTGTTAAAACTACAAAAGCAAACAAAACAAGGAAACACAACAACAACATCAGCTTTCCATCGTGGCCTTGATTGCGTGTAAGTGTTACATTGGACTGACGTGGGCAAAATACACTTATTAAAATACAAATGATAGTGAAAATAGTTGGTTAAATATGACCCAATTATTTTCCCAATAAATGCCAGTTGAATACAATAAATACGGGGGGGGGGGGGGGAGGGACCAATTCATAGAGGACCGGATTTGCGATTTACCGCAAATAGTGATACTTTCATGGGTCAATAATCACTTTGATACTTCAGATTTCTGTAACAAGCACAGCCGGATTCAATGGGCTCTTCGTACTAGAGGGAAGTTCGTATAAAGAAACATCATATATCACAAGGGACGAACACAGACAGGCATTATAGCTAGCAACACGCTCTTTATCAATTTGTATTCTGACTATTGAAATACAATTATTCAAAACATGTGACTAAAATAATTTGTAACATTGTAATTTACAAAGATTTGTGCATTAAATGTAATTTCATTCCGAAAATGGTCCATTCTTTGTTTTTTGTTAATACTAAAAAAGGAATCCCGATATCATGCTTTATCTAATTTTCGTTCAAAATTATGCTAAAACATGTGTTTTGTTATCATGGTCTTACGACGTTCGGACTAGATATAAATGAATTACTTATTGAAGAGCTATATGGCCTTGGCATAGCTACGATTTCGGAATAACTCTACGATGAATTCTTCCCCTTTCCACGGGGTTATTTATTCATTAAAACACGTTTAACCCCTTCAATCATATATATATATCCACAAATCAAATCGTCATCAATCATTGTCATCCCTGAGGAAGGGAAAGGCCCCCAAAATTCTGTAAACAAATTTATCAAGTTGGCATAAAATGCTATCTATGTGTTATCTCTATAGTATCGAACACTGCCTATACGTGGATGAATATCCGCAAGTGATATGCAAATAATCTACAAACTATATCTCTAAATGAAGGCTAAAGAAAGGTCATGAGTACACAGTACTTTGGGGCACAGATATTTTTTTTAAATGACAAAATGGTTATTTCAATACATGTGATATAAGAAATACCCGGTGAAATATGTGATCAATTTTATATGTCACGCTGCCATCCCCCTCAAATCGTTATTTAAACGGAACCATTTCTATATCAAATTCTGTGCTTCGAGAATCGTTTGATATATGTGTTTCTTCCAGTTCACAACATCTGGCATCAAATACAATTTAGTCGAATGAATGAAGGTACTTGATTTCGTAATTTAGAAGAAATTATACGATGAATTTACGTTGTGTGAATAGTGGTGTTACAATGTGGTCATGCAGCTCTGGAGAACCATTGTGCTACGTCTTTTTTGCACACGTTTTATGCGTGCCTGGACGAGTTATCCGCCCACCACATCAAAATCGAAAATGAAAATATGACGACAGATATTAGTTGGATTTCGGTGTTTACAGAATTGTCTATAAAAAGTCTTTTTGATCTCTTCATCATTCATTGTTCATCAAATGAGCGTCAGGAGAACTGATAGTAGGAGATAGGTCGCCGAAATCAACAGATTTCAAGCTGACGTGGTTCGAGTGGACATTACGCCAGAAGATTCTCAAATTTCAAAGAAAGAAGTCTAGAAGTTTTGCTGAGGCTCGGAGACGTCATCACAGGTAAGTTCACAAAATATGTCCCTTAAGAATATGCCATTAATTTCCTGACTTACTACTGCGTCAGCGAACTACTGCAGCCTTAACGCGCCACATAAATGTAATGCCAGTTAAAAAGCATGTCGTCATTTACTGACGTATGGTTGCGTCATCGACTAGCGCACCCTTTGTGCGCCATGAGGGAGTAATGCAAATTGCACATGATGCGTTAAAAATGTTTCCTGGCGTAGGTTGCGTCAGCGTCTTCAGGAACAGGCATGTGGGACCAATGGAAGTTGCACAAAAGTCGTTATTTGTTGATAAAGGACTGTGCCAGCGACTCGCGCGGCAGTTTTAGTGCCATGTGAAAGGGATGTTATCCACACTCGATGAGGCTTTTTGTCTGACATCATCTTGATTGCGTAAGAAAACTAGCGTCACTTGATATTGACGTTAGTTACACACCAGGCGTCAATTTCTTCCGCAGTCTTTGACGCTCGATACACACTGTACATACAATGATCACAACAGTTAATGCAACAAGACGAACACAAACGTTGTTTTCAATCGCTTCGCTAGCGCATGTTTAGCGCACTCGAAATGATGCCTCGACTGTACCGTATTTTAAACCCAGAACGCGCGTGGGGGTGGGGGATGTACTACAACCACCAACTACTACTACTTCTACTACTACTACTACTACTACTAACTACTACTACTACTGATACTACGGCTACTACATAAATAAATACCATACCATACCATACTACTATACTACTACTACTATTACTACTACTACTACTCAGGCGCGTACGGAGGGGGGGGGGGTTTGGGGGGTTACCCCCCCCCCTTTGGTAATTTTTTGCGTGTAAACCCCCCTAAAACTCCCCTAAAACCACCCCCCCCCCACCATTTGGATTTTTTTTTTTTTTTTTTTTTTTGGAAATTAAAAAAAAAAAAATTCCCATGAGTGACCTAAAAAAGGTGACCTTACCCCCCCCCCCAACGGAGCAAAATGTCAAATTTTCAAATTTCGATACCAAAAAAAAAAAAAAAGTGTCCTCTTACCCGCTGCGGTGACCCGCGTCATATGCGAACAAGGTTTTAACGTGTCAATATCATTGTCACTTTGCAATCAAGCGAAGCGACTTAAAACCAGTGAAATCCACAACTTGAGAATTTCTTCCCAAATTTCAATGGAAACGTTTGATTCCTAGGATCATGGTATTGAATTAATACTGAGAATAAAACTGATACCAATGGGTTATTGTACAGTGCTCAGGTCTGTCAAACTTGATCCACCCATTGACCTATTACGGATGGACATTCAACGTGATTCTTTCTTTGATCCAATCATAGTCGCCGCCTTCTGATTATGTGCATCTTAATGAGAACATTCAGCTGTTTTAACAATAACGACTGCGTAAGCATTTTCGGGCATTGACAAAGGAGCAGTTTCCCTCTCTTGGGTTTTGTTTGGATGGTGTGCTCTTTAAGAGTGTGTCTTAAATAAAAGCATCCCCAATATAGGGAGCAGCAAAGTTGAAAAGCAGACGATTTTGGTGATATGAAATGTATTATTACTGATTCGCAAACTTTCGCACACACCTATGACCTAATAAAATAATTAGAATGCCATGATCTGTATCAGCCCTGTGCGTTGTAACTCTGGAATATTATGAGGAAATAGGGGGAAACGGGATTTTAAATCACAACCAAAGAATCCAAAAATAACCTGTATCTGGCAATATCAACAGGTTTTTCAAAATAAAATACACGTACAGTACACAGAACAACAATTTCCGATTATAAGTCAGAACTGCACATCGATTTTCCATGATTTAGGCGAGTTATTATCTTCTGCGCATGTAGATTAACATGTGGAAAATCACTATCTTGATTCTGTCCCGGCTTTTTGGCGGCGACCATGATGAGATCAAAGAGAAGAAACATGAACGGAATGTTATTGAGACGACATTGACGAAGACAATCACAATGAATTCATTAAGAAAACGATGAATGTCCATTCGTAATAGGTCCATGATCCACCTGACGCTCATTACCTCAGCTTTAGCATGATGGCTGTCAATACGGAGCTTTAGCATTTCAAGGAATTAAGGGGACAATCCAACCCTTGTAATAAATTCATATGTATGAAAGCAAGAAAAAAAGATCCATAGAATGGCGTGAATTTAGAAATAAATATGACCGATAATAAGAAAGTAATGAACGCTTGAAATATGAGCACGAACTGTGTATGCTGATCTCAAGCTAGCAGTTTTGTCAGAGGATTGTGATGTAGTCGCGGATAAAACCATCCCGTTTGTCGAGTTTTAACAAAATCGAACTGTTTATCTGCTACGTATCTTCTCCCTTGGGGTCACTGCCCTCAATATATTAAGGATAGCATATCATTATCATCTAAAGAGAAAATACCCTCCTGAGGCATACGCTTTTGAGAAATCGAAATTTTAGTAATTTTGTGGGATCAGTATGTTGAACAAATAAAAAGGGTCTCCGCCTTTACATCATAGAGATATGGCTCTAGTAATTTAAAGAGCCCATACCTTTAGTGATTACTACATTTAAAATAAAATAATCAGAACTTTATCATATTTTGAACGATTTACTTTCACTTTTCATCAGTCTACTACTCTGATTTTTCCGCCTTGCTCTAGAGTAGATTGCAATCAAGGTAGGATTTTCCTATGATTCCTACAAGGTATCCGTTTTCTTCACTTGAATCTAGTTTGGCAAATATAGATTAATATCTTGGCAAAGGACATTAATCTCGTGTCAGTGGTTCGAACCCCGTATCGTGTGATTCGTAGTAGGGTGACTTATCGAATAGACCACTTCACCTTGGCTAAAAGAGTTAACGAATGGAGAGGGGGATGGCAGTTAACACAAATATTACAATAATTAAGCACCATATCAATCTTGAAACTTTACGTTTTAATATTGTATGGATAGCATGTCATGATAGGTCCTCCAAAGTGAAATGAACCTCCAGAGTCATACAGTTTTGAGAAAAACAAAGTGAAATTTTAGTCGATTTGGGTGTTGGAACAAATGGAAAAGTTGTCTGCCTCTACATCACAGAGATTAGGCTAATTTGAAGAGCCCATATCTTTAGTGGCTACAACCTTCAACAAATTCATAACTACATCATATTTTTAACGATTTCATTCAATTTTTCACCAGCTACCTTTCTGATTTCTCTGCTTTGCTCTAGAGTAGATTGCAATCAAGGTTGGATTTTACTATAATTCCTACAAGGTAAACGCTTTCTTCACCTGGGTCTAGTATGGCAAATATAGATTAATGATGGCAAAGGACATTAGTCTCGTTTTAGGGGTTTGGACGCCGTGTCATGTGATTCGTAGTAGTATACAAATAATACACATCAGCAGGCACGTAGCCACGGGGGGGGGGGGGGGGGGGGCACGGGGGGCACGTGCCCCCCCTAAAATTTCCAGGATCGGTTAAAATTTTGTAGACCCCTTTTTTGACCTCGATCGATTACATGTATGTACCCCCCCCAAACATCAAACTCTGGCTACGTGCCTGCACATCAGTAAGGGCAATAGTAAGAACTACCCACACAAGGTACCTTTGGAACAGTCTTACACACCCGAGGCGGTAGCCGAGGGTGTTTGGACTGTTTTGAAGGTACCGGGTGTGGGTAATTTTACTAATGCCCGAACAAAATTAAGTTTTACAAGATTATGTTTTATTTGTTTTATAAAATGATGTTTTATAATATGATTTTACTAATGAACGGTCATTAGATTTGGATAACGACCGGTCATTATCCAAATTATGCGTTAGGCAAAGTAAATGCCTGGTCACGTGTACGCTTTCAACCAATTTTGATTAGGATCCACGTCACGTGTACGCTTTCAACCAATCATTTGATTAGGATCCACGTCATCATCTTATCAAGTGACTTATCCACTAGACCACAACACCTTGAATATAAGAATTGGGGGGGGGGGAGGGTTGACAGCTAACACAAATATTACAACAAAAGAGCACCATATCAATCTTGAAAATAAAACCATAAATACCACACTTTTCATAATATTTCCAGGGATACTCAGCTATTGTACCAGCAAATCTATTTCATACTTGTAGAAACCAAATCCTTGTTAAAACGAAACCCAAATCTTGCTACAATAGGCCTCAGGAATCGGGACTTTGCTTTTGTTGCCACCTGAATGAATATGTACTATTTCTTCATAATGATGATGTGCTTCTAAGCTGTGATGGAAATGCATGATGCTTGCTTTGTCAAGAATGAAACCATCAGAATGGGGATATTCAGGCCGCCATTGCGGGTTGGTGTTAATAAAAACTCTACATCTTTTATCTCATGGATTAATGCAGTCATGGCAATCAACCCGTTGCCCACTGGAGCCGGATGGCCATTGACAAAATGGGCCAAACTTCTAGTACATGAGGGGTATTGTAGGGCAAAACCACATGAAATGTTCAGTCCATTCCCGTTGCAGTTGTGCAGTTCATGGGCACAATGCATTTTGAAATGATCATTAAAGTCTCTAAATTGGCAACGCGGAGTTGAATGCATGATTACTACTATACCGTGATACCCCATACCTTTATTCATTTGCGAGTATAGATTAAAGTCAATGGCTACAATAAGTTCCCTCCAACTAACAATCTCTATCGGAGGGAACTATTTCAGCACTTTATGAATTTAACCCTTGCATGTGCGTACGCGTTTGCTTTTAACACATCTGAACTGGAGAATGAATGTTTTTCAGCTACAGAATTCAAAAATGTTTTTAAAAAAATACAAATTTTAAAGCGAAACTACTTGCAATTCGTTTTAGGTTCCGAAACTCAAAAATATTTATAATTATTTTTAAGAGGCCCTATTTACTTGACATACATCTCGTGAACTAAAATGTAAAAATATAAAGAAAATCTAGATCCTTCTTTCAAAGAATTTACGCAATGCATGGTCAATGGACCGTGCGTGATGTCATGATGAACACATCATGCAGGCTTATAGCATTGTCTAAAATTGTCTGAACGTATGATTGGCGGTTGGGTGCTCGGAGAATTTACAAACAAAAAGACTTCTCTTTTGCCCCTCGGATTTTACGGGAAATATATCTCAAATAGCACTAACCATTATGACTGTTTGTTCTTTATAAATTTCCAACATTATTCTTAGAATATTAATTTTATGAAATATTGCTTGTAAACTTCTTCAAATCGTTGTTTTCAATCCACTGTCCGGACACACAACGTATGGGTATACTCGAAAAAGAAACTAGATTACACTTAACTTTTACTCATTATAATTTCGTGTCACTATCCTGTTGAAATAGTACATAATAAATTAGAATGTTCTTAATGTTATGTTCGAGTTTTATGGGACCCCAGGGCATCGAAACCTTCAACAGATTTCTCCCTTTGTAAATTTGATAGGTTTCTCGTGATAAGCCTGCCAGTGATTAGGGACTTTTAGATTTGCACGTCGACATAGTGGACTGCTACGTGTGACGTTCTTTTAAGGCACTGCCAATCTAAAAGTCCCTATTCATTGTTACAACTGCGTACTACCCTTTTGTTGAAATGTACTTGCTTCAACTCTTACGAACTTAGGATCCTGCACCCCTCTCTCTCTCTCTTTCTCTCTTTTTTCTCTTTATTTCTCTCTTTTACCCTCCTCCTTCCTATTCTTTCACCTTTTATTCTTTTCCTTCTTCCCTTTTCCCTTTCTGTCATGGCACTAATCTCGTAATTTCCCCTTTTTTCATTCTTGAATACAAGTTTGATTTGTTTTCTTCCTAAAATGGAACCTATAGCTTCACAAGCTCTGATTCTTTTATAGGCTCCTCCACTTTTTGTCAAATTAAGTATAACAAATAGAAAATCTAGGTCCTTCTTACAAAGAATTTACTCAATGTATGGTCGATGGACCGTGCGTGATGGTATGTCGAACACAACAGGCTTGTAGCATTGTCTGAATCTTATGATGGGGGTGGGGGGGGGGAGAGGGTGTCCGGACACTTTATAAACAAAAATACTTTTCTGTTGCCTTCGGATTTCACGGAAAATATACATCAAATAGGGCTAACCATTATGACTGTGTGTCTTTTTTAAATTTCCGACACAATTCTTTGAATATTTACGAAATATTGCTTGTAAACTTCTTCAAATCGCTGTTTTCAATCAATTGTCCGGATCCACAACCTGTCCGGACACACAACGTCTGGGTATACTCGAAAATGAAACTAGATTAAACTTACCTTTTACTCATTACGATTTCGTGTCACTATCCTGTTAGTACATACCAAATAAGAAATACACTGCCTGTGGTTGATCTAAATGCTAAATGTTATGTTTGAGTAATTGGAGCCCAGGGCATCGATACCTTTAACGGGTTTCTCTTTTTGTAAATTTCAATAGGCTTCTCGTGACAAGCCTACCAGTCATTTAACTTTTCTCCTTTCCTTCTTCCTTGTCTATCCTATTTTTATCCCTTTTCCCTTTCTGCCCTTGCACTAAAATCGTCATTTCCCCCTTTTTTCATTATTGAATACAAGTTTTGTTTTTTCCTAAACTGGGACCTCTAACTTCACGAGCTCTGCTTCTTTTGTAGGTTGCTCCACTTTATCTCAAATTGAGATGTAATTAAGAACGAGCATATTTTCTACAATTCTTTGATAAGGCCAAAAAAAAATTGTTTGGTTGTCCTCGATTACTTTTCTGGAGTAGGGGCGGGCGGGTGGATTTTTTTTTTTTTTTTTTTTTTTTTTTTTTAACTTCATTTTGTGTGAGTCTTTTTTTTTTCTTTCTTTTTTTTTTTCCCATTTTTTTTCCCCCATTTTTTTTTTCCCTAAAAAAAAAAAATCATTGGGATTGTCAAGCATTTAAACAAAGTCTATACAACACTTTAATATGGTAAAAGACTAGTTTAATGTACAATGAATATCAAGACCAACACAGGAAGTATTTTGGGCTTTGAAATACAGCACCTTTTAAATCTCCATTGTACTACTTATAGCTACTTGCGCCCTCTATGTAGCAAACAATGCCTAATCGGTGACCATTGGTCCCTCATGATCCTCTTTATCTTATATTAACTGAGAGCTGATTTGATGAGATAACCACCTGTCCAGTGACCTTGCAGGGTGGTCTAATCCCTCCTGTAAACTAGTACAGATGGGCTTTAAAATGAGTTTAAGAATGCTCAGAACCTGATTTGAATGAACGGCATTTTGACATAAAAAATAAAAATGGCAAGTTTAATAAATACCTAATTGCGTACTGAAAAGACAAAACTGGCAACGGGACGCATTTTGATCCTTGCAAATGCATAAAATGGTATGTTTGGCATTTAAGATTGCTCCCCCCAAAAAAATTATTAAAAAAAAAAAAAAAAAAAAAAAAAAAAATGAATTTAAAATAATAAAAAAATTGAATTAAACAAAAAATTTAAAAAAATGCGAGCGGCCCGAAAATGACGAGCGGGCGATCGAAGACAACCAAATGATTTTTGTTTGGCCTAAGGATGAATATATCAATTATGTTCACTAAAGACGTATGTATAGCATTTAATGATTGCAACATTAATGTTGTACTGATTTTGGTTAAATGCACTTATTTGGATTGTTTGTTTTATTATATATGTGTAATGTGAGAAATTTGAAATGAATTTGAACCAATGAACCATTTATTCACGAAACCGTCAGAAATACAAGTTCACCGACATCCCATTGAAAAGCGTGTTAACTTTAAATACACGCGTTTCAACGGGTTGTTGACGAGCTTGTACTTACGATGGTTTCGTGAAACTGCTCTCGTTCTTTTTTGGCATTTCTTCCCTAGAAAGAGCCAAACCCTTAATCAATTATTAATGAACATAATTATGGTCCCTGCATAAAGAATGCAGTTGTTTCAGATTGACTGCAAGTCCTCCAATTGATCGCAAACTCACAATTGGTATCGCATTTGAATCAATGAGACGTGGCCAGCCTTGTCGTCTTGATCTTTCCGAAGAAGCGACGATCTTAGGAGCCTGGCATAGTTAGGCAAAGTGATGATATCTTTGGATCAATAGTTAGGCAAAGCGATGATACCTTTGGATCCATCTAGTTAGGAAAAGCGATAATATCTGTTGATCCATAGTTAGGCAAAACGATTATGTGGATATATAGTTAGGCAGAGTGATTTATGTGGATCCATAGCTAGGCAAACTGAAGATATCTTTTGATCCATCTAGTTAGGAAAAGCATTAATATTTGTGGATCCATAGTGTGAGGCATAGCGATGATATATGTGGATCCATAGTTCGGCAAAGCGATGTTACCATTGAAAGATGTATAAATGATATCAAAGCTTGGTCCACTGCTAATGATTTGCAGTTAAATGAGGATAAAACCGAGGTTATACATGTAACATCTCGATTCAGAAAGTCCTCCCATTTACCATCTGTCGAAATTGCTAATGTTCCGATACAACCTGTCAAAAGTGCACGTAACCTTGGTGTCATCTTTGAAAATGATCTTAGGATGGATGATTATATAAAAAATATTTGTCGCTCAGCTTCATATGCCTTGTACAAGATAGGTGGTATTAGAAATTTTCTTGATAAAAAATCTACCGAAACGCTTATACATGCATTTATTACATGCCGTCTTGATCAATGCAACAGCCTTCTTTATGGCCTTCCGGAGTCGCACATTGCAAAACTCCAGAGAATCCAAAACTCTGCTGCCAGGCTTGTAACACGCACACGTTCTTGTGAACACATCACCCCAGTACTTCGCGAATTGCATTGGTTGCCGGTGACGTACCGCATCATGTACAAAATCTTAGTTTTAACTTATAAATGCATTCATGAATTGGCACCAATTTATCTGCAAGAATTAATCGAGGAATACAAACCCTCACGCAATTTACGGTCATCTTCACAATTAAACCTCGTATCTACTTCTGTGTCAACTCTCTCTTATGGTAATCGCTCCTTTCGCAAAGCTTCTGCTGAACTTTGGAACAAATTACCTTTAAATGTAAAAAACTGTCAAACCGTTAACCTATTCAAAACTAGTCTCAAGACACATTTATTCAAAATTGCGTTCGATGATTAATTATCTCTGTTCACTTTGATGTGTATTCCATATGTATTGTTATTTGTAGGTTTATTTGCATTTTTAGTTTTGTATAAGATGTAATTGTATATCAGTCTATTTTGTGTGTATAGCGCTTAGAGACTTCGGTGGTAAGCGCTTTATAAGTAACGTTTTTATTATTATTATTATTGGATCCATCTAGTTAGGAAAAGCGATACTATCTGTGGATCCATAGTTAGGCAAAGTGATGATATCTGTGGATCCATAGTTAGGCAAACCGATGATATCTGTGGATCCATAGTTAGGTAAAGTGATGATACTTTTAGATCCATCTAGTTAGGAAAAGCGATAATATATGTGGATATATAGTTAGGCAAAGTGATGGTATCTGTGGATCCATAGTTAGGTAAAGTGATGATACTTTTAGATCCATCTAGTTAGGAAAAGCGATAATATATGTGGATATATAGTTAGGCAAAGTGATGGTATCTGTGGATCCATAGTTAGGCAAAACGATGATATTTCGTTGGATCCATAGTTACGTGTCGGTGCGAAAATTCATCTGGGTCTTTAGATAGGCCTACAATAATTTTTCTATATTCTCTGTTATTTGTATTGATTGTACGAATTTCTGTGGATATCTTTGGATAATAAATCAAAGAGAAGGATGAGTTCTGGGAAGAGGTGAAAAATAATTTATGAGCGTTATCAGTGTTATTATGCAAGTGTAGAAGATCGAACATCAGATCAAAAATGTTCTCTGAAAAGCATGGCTTTTCAAATGCCTTAATATTCCAAATATGGCATGTAACAACATAAAAACATGGACGCATTTTAGGCCACATGTTTGTGTAGTCCCATTTACATTGTTTGTGTACAGTGCTTGTAATTTTACCAAGACTGGGCCAAATTTCCTATCATTTTGATGATTCCAGAACATTGCAGTACACACCAATACTGATATGCTAGATCATCAACCTTCTCCCGTATTTTTATTGACTTTCTTCTCTTCCCTCATTCTTCCCTGTAGACCTATGGTATTCAGGCATGGGGGAAACGCACCACAAATCCACGATTACAAACTCTTGTTACAAAAACGAGCAGGGTGAATAATAAATAACGAAAAATTATTTTCCCATAAGGAATATTTTTTGGTGGATATTTGAGTGGAGGAGAAATAAACAATCCAATGCAATTGTTTACCCTTATCGTACCCAGTAAATAACTACCTATATCATCTGCAAAGAACATTTTCTAAGTATTATTTGATAATACTAATTTATATGTGAAAAGGAAGGCGCCGTTTGTTATCAGAGGACGGGGCTTGCGAAACAAATTAGCCGGGGATTACATTTCGGCAGTTCTGGAAATCCCTCAACGTTTCCCAAAGTTCCTCGATTCCTACTCCATACACTGTGTGTATCCTCATTTGTGTTTATTCCTTTAACAAAAACAGCACTCGTGTTCATACGGGTGTTCTATCCCACATGTGGTAATTACATAACTAAATAATGAATAACTGAAAAGACACGGGTCAACAACCATTTGCCGCCACCGACCAGTCGGCTTGATGAAGCGTCTCGGAGATGACGTGAAACGTCGCAAGCTAAAAGATAGCGAGTCTAGTTGACTTGTCTATAATAATTAAATGTTATTTATATTACCTTTTAAAAACTTATATCTTAGAGACCAAAACCAAGAACGATGAACAGATGGCGACAAATCGACATCCGCGGACTCCGACCCGGGTATCCGCTGGAAGAACAAGACACCTTGTCCGATTCCAGTGATGACGAGTCGATAATTAGCCCAGGGCTCTATGACATCGACAGCGATGATCTATATGAGAGCAGTTCATATTCCGAATCCGAAACAAATTCGGTGCCTGAGTCGCTTCTAAAGGTGAGCTTATGTTTACTCTTATTTTGAATACAAACGAACAAATAGAACAATAAACGAACAAAACAACAACACAATAAACAAATCGGTATGATGGATTAGCAAAAGTGAAGGAAACATCTCATAATAGGGGGGGGGGGTGAATTCTGTGTCCGGATATTTATCAAAGATAATGTTGTCACGTGTGCGACTGCAATTAGTTGGTACTTACCATTACAGGAAAGGACAGGGCTGGAGGCTAAATGAAGTCTCGTGTGCGACTGCCATTAGTTGGGCCTTACCATTACAGGAAAGGACAGGGGTGGAGGCTGAATGACGTCTCGTGTGCGACTGCCATTAGTTGGGCCTTACCATTACAGGAAAGGACAGGGCTGGAGGCTGAATGACGTCTCGTGTGCGACTGCCATTAGTTGGGCCTTACCATTACAGGAAAGGACAGGGGTGGAGGCTGAATGACGTCTCGTGTGCGACTGCCATTAGTTGGGCCTTACCATTACAGGAAAGGACAGGGGTGGAGGCTGAATGACGTCTCGTGTGCGACTGCCATTAGTTGGGCCTTACCATTACAGGAAAGGACAGGGCTGGAGGCTGAATGACGTCTCGTGTGCGACTGCCATTAGTTGGGCCTTACCATTACAGGAAAGGACAGGGCTGGAGGCTGAATGACGTCTCGTGTGCGACTGCCATTAGTTGGGCCTTACCATTACAGGAAAGGACAGGGCAGGAGGCTGAATGACGTCTCGTGTGCGACTGCCATTAGTTGGGCCTTACCATTACGGAAAGGACAGGGCAGGAGGCTGGATGAAGTCTCGTGTGCGACTGCCATTAGTTGGGCCTTACCATTACAGGAAAGGACAGGGCAGGAGGCTGAATGACGTCTCGTGTGCGACTGCCATTAGTTGGGCCTTACCATTACAGGAAAGGACAGGGCTGGAGGCTGAATGACGTCTCGTGTGCGACTGCCATTAGTTGGGCCTTACCATTACAGGAAAGGACAGGGCTGGAGGCTGAATGACGTCTCGTGTGCGACTGCCATTAGTTGGGCCTTACCATTACAGGAAAGGACAGGGCAGGAGGCTGAATGACGTCTCGTGTGCGACTGCCATTAGTTGGGCCTTACCATTACAGGAAAGGACAGGGCTGGAGGCTGAATGACGTCTCGTGTACGACTGCCATTAGTTGGGCCTTACCATTACAGGAAAGGACAGGGCTGGAGGCTGAATGACGTCTCGTGTGCGACTGCCATTAGTTGGGCCTTACCATTACAGGAAAGGACAGGGCTGGAGGCTGAATGACGTCTCGTGTGCGACTGCCATTAGTTGGGCCTTACCATTACAGGAAAGGACAGGGCAGGAGGCTGAATGACGTCTCGTGTGCGACTGCCATTAGTTGGGCCTTACCATTACGGAAAGGACAGGGCAGGAGGCTGGATGAAGTCTCGTGTGCGACTGCCATTAGTTGGGCCTTACCATTATAGGAAAGGACAGGGCAGGAGGCTGAATGACGTCTCGTGTGCGACTGCCATTAGTTGGGCCTTACCATTACAGGAAAGGACAGGGCTGGAGGCTGAATGACGTCTCGTGTGCGACTGCCATTAGTTGGGCCTTACCATTACAGGAAAGGACAGGGCAGGAGGCTGAATGACGTCTCGTGTGCGACTGCCATTAGTTGGGCCTTACCATTACAGGAAAGGACAGGGCTGGAGGCTGAATGACGTCTCGTGTGCGACTGCCATTAGTTGGGCCTTACCTTTACAGGAAAGGACAGGGCAGGAGGCTGAATGACGTCTCGTGTTCGACTGCCATTAGTTGGGCCTTACCATTACAGGAAAGGACAGGGCTGGAGGCTGAATGACGTCTCGTGTGCGACTGCCATTAGTTGGGCCTTACCATTACAGGAAAGGACAGGGCAGGAGGCTGAATGACGTCTCGTGTGGGACTGCCATTAGTTGGGCCTTACCATTACAGGAAAGGACAGGGCTGGAGGCTGAATGACGTCTCGTGTGCGACTGCCATTAGTTGGGCCTTACCATTACAGGAAAGGACAGTGCAGGAGGCTGAATGAACAACGACGGCAACGACAGCTCAACATCACCATAACATCAGCAACAACATTGAAACAAAAGACAATACAAGAAAAGGAAAGTCATTTTTAAAGCTTTAAATATCGCGGTGCTCGAATATTTTTACACGTACCGACAACTGCTGCACTTAAACTGTGAAATAAACTACCCAGATTTCCACATAACTAGCAATAACTCAGTACCTTCAAAACCATATAAAAACTCAACTTTTTTCTGCTAATAATTTTCAATGTGTCGATTACTTATATTATTATTATTATTATTATTATTATTATTATTATTATGATCATAATTGTTGTTATTATTATTATTATTTTCATTATGACCATCATCATTTTAACTACTATTTTTATCAATACTAGTGTTAGGCCTATTATGATTATTACCATTCATATCAATTTTACTATCATAATCATTATTATCATAATCATTATTATCATTATTATTATTATAATCATTGTTATTATCATTATTTTTCTGTTGATCATAGCTCGTGAAAACCGAGAACCCTAGCATCGATAATGCCAAGCACCTCCTCTCAGACCTCACCCCTGATGACGTTAGTGAAGCGATAAAGCATACAGACGCAGCAGGAAACAGCGTGATCCACTATGCCTGTGCCAAGGCACTCGTACCCTGGGTAGAACTTCTCATAGACAACGGAGCAGGTAAATAGGAAAACACGAGCTTTCCCGAAAGTTTTTTTTTTTAGAAGGACTGGTTCTTTTTGTTCCAGGAGGTACATTTTCCCGAAAATTATCAATATTGGGGGCTCATAACTTCGAAAATGAAAAAGGGTTCATTAGAAGATTCGTAATTCCGAAAATCGATAAGGTTCCCATATCATTTTGGGAAATATGAATCTTCTAAATGTTGAACCTCATTTAATTTGTTTTTGAATAACGAACCCTATTTATTTTATAGATTAAACATTTAGCCTGACGGTAGTGAAGTAAGAGAAAGAGCTGAAGAGAGGATGCCAAAACAGGCACTGAAAATGTGTGAGATGTCATGGGACATCGTCTGCTTGTGCAAATCATGTCCAACCAGTGATGTCACACATCTCAGCAGCGTTCGGAGAGCTCTTCAGGTGCTATGCCGGGGCTGTATTTAAGCCTTTTGTAATTGATAATAATCATTACTTCGAATGTATCCAAGCTTTGAATTTTGATAACCTTGTCCAATCACAGTTCCGCCTTTGCATTAATGAAAATAAAGTTAGTTTTTAGAATCAATGTATATCTACTTTAAGCCTATCTATGGAGGATCCATGATCGGTTCTATTGATTAGGGTGGGGGGGGGGGGGGGTGTAGAGGTGTAATTGTGGTTGAGTGGTTTAATCAGTTGTCTTGAAATGCAAAGGTTTCGGGTTCGAGGCCCGGCACGGCACCTATGTCATTGAGCAAGCATTTTATCGTCATTTTCCCTCTACACCCTGGTGTTAAGCTGGTACCTAGTTGAATATGAACGTCATTGTGGTTGGATTAGCATGTGCGGGCCCGTAAATGTGTGACTTGTTAACAGTGCACCTCATGGAGGAGAGAATGTGCACTGTAATATGGAGATGCTACTTATAAGAGTTTGATATCACTTTGCATTGCTAGATCTTAACCTGAAAGGCAAAGATAAACAGAGACCTATTCATTTCGCAGTCAAAGGAGAAGACAAAAACGTCAGCAAAGTAAGTTTTTTATTTCATTTTTATAAATAAGCCGGATATCTTGCAATAACAAGTTTAAATTAAACGCAACTTGATTTTCAATCGAAATAGGGATCGTGTATTTGAGACGTTTATGCTTTCTTAGCAGTCAGGTAAAATAATCGTCACCACCACCACAACACAACTCGGTTCAATATTTTTAATTTGCCTTTTTTGTTTATAAGAGGGCCCGAGTTGTATCTGATTTACCTTTCTCTATGCGGAAGTACGGAGAGTTGGCCCCATAGCGTATTGAGGGAGATAGTTGTGACACGCGCACCCGATAAAATGTCAATTCATGGGGCTACAAAGAGTTCCCTCCCTCGAACAATTTCTGTGGCTATTTCAAACTCCATGACTAGACTATTTTCGATATATAATCAAATATAACGCACAAATCTTTATTAAGTGCCTGGTTACAAATTATTTCATTCGTCTGTCATTACAAAATTGTATTTCAATATAGTCAGATTGCAAATTTCATACATTATGTTTTGACCACGTTACTATTATGTTGCTTTTAGAGACATCCAATTTTATTTTGTGAATGTAGCAGTATTAGATGAATGTAGCAATACAAAACAAATGTCTTGTTGCCAATTTGAAAAACAACATGTTAGCCCTAGGAATAAATCCCTTCCTGAAACTGTAAATTGTTAAAATTGTACTCATTGCCAGGTAAAAGACAAAGTAAAAGTGGTGGAACTATTAGGACAGGAACGGGTACATGCAGACGAGAAGGACTCCCATGACCGTACAGCATTACAGTTAGCTTGTAACGTCAAGGGTCAACGCGAGGTCATTCGTGCCCTACTATCACACACACAGATTGATGTAAATGTAAGTATAGATCAAATAAGCCCTTCTTCACAAAGATTATGGCGTTTTGGTTGTTGTGAAGCATAAGTGTCACAGCATTATTTAAAGCCAATGAAATGAATAAGACGAATTAATAAACAAAATACGTTTTTTTTGTCATTTAAATATCAGGTTGTTAGAGCGTTAGTTCTTTTAATATTGAAGTGGAAAAGGGAACAACAAAAATTGAACAAACAAACAAACAATATTAAGGTCTTTAGAGTTTAGATAAATTTCAGCTCCCTCTTGAATTCCGTTTTTTCTAAACCCGTCTAGCTGTTATCAACGTTTTGAATTAAGTTTTGTCTATATGAACATTTCTCCCTTTTCTCTGTCTTCCTTGAGTACGTTTGTCAAAAGTTGATTAAGGGTAATTAAATCAAAGAGACGGACAATTCTTTTTCAGATTGAAAGTAAAT
The DNA here is from genome assembly GCF_000002235.5 of Strongylocentrotus purpuratus. NCBI lineage: Eukaryota > Metazoa > Echinodermata > Echinoidea > Camarodonta > Strongylocentrotidae > Strongylocentrotus > Strongylocentrotus purpuratus. The sequence goes on from NW_022145606.1 coordinate 17,420,824, forward strand.
CATATACTTTTCATGGTGTGTCAGTGAGGATATTTTTCATAAGTTGACAGAAGTGTGCTTAAAGAAATTTGTTCCTTCCTGATAAATCGTGTGGAAGCACTGTGGTTTATTGATAAAGGCTCCTGACTATAATAGAAAAAGTTCCAGTGTTCGATCCTTGGTCAGTGCATGTTTACATCCCAGAACAACGCTTACTGCCCACAATGGCCCCTCTCGACACAGATAAATGGGTACCTGGCAATGGTGAGGCATTAACAATAGCAGGGCCTTCAGCAACAAAGAGTCAGGTAGTAGCCGCAAATGAATACGGATGTGTCTTTAAGCTCGCAAGGAGGGACTAATGGGAGAAGAAAGAGTTGCAGAAACCAAACACAAATAGGACATGGATTGCAGTATACGGTAATTTCATTTGAGCAGCTAACTAGAAGAGCTTTATGATATAAAGTATTGGAGAACATGTGTCTCAAGGTCCATCTGATTGTCGCCCACAATGGTCTCCAAGCTATTGGTCATAGATAGACAATGTCTTTTTTCTCGGAAAAGCCGACAAAATAAATATTATTATTATTATAAATCATGCATTGCGTAGGAGTTAAGCAATATCAAATTATATTTTAATAAACATTGTCTTGATTCATCTTCCTTTCTAGCGAGATGCAACGTCGGGAACAGTTACTTCACCCCTTTTAAACATCGCATTACAGAACGATCAGTTTGAAAATGCCATGCTGCTACTCAAGTTCGGGGCCAAACCCTTGCGAACGGATAAGACACATGCAGATACACCCCTTCACATCATTCTTGGGAAAGGGCGAGTGAAATTTGCCCTTCGATTCCTCAAAATGTGCGATCAGGAAGGGCATGACATGAAAAAGGTTAGAGCTTTTATATTGGTTTAATTTGATTAGATTTGAATATTCACGTTTCATGGACTTATTTTCTTTTTGCCGTTTTGTAGGGCAATCTGCCAAGCAAATATGTTGCACTTGACAATATATGATTAAGGGGTTAGTACAGGGCATGTCTCATGTATTACCACATATAATTGATAATTAAATGATAAGGGGGGTGGGGTGGGGAGGGGTGAGACTTGAGAACTCAACTCAACCCTCATTAGAACCGCCATTGCTTGCGAGACTTTTGTGCAATGCTTTTGATATTTAATTAGCATAATTATTCTCATTCACATTTGTTGTAAAACAGATTTTGTTAGCACGAAACGCGAACCAGCAATGCGTGCTCCATGAGGCGGTCAAGTGCGGTGACAATGAACTCGTCAGATACTGCATGGATTACGGTGAGTATAATGCCCACGCATACTTTACAACCTGACTGCAACCTGACTACGATTTCGATATTGGAAGTATTTGTAATATCATTTGATACGAACATTCAAACTTCTAAAAGCTATTGTTGATCCAAATAGTCATATGTCATATTATTTTTTTAATCATTGATTAAAAAGATTAAATTTTCAATGGATTTAAAGCTTCCTTGGATGATGTAAATCTAAATATACTGAGAATCGTTGCGTTGTCATACCAATAGTACGATTGGAATCTGAAGCCGATTTGGTTATTATTCTGAATAAAAGGCTTAAATGCACTCAAATTCCGGGTATTAGTATTTTTATTATTATCTATATTTATAATTAGGAAGAAGATGTTTGTTTAAATTTCTGTAAAAGATTTAATTGTAATTTCTTTAAACATCGGATCGCATGAAAATCCCATAGTGTGTGGTGGGATCAAGAGAAGGAGGAAGGGGCGAGTTGGCTCAGTCAGTAAAGCGTCTGCCTGTCCAATCTAACCGAGGCGGATAACTGAAGCCTGCGTTGTGTGTTAACGTGCCCCTCACCCGTTTCAAAGACGTATGCTATGTTACAGTAGAAAGCACCACGTCCCTCGGATAGAAAATTACACGGAGGTCCAGTGTGGAGGGGAGTCACCATCTTTGAACGTTAAGAGCCCACAAAACGGATAAGAGAAGGGTGAAACCCCCTGTGTAGTGCTCCTCCTTTATAACCCCAATCAGTTATACCCGGAGGAGGGACCCGGGGGTCACTGTAATTCAGTATGCTTTTTCCCTCCCGGGCACAGGTGACGCCAAGTACTTGATAATGGCATATTATGATACATAACAATCCTACACCCTTAAACTCCCACCTCAGTGGCGTAGCTAATGGGGGCACAGTGAACACAGGGGAGCAAGTGCCCCTCGAAACACGATCATAAGCAAAAGACAAAATAATGGAGAAAGTGGAAGAGAGGAATTATAAAAAGCACTGGAAGAGCAAGATGAAAGGACCTGATTCCGCTCCCCCTAACCAGAGGCCTTGTAAATCAAATATAACTTTTCGTGGGAGCTAGATCAGAGCCCCTGATTGTACCAGTGCCCCCTCTATGGCTAGACCAACGCTACGCCACTGTCTCTGCCATTATGTAGTGTCAGGTCCAGGATCTCATACAGACGGGTTGAGAGTGTGGGGAAGGGGGTACACATAACCGATTACGGTGAATTTCGTCTACTATCTATAATAATAATTGTTTAATAATAAATAACAAGAATCATCGAATGATTATAAGATATAATGGATAGAAGACAAAATTGACATTAGTCAAACGGGGAATTCGACCGACTGGCAACTAGACTAAATGAGCAATAAATCAAATAAATAATATACTTCTTGGAGGTCATATAAAATGGAAATTAGACCAAATGGCTATCTCCACGACCTTTCTGTTTCTAATCAAGTGTTTAAAGCACTCGACTACGACACATCTACGTTTTTTCCTATTTAGTATCACTTTCAGTTTCTCAATCGGATGATCGCGACCTCTTGGAGAGCAAGACAAAGGATGAATCGACATTGATGCACACTCTCTGCAAACATGGACATCACGGCATTGTCCAAATGCTTGATAAAATGTGTTCTAAGCTCCTGGACTGTCAAAACAAGAGACGATTAACACCGCTACACTCTGCCTGCGGTCGAAACCAAGTCGAGGTGGCTACACTCGTCTGTGACCTGTTACACCTGAGGTAGGCATAACCACTAGGAAAAGGAACACTAATTGTAAAGGTCAACAAAATAACTTGTGAGTTTTCTCAACCTTTTCATGTCACTGATTGAAAACACTTGTTATTGGGTAAACACCCAAACGATGTTGAATTTTCGATGAGAGCCCACGCTTTATGCGTCTTTAAGAGTGATATTTAAATATGACCGTGTGTGATATGTACTTGTCATGTATTTATTGACGCTTCCACATTCATGGGATAATATTTCATGTTCGGCTGCGCCAAGGTCAACCTAAGTGTCTTTGTCAAAAAATAATAACAATAATATATATTTGAAACATTATTTTTATGTGTATGGTTTTGTATTCTACGTCCAATCAGCTTTCCATTGGTATATAGTTGTATTTCATCGGAGAACGTCTTTAATAATTTGTCACTATAGTTCCCTAACAAGAAAACATCAACAAGTTTGAATAATTATGTTAGTAAACCAGTTTATAACAATTCTGTCATTTTTCTGATTCACACAGTAGAATTTTCACCTGAAAAGAATTGCCTTTAGGAAACACTCATATTGGAAGTCTAATTGGCCCAAAACACATGCATATAAGGAGCACTTGTGATTAATGAATATAAAAAAGACCAGTGATTGGAGGAAGGCAGTAGTAGGTAGTCTTGTCAACTTTTCAAGTTCTCCCCTCGCCCTTTTCAGTTTCCACCTTCTTCGTTTTTATTATCCTTTCTCTTCTTCCCCATTCATTTTCTATTTTTTTTTTTTTTTCATTTCTTATTTAATCAATTTTTTTCATTTTGTTATTAGGGGTCCGTGTGCCTAACGTGTCTCTACACCATGCACTTATGTATTATGATAAAACCTTATTTATTTTATTTTTTATAGTAAAATTACCTGCATGTCTTGTTTTCCCTCTATATTGCTCAAAAGGCGGGAAGAAGACTTTCATATCGGTATGGAGGAGAGCGGTCCTGAAGATCCACCATCTTTATTGAAGTACACAGCCAAGAAAGACGCTATCGACTGTCTGGTGGTTCTACTCAAACGTCGAAAAGATCATAAAACCTTAATCGACTTACTAAAGTGGATCTCGGTGGAGAGAAACCTCTTCAAAGTCCTTAAGGTATGTATGACCCACGAGGCCTGGCACGCCGGAAGCAGTTTGGGATGGGGGGGGGGGGGGGCAAACATTCCAGGGTGCTCACCTTCCATGGGCAGTGGCGTAACATTTGGAAGGGGGGGGGCAGAAGAAAAATCTGCATCACCACCACTCTTACACGTTACATGCAGGCGCCGCGAAACGTTTTTTTTTCTTCTTCAATTTGGAGTATTAACGATCAGGTAGAGCATAAATTGGCGCAGGGTCCAGGGCCTGTTCCCCCGAAGTTCAGGATTTTTAGGAATATATTTAGAAACCTTATTTGTGACACTGGTAGGTCACTAATTGGCGGGGAGTCCAGGGGCAGAGCCCCCGTAAGCTCAAGGGTTTTAGGTATTTAATTACGGTTAGATGAGCTTCCAGGGGCTCTCTTTAAGGCCATTGATGTGGTCCAGGGGGCAGAGCCCCCTGTAGCCCAGAGGTTTTAGGTATTTAACTACGGTCAGATGAGCATCCAGGGACCCGCCTTAGGGCCCTTTGTGGGGTCCAGGGGGCAGAGTCCCCGGAAGCTCGGGGTTTTTAGGTACTTAATTACAGTCAGATGAGCATATTTTTATACCTCATTTGTGACATTGACAGGTCACTTATTTTTTCTCTCTCTTTTCTTCTTTTCCTTTGTAATATACTTTTTCAAAAAGTGAGGGGGGCTCGAGCCCCCGAGCCGGGCCGTTCTGCAGGCCTTGACATGAAGGCTTCTAAATAAGCATATTTTTCGCCCGACTGTGAATTTGGGAATTCCTCATTTTCCAACAAAACGCATAAAAAGGTATGACTTACAAAAAAAACGAGAAAAAATACCGGAAAATCGTGTCATTTCAGCAACATTTTTAAATCACTGGTATCGAATAAGAAATACCCCCCCCCCCATCAGTACGTCCGCGTTCAGGGGCTCATGTCATCTCACCCTATCCTCACACAATATTTCCACGATATGCGCGTATCGCTATTATAAAAACCTCCATTGATAAATATAGGTGGGATGCGGAATGTTTAGAAAATTTAATTCCTGTTAACTTCCCTTTTCTTTGAATGGAATTTTATATGTGATTTAATTCAGGTTTGTATTATTGTTATGTTCTATTGGGTTAAAAATACGAACCATCTTTACTCCTTTAGTGCTTTTTTGTTGTTGTTGGAGGGGGGAGGGGGCGTTTTTTGTTGTTTGTTTGGGGGGGGGGCAAAAATGCATTTTACCTCCCCTCCACTTTTTTGGTTGGGGGGCAAGTGCCCCCCCCCCCCCACTTCCGGCGCCTATGCACGAGGCCCGTGCCGTATGAGACCGACGGCTCACGTGGTCGACGGCAAATGAGACCGACAGCTTATGAGACCGACGATATACGAACAGACCATAGACCGAGGCTTACTGGCTCAGTGGTATAGCAGTGTCCTCGTTACCGTGAGGACCCGGGTTCGAAACCAAGTCGATGCGCTATTGCCTTTAATAAGCCTTAAGGGCATTAATCCTCATTACCAAGCCCCTCTGAGAGGACTTAAAGCCGCCAGTCACCTGATTACTTGATTACAACACGCGCATGCATAATAATAAACAAACCAATCATAATTATACGAGACCGATTGACAGCCCACGAGACAAATGACATACGGGATCAACAGCTCTCGAGACCGACGTTATACGACACCGACGGCCCAATAGAGCTATAGTTTCTCTTGAGCCTTCCGACCTACTTTCTGATGGTTCACTGGCCCAACAATAATGGTCTCATAAGCCGAGGTGACGCACCGGCCTCGTTTGCTGCGAGTCATTTGGACTGATGTGCTATTAATTGGGAGGTCTCGAACAATATTAGTTTTCAACACCCTTGCAAAAAAGATAAGCAACAACAAAATCTATTAATTCCTTTGTACAAGCTTCTGCTTCTCATCTGGGCCACGTTTCATAAAACTTGATATCAATGAAAAGTTACGATACCTGTTGTAAGCTACTGAAGTTCGTGCATTTGATTGGCTGAGAGAAAAGTTGTTTTAAAATGTTGGCATTTGTTATTGATAAGTAATTTCATGACCCAGGGCCCTGGTGAATAAAGAAGAATCATAAGGATCTCGGCGGTCTCAATTTTGTCACAATAGAAAAATAATTACACCTTTGTCCAGGTCTTACTTGCAAATACTCTTCATCATATACATGCATTAAAATGCACACACGAAACTCCTACATACTCACTCCTATCCACCCACATATAAGTTTGTTCGTTATTATATAAACACGTTATTCATTTAACTTTTCGCTCCTATACGTTTATTTTGAATTGTTCTCATCTACGTTTTTTCTCTCTATGCAAGAATGTTTATACGTATGTATATGTTCTTTAATAAACATATATCGTTTCCTTTTTCTTTTGTTCTTGTTTCCAGGCATTGCTTAACAGATCTGAAGAAATCGAGTTGAGAAAGGGGCAAGACGACATGATGAAATTGACCCGACTTTGTGCAGAAAAAGGCCATACACAGTAAGATTTAACATTTAACAATAAACGAAATGTGAATTATATTTATACAAGTCACTGTGTGGGATGTGTGTGTAAGGGAGAAGGACATAGATGATTGAAGAATACAAAACATGTAAAAACGGACAGAATCTGGTTACGAGCGAATATGACATTAGCACTTCGGTACTCTACCGTCTACCTTTAAAACCAAACTTGATGAGAAATCATCTTTCAATTACAACTCTATAATAATAATCATCATATTTGTATAGCGCTTAATGCTACGTTTATAAGCGCTTTACGTTGTCATATATTATTACCCCAGGCATTTTATTCACTTGCTAATCCGCACATGATAGTGCAGGCGCTCCGCTCCCTGGGGAGTATTCCGGTCAGGCATCACTGCACAAGCGCACTCATGCCAATAACTTTCGCATCTTAGCGGGTACCTATGTAACGCTTGGAGGAGATGGATCATGTAGGTTAATGTCTTGCCAAAGGCAAATTGATGCCGCTGCGGAACCTGTACCAGGTGATACACAGTCCGAAGATGTATTTACAAGACCACGACACCTCTACTTTATAAAGAAAATCTTTTCGCTACATTGTTGTCTTTCATATCTTATTCAGGAGTGTCCTTGAGCTGGTTGCCTGGGACAAGGACATGATTAACAAGGCTCATGATGGTAACTCCCTGATCCACTTAATAGCAGAAAAAGGTCATCATCAAACAACAAAGGAATTTCTCAACTTGAAGAACCCGGATGTTCAAACGAATAAAACGTAAGAAACCTAAATACATTAAAAAATGAACCTCTATCGCAAGATTCCATCTCAGGTCAGCTGTAGCAGTATGGTCTTGTAACTTGCTGCGCTGTATTGGATGTCGCATTGAGTCCTCTTTCTGCAAAGCAGAAATTACCTTTTTTTAACGCATTGTTGGCATGTTGACCACGAAGTGCTGTGCAATAAACAGTGTGATAGGGCAGAAAGTTCGGTATCGCTTTAACGTTTTTTTTCTTGTGACCGATGATTTGCTTTATTTTATGAACAGGGATAAGTTGGGACAAACAGCACTCCACGTGGCGATTCAAGGAGGTCATAGAATGACTAGTGAATTCATCTTGAAAACTGACACGGAACTAGCAGGAATCAACGACAACAAAAAAGTAATGATTATTACTATCATCATTATTACTATTATCATAACTATTGTTAATATTAATACTAGCAGTAGTAGTAGTATCAATATTTTCATGATAAATTACAGAAAGAGAGAAAAATAGGGAAGAAGAATTAGAAAAAGAAGAACAATGAGGAAATTATATATAAAGAGAGACAGACAGGCAGAGAGAGAAATAGATAGAGAAAAAAAAAAGAATTCTTAACGGAGCTTTGAGATTCAGCAATTTTTGCCAGCTGAAAAACGCTTTTGCAGGGCATCTGTTCATTTGAAATATAGAAATAATATCCGAAAATGATTATAATAATAATAATAATAATAATAATAATAATGACAGTGGGTTCTTGTATAGTGCTCATGTTTGTCAAAGTTGACACTCCTGGTGCTCCACAATGATTACTCCGGCCTTAGCATGGCTGCCATCATGGCGCTCTACCCATTTACCACATCCCGGTGGAGTGTGGGAAATTAGTACCATGTGCCATGGCGGGATTCGAATCGCAAAACGTGTGAACCACACACAGTCCGGTAACATATCCAACTGACCACGTTTCCTTTTTTTGTCTTCTTAATATTAGATGACACCGCTCATGTATGCCTGCAAAACAGGGAATATCTACATCGTTAAAAAGCTCTTGGAGATGCTAAAAGAGGATCAAGTGGAGATAGGGTTTCTTCATTGTGACGAGAATGGTCTGAATTGCTTAGACCATGCCATTGACAATGGGCACGAGTAAGTCAATACAGATTTGATTTGATTAAGTTTTTCCTCTTGCAATAGACCAGGGCATTGTTTTACACATGACCCAAATATCTGCTAAGGATAGAGAAGACCATTTTGTGCATTGAGATCGCGCTGTGGAGTAAACAGAACGCTAGTTCATCAGTTCGGTATCCTTTTAAGATCGTGCTTTTAAGGCAACATGTTAGCTGCAAAGTGCTCCTTCATTCATGACTAACTTGTTTGTTTAAAAGTTATTAAAATATTAGTATTGCGATAATGCCCTTTGCACACGAAGCGTTATGTCATCCCCGCTATTACCTGCGCCAATGGAAACCACAATCTAGCAACGTTTGCATTGTTCACTTAAATTACACCTTTTGTACGATGTCACTTTGACACCAAGCGTCAAAGGTCACGTTATTCGCTGACGTAGTCCAAGTAGAGTTAGCCAATTTATTAACGGCTTGTGTTCAAAAGGAATGATATTCGTTTTATTTGTGTCATTTAGAATTTTTGGTGATTCAGAAGTGTATACATTTTTATTTTATAATAAATTCATGTATAATTTTTGTAATGGCAACCTATTGTTGAATATAACTGGATATAAATTTTTATTTTTAATTGATGGTATTACCAGGGAATTAATTCATATTTTGTTAACATGAATACAATTTTTGTTTAGGATGATTGCCGTAGCATTGCTCGATCAAGATAATTGGCGGAGGCTTATGACGCATGCGACAAGTGGTGAGGGAACCAAGACGACACCTATGAGGAAACTCATCAGCTCTATGCCAGGTAGTGATTTAACCCTTTTATTTGGACGTAATCGTTCTAAAATCTTGATAGCATCTTAAGAACTTTGTTTCTTTACTTTACGGACTGATCCAGCCTATTCTAAAGAAAATGAAGGGCACAGTACCGTAAGGAAAATAATTATAGGGGTATGTGTTATGGTTCTTAATGTCTGTAGACTACATCAGCAAGTTGCATATCATTAAGCTCAAAACCGCGTTTATTCGCTCACGCCCTTTGGTAATGCATTACTCTTCATTACCGACTCCCTCGGAGAGAACTTAAAACATTCGGTTCCCTGGTTGCTTACTTACATGTAATCATTATGCACTGTAAAAACAATCATTAACCTAACATCATTGTGATTTGTACAGGTGTCGGCAAGTTTGTGCTGGATAAGTGTATCAAACCTGAGCCTAAGCTAAGCGTTCAACCTAGCGATGATGAAGATGAGGGACAACGACCAGACAGCGATGTCGAGATCAAGGTGGACTTCGAATTACTAGAGGACTGGTTCTCAGAGTGGATGAGGGAGGGTAATTATTACACAATTATTGAATCTCTATAGCTAAAGAATTTCGAGAAATAAAAGTCATCCCAAACAAATAATATTTGGAGTACGTCTAGGTCTGTGTAATTCCTCATTGTCCAGTTCGTATATTTTAATAGCTGATGCAAATAATTATTAGAAATCTCCCTAAGCTGATTTTTAGAAAGACTTTGCGATCGTGTTTATCTTGGCTTACTAGGATTCATCGGGTCATCGCGTCGGGCCGGGTGGTCGCGTTACCCGTCCTGTCGTGAAAACACGCTCCTGTATCTACAAAATGTGTGGGATAAAGTTTGTGAAATAAATCCCTCCCATCTGCAAATGGTCTGCTCCAAATTACCCAACATTTTGTGATCTTCAAATTTCGTTTCACGACCGACCGACGCGATGACCCGATGATTCGAAGTAAATCTTTATCTTGATACTACTGAGTGGGAGGGGGGGGGGGGAGGGGGTGGGGCGAGGGGAATAAAAGACATTAACATTCAATTGTATTGATTGGATGAGAGGATATCAAGGCAAAGATCAACATAAGAGTTGTGAAAGAATAGGCAAGTGATGTGTATTAATAACGATCTTTTTGTTTTAAATATTATCATTTATATTTATATATTGTATCTATTCATACTTTGTACACACTATCATTTCACTGCCTATTTGTACGTATTACTCAATTCATATAGACTATCTCTACATTACCCTTTTTCTTGTGTATACCTTTATTTTCCTCGGGACCATACTGCTATCCCTGACCTGAGATGGCGCAAAACCGGGATTGTGTGGTATAGTGCTTCTACTACAGCATTTGACGGTTCTCTCTTTTCTTTCATCGTTTACAAAACAAAAACAATTTAATCTACCGTCAAATAGACTCTTCGTCAAAATGCACATAACAAATTAAACACTTTTTAAAAGCTTTCCTCGCTCCTGCGCGGTCTCTCATTTGCCACAATTGCAATTTTCCACAAAACAGTAGTCGCCTATCGAAGGAAGGATTACTATGTAAAACAAATGTTAGTACAATATGTATATTTTTCTTGCGCTGGGAATAATAAACTATCTTGAAGCCTTCAAATGGTCGCTCTAGACTGTTCCATGATAAACACAATGTGGCACATGGAGACTATTTGTACGGTACATAAAAAGTTAAACAATTGTGGACTATCTTTTCGAATTCTAACACAGGAGACGATCAGCCGAGTAAGCAGAAAAACGGCGATTACATGGCAATGACTAAACGCGGCCGAGGAACAGGTGATAGAGACGAAAACAAAGATGGACAGGTAATAATTACAAAATAATATTCTCTAGAATCTTTAATTTCGTAAGAAATCTTTATTCGAATTTGTGGATTTCTTTACGATTGAGGTGCTTTTTTTTTGGTTTTACCTTCATTTTCAGAGAGTTTGACACGAGACTTATTATGATAGGTAATAGGTATATTATTGGAATGGTTCTAAAATTATGCCCACAAAGTTCTGCTTAAACATATAATTTAAAGAAGTATTGTTAAGTTTAGGCAAGTAAAATTTTAATTTAATACTTTTGTTGCTTTCTTCGCATCTACACGGTCGTTTGTTTGCCCCACGTAAAATTTTGCATAAATCAATACTAACCAATTGACGAAGAGATTGCTTTCTGCGAAACGATGGATTTTGATAATTACCTGTCTTCTCCTGCACATTAACCTTTTTGATACCGGCATAGATTAATCTTCTACTGGAAATCGTAAAATAATCTTGAAGCCTTTGGTACAGGCTTATTTATCCCATGATCAATATTATAATGTAGCCCAGGGAGATTTTTTTTTATGGCATATAATTATGAAGATTAAAAACATCCATACTCTCACCTAACATCAAATTATGAAAGACATGGTTCAATACAAGGCGATTATTTATACCTGAAACTCGTCGTACATAATTGGCTCTATTAACCATCTCCAACGAACACTAAAATATTAATAATCAAAGAAAATTTGCATATTCCACACAATTATGTGCATCTTCATTTTATTTTAGGCATCTGCAACGTCTGTAACGTCCAGCTTCAATGGCGATGGGAAATTGAAACGTAATGCCAGTATCTATGTCAGAGATCGCCTTTCCCGCTCCGAAAATCATCCTGTCCACTACTTGGTATGATGAGAAAAGCTTTAATATACATTTGCCACTCTCCAAATGGGTTCCGGTCAGACATGTAATTGCTTGAATGTTTTGAGCGCCCTACGGCAGCTGGAAGATCATTTTTAAATGTTAAATATATGTGAAATACGAAACAATGAAATGAAACTTAAACTAAAATGAACACGAAACACGCTAGATCACGACAGATTAACTGTATTCTACCTAAATTTAAATCTGACGCTGGTTCTAGGCTTTTGTCCCAAAATATCGGGTTTATGAAAGAAAGTCGATCGCAACGACTTTCGAAAAAAAGTTTGAGGTCTAATTGTTCCTTTAGTCAAATCTGAATAAGTAGGATACGGGCCCTAGTGTTTTGCTTAGTTATTAGGTATTAGTGAGTGGCAGAAACAACCCCCCCCCCCCCCCAACAACAACAAAAAAAAAGAAGAAAAGAAAGAAAAGAAAGAACAACAACAAAGTATAATAGGCAATTAGTCCCTATCATAAAGAATATCAGACCGATTACAGTATACAAAATAGCTACCAGCATGTTAAATAGTGGGAAACTCATGATATATTTACAGAATAATTTAATCAATGATAATGAAAGATAAACTCGATACTCTCATAAAGAATTATCATTTTGCATTTTGTTTTCAGATTGAAAATGATGAGAGTAAGAAGTTACTGGATCACCCTGTAGTTCGTCTGATGTTTAGGAACAAGCACGAAGCGTTTCGTCTCGAATACTGGCCTCGGTTCTGTCTCCAACTCACACTGCTAGTCTTCCTGACACTCCATAGCCTTATCATCCCTCCACCGTACTATGTTAAAAAACACCTATCGGAGGGCAACTACACGTGGTTGGCTGATGGGGAAGCCAAGTGGAAGAAGGACCTGGACTCGAACGCATTGGTCCTGTTTGGTTCGATCGGGACCTGGCTCATTCTCCTGCTAACTGTCATATATTTCTTTGAATTTGTAAGAATTCATGTTTTTACTAAGTGCTTGGATGTTTAGGCTTATATTGGCTACATCCCGCGAGACCGAACCCCCATACGACCGACATCCCAAGAGACTGACATCACATTATACTGACAGTCTATAATACCAACAGCACACAAGACCAACAGCCCATAAGACCGACAGCCCTTAAGACAGGCAGTCCACGAGACATCATTTAAGTCTTAAATGCCTTCTGATATTTTTCAGCGAGTTTTGTCGCGATTAATTTTCCTAATTTTCTTATGCATATATTTTATAAAGTCGGCGGATTTTGATACTGTTTTTATCGTAGGCTGTTGCAGAGTAAATAGAGTGCAGCAAGATAATATAAAAAAGTCAATCATCAAAGAATCAAATCAGGTTTATTTTAAAGACGTCTAATGGTGTAAATAATTCTTATAGCTAAATTTCAAACCAGGTTATATTTGTTTTTTCTTCAAAGTGTATATATATATATATATATAAACATAAACAGTATAAGAAATTTGCTTTTTTGCGGCCCTAACCATATACATGTAATTACTTGCTTTGTATTTGGTATATTATATGTATTCTATTTTAGTTTTGTATGTTTTGCTTTTATATGTTTATGGTCCAATAAATTCAAATGAATTCAACATATATGAATATATAAAAACGTAAACATACACACAAACATAATCACAATCATACTACATGTAGTAGTCTGCAGATCAGTATGACCAGCAAATTATAAAAATATTCTTTTTTGAAACGAGAATGACTGTATATGATGAACGAAATTGAACCTTGATAAAATTACCCTTGAACACAGCCGAATGCTCACAATAATATTTAATTGAATAAAATTTGATTAAATTGATTTCTTCAGCAGCATACAAATCAAATTACATTTCAGCGATACATCAATATATAACTTACCTTTGAACGTGTACACGAGATAATGATAATAGAAATGTTAAAACACTACCAAGAATTATTCATTACGAAATCTGTAGAAGAAGGGCTAGCAAAGTAAGCGCTGTAACTGCTTTAATAATAAAACAAGTAAATACACGATCACAATCATTATTGTTTTCATTTTTTGGTTTAAAGCTCCAGAGGAAGTGGGTGTACAGGAAACCAAAGTCTTTTTCGATTGCAGGATGGCTAAGTTTCATCCGAGAGCTCACTCTCCAAATCTTGATCATTCTGTTCGTCGTACCAGGGTTTGGTGACGTCTACTTTGGCCACGGTGTTACCTTCAAAGCCGTGAGTATTACATTCTCATCTTTGTTAATTATAGAATCATTATCAAAAACGAAATAAGAAAACAGGCACATTTTACAACAACAAGAGCAACAATAAAACACCACTAGAAAAGCGGCACCAACTACTACTACTACTACTACTACTACTACTACTACTACTGCTGCTGCTGCTACTGATACTATTACTAATTTTACAACGAATTTACCTTTTCTACTACTACTACCTCTACAAAAACAAGAACAACTTCTATTAATACTACTGCTATTACTACTACTATTTCTTCTATTACTACTACTTTTACGACCGCTACAACAACCACAACAAATACTACTACTACTACTATCACTATTTAATTTACTACTGCTTCTACTACTTCAAATACTATCTACATATACTACGGCTACTTATACTTATACTTCTACTATTACTACTACTACTACTACTACTACTACTACTACTGTACCAAACTGACTTAACATGGTGGTAGAGGTGATTTTGCAGTAGTGCTTCTATTAGAGTATGGCTTTAAGTGAAAATAATCTAAGAGCTCAATCAAAAATTGTTATTTGTTATTCTATATTTTATTGCAGGATTGGCAATGGGAACTAGGTGCATACGCAGTTCTCTTGGCCTGGATTAATTTCATCCTATTCCTGCAAACTGCTCCGTTTTTCGGCATCTACATTCTCATGTTTATAGGTATATATTAATAACATTTTACAGTTGATTATTGATAGTTGATTGTTGTTGTTCCTGACTGCTGAAGTAAGCATGTAAGGTCACCTTTTTTGGTCACCCATTAGCACTTTTTTTTTTAAATTGAGGGGGGGGGGTCGACGCCCCCCCCCCCCCCTGCGTACGCGCCTGCCCGGGACGCCCTTACTGTTAGGAGACCACTGCTCTACCACCGAGCCATCGCGCCTCCTCGTGAAACCTGCTTTAGCGACCACCTGTAAAGAGAGGCCACTAGTCTGTAAAGACCTTATGTTCTGTATTCCTTTGAGGGTCCTTGTAATTGAAACGTGTACTTGTACATAAAGCCTTGTACGTAAAGTCCACCTGCCTATTCAGACCGCTTTTCATGTCTCCCTCGTTTGGTCTTTATAAACAGTTTTCAAAATGTTTGTTTTCAATTACAATTCAAACATGATCGCAACCACTTTAAAACCTGTACATAAAGACCATTCAAGGAAGATAAGAAACGCGATATTGAGTTAAACAAAAAAAGGGTCTTTATAGACCTTATGTCTGTCTCTGCAGGGGGTTGCCTATTAAGCAGGTATCCACTGTATCACTCGAAAATCATTTCAAGGGCGATTTGAATAGTTCATCCATTGTATATTCAATGAAAATCTTGTTTAGATTACGTTATACGTCTTTGTAATGTATGCATGTTTTTAAAGGTGATGGACGGACTATTTACATTGCCGTAAATTTTAAATATATTTACTTCATAAAATAACTTCGCTCCGTACGTCACGTCATCAAGAAAATGGAGATGCCCATACAGTTACGTATCGTAATTTTACATTACGGTAAGGATATCTTGCTTCATACCTCTCTCATGCACTGTGGTGGGCGATCTTCTTGATGGAACGGGAATAATACATTAAATACCTCAGAATAACTTAAATTATTTCTTGCAGTGAATTTTTCTTTTTACAGCTTCATATCTGAACAAGCCTTTTCTTTTGATTCATCGCAAAATTGAAACGTCAATCCGTTGTCATTGCATTTTTCTCTCCATTGTTTCAAAAGAATTAATATCGCCTTTTAATCTGAGCTTGATTTCTAAGGTTATTAAATAATGTGTTAAAATAGACCATGTGTTTATAGTTTGAAGGTCAGTGTTTTTCTTTAATCATATTTGTTGGTTTACAGAGGTTATAACAACTATGGTGAACTTTTTACTTGTTGCCGGAATTTTTATTTGCACCTTTGCTGTGGTTTTCTGCATCCTCATCATCAATCAGGTATATAAAATATTGTCTTTGTTATAGATCATCCTATTGGCTAAGAAGCTGTCACGTAATACTCAACAAGTTATAAAATGGCGTGTTTGTTAGCGATTATCCTATTAGCTGAAACTATCACATGACAATCGAATTTCTATTATATGTGCAAGAACATGCAATATAAAGATCGATTTTTCACGGTACAACGATAACAAAAGCGAATTATATTGCGCACCTCTTTTTCATTTTTCTCTACCATTAGCAAATATAACTCATGGAAATTTATGGGCAGCTATAGCAAAGGGAAGGTTGAGTTCTGAGAAGAGGTGGACAATAAGTTTTGAGCGGTTTCATTGTTATTATGCAAGTGGAAGAACATCAGAGGAAAAAAATCCCTAAACGCACGGCTCTTAAAAACATTCATATTCTAAATAAGGCACAATAATTAACAGCTTGAAAATGTGTGCCTCATTGTTATGCCACATGTTTGCGTATTCCCACATACGTTTTTATGTGAAAAGTGCTTGTTACTTTTCCCAAGACTCCAGAACCATGCAGTACACACCAATCCTCATATGCTACATGTTCAACTTTTACAGATCGATTCCACATCGTTTCTTTTACAAGGCATTCTTATGACCATGCAGCACTCAACTTTATGTTTAATACCAACCTTTTTTCTATTTCTATTCTCAGACGCAGTATCACACATTTTGGGACTCCTTAGCTAAGTCTCTGACCATGCTGACCGGTGGCATAGACTTTGATACCGTCTTTCATCCCATGGACTACTTGTACCAGCAATCTGCTACTGAGGACTTCACGAACATTGTCTTCTATCCAAGCACTACCCTTGTTATCTTTCTCATCTTTCTCTTTTCTATGCCGATCGTCGTCATGAACCTCTTGGTAAGGAGTATATTCGCAGCGCATTGTTGCTTATATGCATGTAAAGTGCGTGTGCGTGTGGGTGTGTGTATGTAGGGGGTATTTTTGTGGGAGTTAGGGGTGAGGTGGGATCCTGGACTTTGTGTAGGAATGCGCATGATAGTTATACATTATGAGACAAAAGGGTAATTTTCGGGGGATGTTCGAGTAAAAACTTTTTTTTTTAACGAGCAAGAAATTTTAAGTAAAAGAGTATTTTATTTACATATTTACTGATTGTTGTCTAATATTTTTATCCTTCCTTGAATTAACATTTCAGACTGGTTTGGCAGTATATGATATTGACGTCATTCAGAAAAAGGCCAAGATTGTTAAACAAACAATTGAGGTAAGTTTTCCCTGCTGTCTTTTCTTTTTCTAGGGCTTAATTGATCACATGCTGTTCTTTGAATTGGCAACGATAATATTTTTCTTTTATTGCTCTATTCTAGACACAGTCAGACACAACTTCGAAAGACCAAGCACATGTGAATTACACTGAAAATGGCGTATAACGCTCGATTGATATAGCGTCCTCAATATTCAATACGAAGTAGTGTAAACAAAATAGCATGTGGAGAATTTGAAAAGTCATTTTGCTGTTGATATTTAGTTTTTGGTCAAAAGTAACGCTGCTTCTTGATTATCTTTAAAATCCTTGAATGACTTCAAAATGACAACTATTTGAAATAGATATACCCACAACAACTGGTCGACTATGTCCACAAACACAAAGCAAGTACTTCAGGTACAAAATGTGTGTTAATTCAATGATAATGTGGCCTCATAGGAAAGAAGCGCAAACATTTGATGGATAAAATACGAGAGAATAAGGCCACAGATATAGGGTTCGGGAAGCAGGGGCTCTGAAATATAATGATATTATTTACAATAGCATCCTTGTTTACAGCAAGGCTATCCTCATCAATATACAAACTTTTGTATTTGAGGACCCTGCAATCATGTTATCATAGGTAGCATGACCTCCTTTTCACGTTGCCTTTCCCATTATTTATTTTTATTTATCTTCTTCCTCCTTTAATAGGTGTAAGGGGAGGGGGCTGACCCCGGCTACGCCATTAATAACAGATATTTAATTTCTAGCATTTGAGCCTCATTTATATACACTTGCCTCATTTAAAAGAAAGTCTTAGTGTTTCTTATAAAAATTCCTGGAATAAATGTTCTCATTCAAAAGTTGTGTATTATCATACTTTTTACTATTCATAATTATCTATTTTCTTTCTTGTCCCTTCAAATGTAATACATTACTATTATAACTTAAACATGTAGCTAGCCCTTGACGAGGTACTGGTCCCTGCAGATTCCTCCACTTCTTATTTAATTAATTCCACTCCTGCTTATCGGTTATCTTGGAATGTTTAAAGCTATGTATATTTTTGATATATTTGATAAATACAAACGTGACACTTGAAATTTGATGTGTTCTGTAGGCGGAAGGAATCTTGGCCGTGCAGAATAACATGCTGCCGTGGGTATGGAAGAGAAGTGTACTCCAACACAAAAAGATCACAGTCTTCAAGAATGTCTCCTCACTCACAGCCATCTGCTACAAGCTCACTGGCTATAAAGACACACATGATTATTTGGTGGCATTTCTGGAAGAGCTAGGGAAAAAGGTGATTATTTTTTGTTATTTACGGTAATATCCTGGTTTTTCTATACCATCTTTACTTAAACAAGATTTGATACCTTCTCGCTACGGTGAATAATTAGAGGATGCTGAAGGTAAAATGTGATTAATTTTTGAAAACTCGCTAGATAAAAGTTAGGTTTAATCTTACTTTTATCTAGCCGATAAATAGTTTGTTATGTTTCTATGATGGGATAAGGGAAAAACAGTACTATCATGTTGTTTTTTCCTGTGAATATGGGGGTATGTTTTTACAAAAGGTCGTATAACCTCAAAAGCCGATGGAACAGAGAAAGCCAAACCTATGCAAGGTGTTATTCAGAAATAATGACAAACATATCCTGAAAAAAGCTCATCTGATTGGTTAATAGTGTATTGGTTAAAATCTTATGTTTACACAATCAATACACCAGTTTACAGTTGTATCAGTGCGCATGCGCAGACAGTTAACCTCGGGTCATTGGCCCCGGAACGGGGCCAATAACCTCTGACCTCTGGTATTTATGCGTAAATTAAGATTGCGCCCATGCAAATGATGATGTGAGCGCACAACGCAGCGCGTAGGGCAGTGATATCATCAAAATTTGCATGGGCGTAATCCTAATTTACGCATAAATACATGACCTCTAAGGTCATTGGCTTTGTTTAAAATGGCGCACACAACTGTAAACTGGTGTATACACCAGTTTACAGTTGTATCAGTGCGCATGCGCAGACAGTTGACCTCGGGTCATTGGCCCCGGAACTGGGCTTATTGGCCCCGTTCCGGGGCCAATAACCTTTGACCAGTGGTATTTATGCGTAAATTAAGATTGCGCCCATGCAAATGATGATGTGCGCGCACAACGCAGCGCGTAGGGCAGTGATATTATCAAAATTTGCATGGGCGCAATCCTAATTTACGCATAAATACATGACCTCTAGGTCATTGGCTTTGTTTAAAATGGCGCACACAACTGTAAACTGGTGTATTGGTGAGTACTTTAACCCTAACAGCGTTTTTCGTCAGAGTAAGGTCGTTGTTGATGGCGTTTATAGACAAGTACACAATATTGTCCAAATATGACCACAAGCCAAAGAGATGGATACGGGAGACTATGAACATAAGAATCAACAGGGGCAACACTAACAGGGACGGGGCCCAACACATTCTCTCCAACGTTTTCAACCCAATTCTGTCGAAGCTGTCTAAACGCCATCTACGACGGCATTTGGCCAATGTCGAACGCTGCTAGTGTTTGAAAGTACCCACTAAAAAGGACAGCAATTTTCTTGTCGATTGTTTTGAAAGTAGTTTCATCCAATGATTAATATAATATTCATCATTAAATTTCAGGCGGGACGTGTTGAGTACACAAAGACAACCGATGTGAAGATTGATAACATGATGGATAAAATCGACGACGTCCGGAATAGACTCTATCTTCTGTCTGACGAGACCCTTGACGCTAATACACTACATCGGGAGGCAATCAGGCAGGTACAGGATAAGCTGGATAAGATGTGTCGTGGTAAAGTGGTTTGAACACTTGAATTGAGTAAAATAAACAAAAATGGCATTGGTTTTTATTGCTAGTCCATAATTTTGATAAAATATCACATCTCTGAAAGCAATATTACTTTACGGTTCTAAACTGCAATTACATCAAATTATGCGCAATCTGTCTATTTCCTTATTATTGAAATAAAATTAAAGGGATTGAAGAATATGTTTAAATATTTGTGAAAGGTATTACAAAGTGTTGGGAAATTTCGAAAAATGGGTGAATGTGATTCTTTACCAATTTGATAAATTTGGATGCCCCTGTGGATGTATTAAAAACACCAAAAATGTTAGCCCCTAAAACACTTCTGCTTTCGAGAAAAATTGAATATAAAGATTTACCGGTGCTCCCGGTAAATTTTGATAAATTTCAAATAGCTCCTACGGCCATACAATGGTAGCTGCGACCATGAAAATCTCAGAGTATATAATTTTCGAACGAGAATAGCTAATTGGTCGATTTTAGTCAATAAACGTTGTTTTATAGGTTAATTATTATCTTGAACTTGAGAGGGAGCTATTCAACATAATGTGTTTATTATTTACAATATAATATTTTTAGAGTCGATTTCGACCGCGACAACGATCACTGAATATTGTAGGAACGTATATGCTTCCAACATGTTCATTTGAACCAAATTCATGACCCCATACCAAAACTTTGTATTACCTTTAAGACTTTCAAAAGCATGTGAAATTTGGAATTTTATAGGTAAAAACAATTATTTGACTGTTTTGTAAGATAAGAATATACGTCTTTGTTTTGCTTAAAAGGACAGTCAAAGCAGGAGGCAAATGGCCACGGTAAAGATGAAACAAACAATGCAGTCTGTAAAAAAGTTAATTTTAGAAATGTAGAGGGTATTTTTCATAACTGTATACGAATGTTCATATACTCTGAGATTGTTCTCTGCTAGTACATCAAATTCTGTTTAAACTGCATTGTATATATATATATATATATTGAAAAATAGTTGAAAGGGATAGATAAAGGATTGTAAGTATTTGTTAAAACGATTATACTTTACATTGTAAAGAATTGGGGAATTCTATATGGTGCATAAATATGCAATTATTATGAGAATGTCATTTCATGTACACTGAATTGTAGTGTAAAGAGTAAGTGGAGAACTGTTAATGATTAAAGAAGATCCATATACTTCGCTTTTGAAATGGATTCATGATTAAAGGCTGCAAGAACATCAAGTTATGTTGAGACCAAGTTTTATATACATTGAAATATAGTTTAAAGGGATAGAGAAATAATTTTGAATATTTGCTAGAACTTTTTAACTTTTCATTTTAATGAATGTTTTGATTAAAAACTGCAAGTACATCAAATTATTGACAGACTGTCACTTTATGTTCATTGAATTATAGTTAAAAGAGAATGTGAAAAACTGTAAATGATTGTTACAAAATGTCCATATACTTTGTTTTCTTAAATCGAATTAAGGTTCTACACTGCAAGAACATAACATTCGGCTAAGACAGCATTTTATAAAGATTGAAATATAGTTTAAAGGGATATAGGAAGAATTGTAAATATTCGTTAAGACTATTATACTTTATATTTTAAAGAATGTGGGAATTTTATATTGCGGGTAAATATATGCAATTAATATCGGAATGTCATTGTATATTTATTTAATTGTAGGGTAAAGAGTATGTTGAAAACTATTAATGATCTAAGAAGTTGCATATACTTTGCTTTTGTTACAAATTGTCCATATACTTTGTTTTCTTAAATCGAATTAAGGTTCTACACTGCAAGAACATAACATTCGGCTAAGACAGCATTTTATAAAGATTGAAATATAGTTTAAAGGGATAGAGGAAGAATTGTAAATATTCGTTAAGACTATTATACTTTATATTTTAAAGAATGTGGGAATTTTATATTGCGGGTAAATATATGCAATTAATATCGGAATGTCATTGTATGTTTATTTAATTGTAGGGTAAAGAGTATGTTGAAAACTATTAATGATCTAAGAAGTTGCATATACTTTGCTTTTGTTACAAATTGTCCATATACTTTGTTTTCTTAAATCGAATTAAGGTTCTACACTGCAAGAACATAACATTCGGCTAAGACAGCATTTTATAAAGATTGAAATATAGTTTAAAGGGATAGAGGAAGAATTGTATATATTTGTTTAGACTATTATACTTTACATGTTAAAGAATGCGAAATTCAATACTACGCCTTCATGAACTTATTATCAGAATGTCATTCTGTGTACACTGAATTGTAGTGTAAAGAGTAATGTGGAAAACTGTTAATGATTTAAGAGTTTCCATATACTTTGCTTTTGAAATAGATTTACGCTTTCAGACTGCAAGAACATCAAATTATGTTAAAACCAAGTTTTTGTAGATATTGAAATATAGTTTAAAGGGATAGAGGATGAATTTTGAGTATTTGTTAGAACTAGGGTGATCACACTGCCTGTGCACACAGTCTGCCCCATGCACATACACACACACACAACAGCAGTCAGTTGGTAGAAATAGCAATTTTCGTAAATTTATTTTAAACAAACTGAACAATATTTTTAAATTTTTAATTCACATATCTTTCAAGCATACCTTTAACTACAATTCTGTGTAGTTTCATTGTTATAGGCGTGTGGGAAATATGTTAAATTATTAATTAGAATTAGAATATTGTCTTTTCAGCCATGTGTGACATGGCCCGCTGATCGCCCATTGACTGTTATTCTGCGTGGTGAAAATGCACTTCAATGTATAAAACTCCCCTACAAAAATTCAATATCCTCATGTGTTCCACTCATTAAATCGATTTGTCATTTACACTCAAGGTAGCCACAACTGCATTGGAGTCACCAAAATTTGTTTTTCTCTAAAAATTCAGTTCCTGCGGAATGTTATGGCCTGTTGAATTGAATAGTTTCTCGGAAAATCCTCAAATCTGACATTTTTTAAAAGAAACTATACTGTGATGTAGATGAAAGTCTGCAAATTCTTATCATTTGTTCGGTTTTTCTGAATAATTTGTGAAACATATGAGGACATAGCTGTAACGGTGATCCAAGTAATTTCCATCGCCATATTTTATTGGCATTGCAAAAATATTTGGAATTTAATGTTAATATTTGGTGTAAATATGATCTATAAATATATGATTTTAAAAAATGCCAACAAAATGAACAGTTTGACTTTCCTATATATATAATATATATAATACATAGGTTTCTTTGATGTATGATATTCGGTTTGGATTTGATTACATATGCGCATATTAATTAGACGGACTTAGTTATTTTCACAACTTTTTCATATCTGCAGATTCGCAAAAATGGCAAAAATGACTTATTTTGTTTGCTTCTGTTTTAAAAACGGTAATAGATATATGAATTTTCTCTTTTGTATTTTTAACCACAAAGATGATATTTTAGTGTCTGATAATTTAATTTATTATTTGTGTCCAAGAAAGTGATGAATTAAGTTGTCAACTTTGTAGAATTTTGCCAATTTGACCATTTCTGGCAGGTTTTTCTGTAATTTTGCGATATCAAATAAATGGTATAAAATCACAACGCATTGACCGATTTCAATTCTGTTTTTTGTTTTTTGAAGCTATCACAAAGCTTGATTATTTGCAATCATCAAATAACATGTGTTTGTTGTACTTATTTTTGGTGTGCTATACCTATTAGAACTGTTTAACTTTACATTTTAATGAATCTCATGATTAAAAACTGCAAGTACATCAAATTATTGTGAAATTATAATTTTATGTATATTGAATTTCAAGATAAACTTGAGTTCTGATAAGTATAGAAAATAATTTCTCTCAGAATTCAAAGAAACTTTCACTGAATGTTCAATACTACAATTTAATGACATGTGCCAAACGATGTTTGTAGAAAAAGTATAGTGGCGGATTATTGAGCATTGAAAGATAGTGGAATAGTAGGCCCGACACCATGTGCTTATTTTAAAGATTTCACAGGAATGTACTTCATACATATTAAAATTAATGTGACGTTAGTAGACTCAAGTTACTAAAGAAAGCTGTCCAGATTGTCGTTTAATGGTACATGTAAATTATGATTGTATAATTTAAAGGAATCATTCTGTTGTTAACAAAGTAAATGAGAAGACGTTTTCATTTTTATGGGGTTCTAAGAAAGAGAAAGTGAAAAGAAATATATGTTTGTATAAAATGACTATTAGGGGGTTAAGGTATGGTTAATTTATAGGCATTAGTTGGTTAAATGCGACTTTCCTGGATAAGGACATTTTGATGATAAAAAAGCTGCATGGAAAAAATCCGTCGGGTTAAATAGGGTAGTCGGAATTCCATTGGTGTTTCAGTTTGATTGCAATAATAATGTAATAACAGAAACACGGTGAAATGTCTAAAGATATCCCATTTTTACTTTGATTTGTTTTGTATTTGGTCAGAATTAAGATAGGTAATAACACACATGGTAACAAATATTGGAAAGTAAATATTATGGAATAATAGTGATATTACATTTGATAACCAGGTATTGCATTTCAAGTAAAGGGGAAAAGTTGGGATTTTTAAAATAATTTTTGTTTAGTCAAGGACATTGGAATTATGTTGATTTCATGTGTCAAAAATGTAAGTTTCGAAAACTGTTTTCTTTCAAATTTTGAAAGGTGAAGAAAACCTTTCAAAAATCCTGGGTCGATCAATATAGTTAATGGTTTGTACCAAACACATCACTCTAATTTTAAACAAATATCAACTGGTGATGATATTCATATTTTATAAATGAAGACTAAACAATTCTACTTATACTTTGCGCAGAAATACAAGAAGAGTCTTTTCTATACAATGCTTAGCAGCTACGATTATTAATGCCCTCCGATTTAGATACAGACACACAGGCCCGAATTCACAAAGCAAGGTTTGTCATCAGACCATGGTTTTCGTACGTCATATGACGCGTTTTAGACCTTGGTTCAGACCTTGTACTGAAATACATTCCACAAAGCAGGTTTGTCCTCAGACCAAGGTTTTCGTACGTCATATGACGCGTTTTAGACCTTGGTTCAGACCTTGGTCTGAAATACATCTCACAAAGCAGGTTTGCCCTCAGACCATGGTTTTCGTACGTCATATGACGCGTTTCAGGTTTGAGTTCAGACCTTGGTCTGAAATAACATTTCACAAAGCAGGTTTGTCCTCAGACCATGGTTTATGTACGTCATCAGACCCGAAATTTGCAGACTGTTCAGAGGGGAGTTTTGTAATTTCGCAAACCTGGTCTGAGAGCTATCAACCAATCAGGATGCAGCACTGCGTGGAGATAATTTTCGCTCGATTGATTTTATCCAAATATTTTACCGCCAAAACAATCTGCGATAATGTCTGGTTGAAATTGAAATGACAATTGAAATCTCTCAATCTCTCGATCCTTTCCTTAAAAGCGTAAGTATAAGACCTGTACATGTAATCGAATCCATACTCTTTACTTTATTGACATTTCAATATGTGATATGATTTATAACTTTCAATTTACCATGAAATGTTCGGTGTTTTTTATATCCGACGGCCTCTCAAATTTGTTCTCCCTTCAGTCCCATGCATGAACATTTGTGCTGTATTTATTATCTGGCTTTAAAATAGACTACGATACCTTGAATTCGTCTCGGGAAGATTTCCTTTTGCGACAGCCACCCAAATTAAAACAAATACGGGTACAGATTAGAATGATATAAGGTCTATTTAATAATAATATGATATATAAATCATGAAATAGGGTTAGGGTTAGCCTAGATTTTAGGTGGCTGTCGCAAAAGGAAATCTTCTCGAGCTCGACGTCTCTTTCAATTTTGTTTTCCTTCAAATTCCAAACTTGATCCAGCCTAAAAAGTTAAAAAGAAAGCAATGCAGAATGACCATTCTGTATTATCTCAGAAAATTCTCAAGATTGCTGGATCTAGAAACAGAGCCTAGACTGGGCTGTATGAATTATGCATATGATAATAATTCCAGAGTTCAGGGACTGAGTCTGAGGAAGCTCGAGTCCAACGCCCAAGGCGGCGGAGGAGCTTGCAGCCCCTGACCCTCGGCTGGAGTTAGGCCTAGCCGGGCCTAGAGTAGACTATCATGCCTAGAGTATGACTGTCATGTTTAATTTTGTCTTGTTGTCAACAATGCCATGACACATGCCAATTAGAATAGGCCTAGGCCTAGACCTACACTAGTTATTACAAATAGACTGTGGGGCAAGGGCCAGTTAACCATCTAAAACAAAAGTTTCGTAGTCCCATCTATACCAAATGATTGTGATGAAGATGCTGATGAGAAAACACCTTTGTTCTCCAAATTTCGTACACCCGTTGATGAGATAATCCGATAATTAGTTTTATTGGATTTTAACAAGATTTCCTTGAAAAAGACTAGCGCCAACTATGGTAAATAAGCCAATTTGCTGATTCAAAGTTGCTATTTTTTTATTATTTTTTGCAAAATGTTTATTTCAGACCTCTATGAGACTGTTCAGGTGTGATTTTTCTGCGCAATAAATTTAATCCGCTAATTAGTTTTATTGGATTTTAACAAGATTTCCTTGAAAAAGACTATGGTAAAATAGCCATTTTACTGATTCAAAAGGCATTCAAATTTGCTATTTCTTGATTATTTTTTGCAAAACATTTATTTCAGACCTCTATGAGACCATGGGTGTCGATATCCCCCCCCCCCCATCCCCCCAATATTTCAGGTGGGGGGGGGGGGGTGGCCTGTACAATCATCCCCCCCCCCCCCAATAATTCACCCTAAAAAAAAAAAAATTAAAAAAAAAGAGAAAAATTAATGATGAGAGCCTGATGAGAGTAGTTAATGGTTATTACTCGCAAGATGACCATCAATATACACATTTTGCTATCTCATTTTCATAATACATACATATACGAAGTAAATGAGACATCCGTATATGAGACAAGAATATATTGAATTCTCGATCATACGGCTTCATCAGGAATTGATGAATTAATTCAATTTGTTAAATCGACATCATCATAGAAATGCAGTGCGCCGAATGCAAAGACGCAGCGTTAAAAAGCAACGAGCTAAATGTTAAGCGCGAAGCGCAAAAGTAGCAATCTGCAACATCAGACCATCCTGGACAATGTAAACATAGATGAACTCTGTGGTGAATTCGTGATGAGATCGGAGACAAGGAGAAAGATTTTCGGACATTAGTATGACTTATAAGATAGTTCACTAGTTGTAATATGTTGTTTCCGTTCACCCTTTTTAAAATTCACGTCATTGTATCTTTATTTTTATTTTATTTCCTGATATTTCCTAAAAACATTTTTCATTTTTGGAGAAAGATTATTATGTCACAACTTCTTTTTAAAAAGCTGATGTAGGCCTATGTCACTGGCGTACTGGTTGGTTCAACCCCCCAATAAAATCCAACCATGAAGTGATTTATAAATGTTCGTGATATCACATGATTTTCAACAAAATTCGCGTTTCTCCATTTCTGTTTCAAACTGACACATTCCCAAATAGCCAGGAAAAGCATATATTTTGTATAGTCACTAATGAGCCAAATTAGTGGCCGTTAACACTAACAGTAGTATACAATTCCTTTCCAGAAGCTATTGCGACAAGCACTGCCGGGGGATGCTACCCACCACTGTATTGGGCTGTGCATGTAAATATTTGCGAACGGACGTTCCATACATACATCATGTGAGGAAACTGAATTTAAACAAAGATTAATATAGAGAACAGTACAACGAATCGTCTTCTTTCTCTAATAATTTAGTGAAACGGCAAAGATTCCGCGCTTTGCGCGGGAGGGGGCAACTGAATTCAGACTAGGATTAAGAGTTATAATTAAATGAAACGTCAAAGTACACGATACAACGTATCATCTTCTCTTCAATATCTGCTGGAGCTGGAGACGTTCTTTGTTGTGAAAAGTGTGAATCCTCTGAAATCTTGTTGCTCTAAAAGACCAGCAAATAATGTAACTCGACCAATAAATCAATATTGAGAAGAAGATCAGCAAAGATGTTGCAGGGGCGGGTCTAGGCGGTTTAGGGGGTTTAATCCCCCGATCCCCCTTGGGCTGCCAAGTGAAAATGTGATGTGCATAGAAAAATTTTATCATGTGTCCAGACCTACACAGTAGTAGTAAATTTCAGTAGATGCCAGGAAAACATCACTAAACGGGGGTTCAAAATAGCACCAAAAAACCGCCTCGCCGCTTCGCAGCTCGTGGACGATGCTCCGCACGTTAGTAGATGCCAGGAAAACATCACGTACGAGGGTTCAAAATAGCAACAACAAAAATCGCCTCGCCACTATGCGGCTAATGGACGATGCTCCACATCGTATTTGGGTTACCCATCCCCCCCCCCCACCCTTAGCAAAAAGCTAGATCCGCCCCTGTGTTTGGGAAGGATATGGTAAAGACTAAAAGTAAAGAATGTAAATAAGGTTGCTCCGAATAATGAGGAGGACATTATGTGCAGAACGGGAAGAAATGGAGAGAATGTCATCACGGGCAGGCGCGGATCCAGGATTTATTAGGGGGGGGGGCAAATTTGAAATTATGCTAGCCAAATATTGGTACGTAATGGTGACCAGCATTGACTTAATAGGGGGGGGGTGGGCAGGGAGGGGTGATTTTCCCACTCCCTTCTCCGCAAAGCGCTGAAGCTTTGACGTTTCATTAAATCATTAGTGAAAGAAGGCGATTCGTTGCCCGTTCTCGAAAATGATCCTCGTCTGAATTCAGTTTTTCCCCTGTCGCGCGAAGCGCGGAAGCTTTTACGTTTCATTAAATCATTAGAGAAAGAAGGTGATTTGTTGCCCGTTCTCGACTCATAAACTTCGTCTGAATTCAGTTTCCCCCTCGAGCGCGATATGCGGAAGGTTTGACGTTCCATTGAATTATTAGAGAAATAAGACGTTTCGTTGTGCCGTTCTCGAAAATAATACTCGTCTGAATTCATTTTACCTCCCCCCCCCCCCCGTCCGCGCGAAGCGCGGAAGCTTTGACGTTTCATTAAATCATTAGAGAAAGAAGACGATTCGTTGTACCGTTCTCGACTCTTAATCCTTGTCTGAAGCCAGCCCCACCCCCCTCTTGCACGAAGCGCGAAAGCTTTGACGTTTCATTAAAGTATTAGAGAAAGAAGACAATTCGTTGTACCATTTTCGATTCTTAATTCTTGTCTGGATTCGGTTCCAACCCCCCCCCCCCTCCCGCGCGAAGCGCGAAAGCCTTTGACGTTTCATTAAAATTATTAAAGAAAGAAGACGATTCGCTGTACCGTTCTCGACTCGGCTCAAGGGTTTTAGACACTAAATTACGGTCAGCTGAGTATCAAGGGGCCCGCCTTAGGGCCCTCGGTTGGGTCCAGGGCCAGAGCCCCGGAAGCTCAGGGATTTTAGGTTAATACCTTATTTTCTTGTGACACTGGCAGTTAACTATTTTTTCTTACTTGCTCTCTTTCTTTCCATTTCTCTTTATATACTATTTCAAAAGAGTGGAGGGGGGTGGGACCTCAAGGCTCCCGCTCCCCTCCGTTCCGCTGGCCCTGACGTGTAGGCCCCTAGGCATCTCAAGAATCATATTTCTTGCCTGGCGTTAAATTTAGGAATTTGTCATTTTACAACAAACGCATAAAAAAGTATAATTTACTAAAAAAATCTCGGAAAATTATGTCATTTCAGCATTATGTGTAAACCACCGTTATGGAATTAGAAATAAACCACGTTAAAATTTTATTTCCCCCGAGCCCCCTCCCCAAATCAGTACGCCAGTGCCCCCCCCCCCCCTGATTTACACTTTGTTGGCAACTGATCTCCCCTACTTTTTTTCTTTCTCTTTTATTTTCTTTCCCTTTCTTTCCTCTTTCCCTTTCCTTTCACTTCCTTCTCTCTCTTTTAGGTTTTCTATCTCCCCTTCTTTTCACCTTTTTTTTCTTCTTTTTTCTCTCTTTTGGTCCCTTTTAGCTCTCCTTTTTTTTCATTTCCCTTCCTTCTCTCTTTTTTTAGCGGGGGCGGGGGGAGGCAAAGGCCTTTTGCCCCACCCCAATCCCGATCCGCAACTTGTTAGCGGTAAAAATGCAACTGACACCCCCCTTCTTTTATTTACTTCTTTCTCAATTTTCCTTCCCTTTATTTCCTCTTTAGTGAGTGGTCCCTCAGAAACTAGTGCTAAGCCAGTCACAGAGAATTCATGATTTCAACTGATGCCTGTCAGTGCATTGTAAATTTGATTTTTCTTCAAATTTCATTTAAAAATCTTTTCATATTGATAAATATGGTGCATTAATTGGCGTATGGGCTATGGTTGGAGCGTTGGATGCGTTGAACAGCGTTGGTGTATTATGTGGATTTATCATATTCATATTCTGAATATTTTCAGCGAATTGAATAATATTGAAAAAGATGCAATTCATAGTTGTACTCGATAATTCTCACTTAACATATTCCCTCTCTCTCTCTCTTCCTGTCTTGCATAAAGGAAATATGAGAATAATATTTTGCCTTGATCAAGAAAAATTGGAATTTTATCAGTATTAAACAGGGAGAAGGAAAGGGGAGGAAATTAATCAAAACAAACATTGAAGAATCCAATTCAGTGTTCTTTCGTGATTCATAAGAATGAAAGTACATTAAAAGGTGAAATAATAAATTGAAGAGCGATGCTCAATCAATTCTTTGACGTTGATTGATTGAATAAAAAATAATGAAACAATATGGTCAGAAGGTCATATATCTTCGAATATTAGATAGTTTCATCCACCATGGTGTTGTTGAACACTATTTGCAATTTAATTTTAATGCGGTGACTTGTCGTTTACGAGCGGAAGGTCATTTCAGGCTTCTATATTCTATAATACTATCAACAGATATCTGGATAGAGACACCTCGTTACATCAAGCTACGAGAAAGTATATCATCATCTCACAGAATTCTACTCGAACACCGCATCGAAATTCTTTTCACCCTTTTTTTTTCTTCTTCCTCTTTTTTCTTTCCCTTTCTCTCCTCTTTCCCTTTCCTTTCCTTTCCTTCACTCTCTTTTTGGATTTCTATCTCCCCTTCTTTTCACCCTTTTTTTTCTTCTTCCTCTCTTTTGGTCCCTTTTAGCTCTCCTTTTTTCATTTTCCTTCCTTCTCTCTTTTTTTTTTTAGCGGGGGGGGGGGGGCGGCAAAGGCCTTTTGCCCCACCCCAATCCCGATCCGCAACTTGTTGGCGGAAAAATTGCAACTGATATCCCCCTTCTTTTATTTACTTCTTTCTCAACTTTCCTTCCCTTTATTTCCTCTTTAGTGACTGGTCCCTCAAAAACTAGTGCTAAGTCAGTCACAGAGAAGTCATGATTTCAACTGATGCCTGTCAGTGCATTGTAAATTTGATTTTTCTTCAAATTTCATTTAAAAATCTTTTCATATTGATAAATATGGTGCATTGGCGTATGGGCTATGGTTGGAGCGTTGGATGCGTTGAACAGCGTTGGTGTATTATGTGGATTTATCATATTCATATTCTGAATATTTTCAGCGAATTGAATAATATTGAAAAAGATGCAATTCATAGTTGTACTCGATAATTCTCACTTAACATATTCCCTCTCTCTCTCTCTTCCTGTCTTGCATAAAGGAAATATGAGAATAATATTTTGCCTTGATTAAGAAAAATTGGAATTTTATCAGTATTAAACAGGGAGAAGGAAAGGGGAGGAAATTAATCAAAACAAACATTGAAGAATCCAATTCAGTGTTCTTTCGTGATTCATAAGAATGAAAGTACATTAAAAGGTGAAATAATAAATTGAAGAGCGATGCTCAATCAATTCTTTGACGTTGATTGATTGAATAAAAAATAATGAAACAATATGGTCAGAAGGTCATATATCTTCGAATATTAGATAGTTTCATCCACCATGGTGTTGTTGAACACGATTTGCAATTTAATTTTAATGCGGTGACTTGTCGTTTACGAGCGGAAGGTCATTTCAGGCTTCTATATTCTATAATACTATCAACAGATATCTGGATAGAGACACCTCGTTACATCAAGCTACGAGAAAGTATATCATCATCTCACAGAATTCTACTCGAACACCGCATCGAAATTCTTTTCACCCTTTTTTTCTTCTTCCTCTTTTTTCTTTCCCTTTCTCTCCTCTTTCCCTTTCCTTTCCTTTCCTTCACTCTCTTTTTGGATTTCTATCTCCCCTTCTTTTCACCCTTTTTTTCTTCTTCCTCTCTTTTGGTCCCTTTTAGCTCTCCTTTTTTCATTTTCCTTCCTTCTCTCTTTTTTTTTTTAGCGGGGGGGGGGGGGGGCAAAGGCCTTTTGCCCCACCCCAATCCCGATCCGCAACTTGTTGGCGGTAAAATTGCAACTGATATCCCCCTTCTTTTATTTACTTCTTTCTCAATTTTCCTTCCCTTTATTTCCTCTTTAGTGACTGGTCCCTCAGAAACTAGTGCTAAACCAGTCACAGAGAATTCATGATTTCAACTGATGCCTGTCAGTGCATTGTAAATTTGATTTTTCTTCAAATTTCATTTAAAAATCTTTTCATATTGATAAATATGGTGCATTGGCGTATGGGCTATGGTTGGAGCGCTGGATGCGTTGAACAGCGTTGGTGTATTATGTGGATTTATCATATTCATATTCTGAATATTTTCAGCGAATTGAATAATATTGAAAAGGATGCAATTCATAGTTGTACTCGATAATTCTCACTTAACATATTCTCTCTCTCTCTCTCTCTTCCTGTCTTGCATAAAGGAAATATGAGAATAATATTTTGCCTTGATTAAGAAAAATTGGAATTTTATCAGTATTAAACAGGGAGAAGGAAAGGGGAGGAAATTAATCAAAACAAACATTGAAGAATCCAATTCAGTGTTCTTTCGTGATTCTTAAGAATGAAAGTACATTAAAAGGTGAAATAATAAATTGAAGAGCGATGCTCAATCAATTCTTTGACGTTGATTGATTGAATAAAAAATAATGAAACAATATGGTCAGAAGGTCATATATCTTCGAATAGATAGTTTCATCCACCATGGTGTTGTTGAACACTATTTGCAATTTAATTTTAATGCGGTGACTTGTCGTTTACGAGCGGAAGGACATTTCAGGCTTCTATATTCTATAATACTATCAACAGATATCTGGATAGAGACACCTCGTCACATCAAGCTACGAGAAAGTATATCATCATCTCACAGAATTCTACTCGAACACCGCATCAAAATTCTTTTCACTCTTTTTTTCCTTCTTCCTCTTTTTTCCCACTTTCTCTCCTCTTTTCCTCTCCTTTTTCTTCCTTCACTCTCTTTTAGGTTTTCTATGTCCCCTTCTTTTCACCCTTTTTTTCTTCTTCCTCTCTTTTGGTCCCTTTTAGCTCTCCTTTTTTTCATTTTCCTTCCTTCTCTCTTCTTTTTTTAGCGGGGGGGGGGGGGGGGGAGGCAAAGGCCTTTTGCCCCACCCCAATCCCGATCCGCAACTTGTTGGCGGTAAAATTGCAACTGATATCCCCCTTCTTTTATTTACTTCTTTCTCAATTTTCCTTCCCTTTATTTCCTCTTTAGTGACTGGTCCCTCAAAAACTAGTGCTAAACCAGTCACAGAGAATTCATGATTTCAACTGATGCCTGTCAGTGCATTGTAAATTTGATTTTTCTTCAAATTTCATTTAAAAATCTTTTCATATTGATAAATATGGTGCATTGGCGTATGGGCTATGGTTGGAGCGTTGGATGCGTTGAACAGCGTTGGTGTATTATGTGGATTTATCATATTCATATTCTGAATATTTTCAGCGAATTGAATAATATTGAAAAAGATGCAATTCATAGTTGTACTCGATAATTCTCACTTAACATATTCCCTCTCTCTCTCTCTTCCTGTCTTGCATAAAGGAAATATGAGAATAATATTTTGCCTTGATTAAGAAAAATTGGAATTTTATCAGTATTAAACAGGGAGAAGGAAAGGGGAGGAAATTAATCAAAACAAACATTGAAGAATCCAATTCAGTGTTCTTTCGTGATTCATAAGAATGAAAGTACATTAAAAGGTGAAATAATAAATTGAAGAGCGATGCTCAATCAATTCTTTGACGTTGATTGATTGAATAAAAAATAATGAAACAATATGGTCAGAAGGTCATATATCTTCGAATATTAGATAGTTTCATCCACCATGGTGTTGTTGAACACGATTTGCAATTTAATTTTAATGCGGTGACTTGTCGTTTACGAGCGGAAGGTCATTTCAGGCTTCTATATTCTATAATACTATCAACAGATATCTGGATAGAGACACCTCGTTACATCAAGCTACGAGAAAGTATATCATCATCTCACAGAATTCTACTCGAACACCGCATCGAAATTCTTTTCACCCTTTTTTTCTTCTTCCTCTTTTTTCTTTCCCTTTCTCTCCTCTTTCCTTTCCTTTCCTTTCCTTCACTCTCTTTTTGGATTTCTATCTCCCCTTCTTTTCACCCTTTTTTTCTTCTTCCTCTCTTTTGGTCCCTTTTAGCTCTCCTTTTTTCATTTTCCTTCCTTCTCTCTTTTTTTTTTAGCGGGGGGGGGGGGGGGGGGCAAAGGCCTTTTGCCCCACCCCAATCCCGATCCGCAACTTGTTGGCGGTAAAATTGCAACTGATATCCCCCTTCTTTTATTTACTTCTTTCTCAATTTTCCTTCCCTTTATTTCCTCTTTAGTGACTGGTCCCTCAGAAACTAGTGCTAAACCAGTCACAGAGAATTCATGATTTCAACTGATGCCTGTCAGTGCATTGTAAATTTGATTTTTCTTCAAATTTCATTTAAAAATCTTTTCATATTGATAAATATGGTGCATTGGCGTATGGGCTATGGTTGGAGCGCTGGATGCGTTGAACAGCGTTGGTGTATTATGTGGATTTATCATATTCATATTCTGAATATTTTCAGCGAATTGAATAATATTGAAAAGGATGCAATTCATAGTTGTACTCGATAATTCTCACTTAACATATTCTCTCTCTCTCTCTCTCTTCCTGTCTTGCATAAAGGAAATATGAGAATAATATTTTGCCTTGATTAAGAAAAATTGGAATTTTATCAGTATTAAACAGGGAGAAGGAAAGGGGAGGAAATTAATCAAAACAAACATTGAAGAATCCAATTCAGTGTTCTTTCGTGATTCTTAAGAATGAAAGTACATTAAAAGGTGAAATAATAAATTGAAGAGCGATGCTCAATCAATTCTTTGACGTTGATTGATTGAATAAAAAATAATGAAACAATATGGTCAGAAGGTCATATATCTTCGAATAGATAGTTTCATCCACCATGGTGTTGTTGAACACTATTTGCAATTTAATTTTAATGCGGTGACTTGTCGTTTACGAGCGGAAGGACATTTCAGGCTTCTATATTCTATAATACTATCAACAGATATCTGGATAGAGACACCTCGTCACATCAAGCTACGAGAAAGTATATCATCATCTCACAGAATTCTACTCGAACACCGCATCAAAATTCTTTTCACTCTTTTTTTCCTTCTTCCTCTTTTTTCCCACTTTCTCTCCTCTTTTCCTCTCCTTTTTCTTCCTTCACTCTCTTTTAGGTTTTCTATGTCCCCTTCTTTTCACCCTTTTTTTCTTCTTCCTCTCTTTTGGTCCCTTTTAGCTCTCCTTTTTTTCATTTTCCTTCCTTCTCTCTTCTTTTTTTAGCGGGGGGGGGGGGGGAGGCAAAGGCCTTTTGCCCCACCCCAATCCCGATCCGCAACTTGTTGGCGGTAAAATTGCAACTGATATCCCCCTTCTTTTATTTACTTCTTTCTCAATTTTCCTTCCCTTTATTTCCTCTTTAGTGACTGGTCCCTCAAAAACTAGTGCTAAACCAGTCACAGAGAATTCATGATTTCAACTGATGCCTGTCAGTGCATTGTAAATTTGATTTTTCTTCAAATTTCATTTAAAAATCTTTTCATATTGATAAATATGGTGCATTGGCGTATGGGCTATGGTTGGAGCGCTGGATGCGTTGAACAGCGTTGGTGTATTATGTGGATTTATCATATTCATATTCTGAATATTTTCAGCGAATTGAATAATATTGAAAAGGATGCAATTCATAGTTGTACTCGATAATTCTCACTTAACATATTCTCTCTCTCTCTCTCTCTTCCTGTCTTGCATAAAGGAAATATGAGAATAATATTTTGCCTTGATTAAGAAAAATTGGAATTTTATCAGTATTAAACAGGGAGAAGGAAAGGGGAGGAAATTAATCAAAACAAACATTGAAGAATCCAATTCAGTGTTCTTTCGTGATTCTTAAGAATGAAAGTACATTAAAAGGTGAAATAATAAATTGAAGAGCGATGCTCAATCAATTCTTTGACGTTGATTGATTGAATAAAAAATAATGAAACAATATGGTCAGAAGGTCATATATCTTCGAATAGATAGTTTCATCCACCATGGTGTTGTTGAACACTATTTGCAATTTAATTTTAATGCGGTGACTTGTCGTTTACGAGCGGAAGGACATTTCAGGCTTCTATATTCTATAATACTATCAACAGATATCTGGATAGAGACACCTCGTCACATCAAGCTACGAGAAAGTATATCATCATCTCACAGAATTCTACTCGAACACCGCATCAAAATTCTTTTCACTCTTTTTTTCCTTCTTCCTCTTTTTTCCCACTTTCTCTCCTCTTTTCCTCTCCTTTTTCTTCCTTCACTCTCTTTTAGGTTTTCTATGTCCCCTTCTTTTCACCCTTTTTTTCTTCTTCCTCTCTTTTGGTCCCTTTTAGCTCTCCTTTTTTTCATTTTCCTTCCTTCTCTCTTCTTTTTTAGCGGGGGGGGGGGGGAGGCAAAGGCCTTTTGCCCCACCCCAATCCCGATCCGCAACTTGTTGGCGGTAAAATTGCAACTGATATCCCCCTTCTTTTATTTACTTCTTTCTCAATTTTCCTTCCCTTTATTTCCTCTTTAGTGACTGGTCCCTCAAAAACTAGTGCTAAACCAGTCACAGAGAATTCATGATTTCAACTGATGCCTGTCAGTGCATTGTAAATTTGATTTTTCTTCAAATTTCATTTAAAAATCTTTTCATATTGATAAATATGGTGCATTGGCGTATGGGCTATGGTTGGAGCGCTGGATGCGTTGAACAGCGTTGGTGTATTATGTGGATTTATCATATTCATATTCTGAATATTTTCAGCGAATTGAATAATATTGAAAAGGATGCAATTCATAGTTGTACTCGATAATTCTCACTTAACATATTCTCTCTCTCTCTCTCTCTCTTCCTGTCTTGCATAAAGGAAATATGAGAATAATATTTTGCCTTGATTAAGAAAAATTGGAATTTTATCAGTATTAAACAGGGAGAAGGAAAGGGGAGGAAATTAATCAAAACAAACATTGAAGAATCCAATTCAGTGTTCTTTCGTGATTCTTAAGAATAAAAGTACATTAAAAGGTGAAATAATAAATTGAAGAGCGATGCTCAATCAATTCTTTGACGTTGATTGATTGAATAAAAAATAATGAAACAATATGGTCAGAAGGTCATATATCTTCGAATATTAGATAGTTTCATCCACCATGGTGTTGTTGAACACTATTTGCAATTTAATTTTAATGCGGTGACTTGTCGTTTACGAGCGGAAGGACATTTCAGGCTTCTATATTCTATAATACTATCAACAGATATCTGGATAGAGACACCTCGTCACATCAAGCTACGAGAAAGTATATCATCATCTCACAGATTTCTACTCGAACACCGCATCAAAATTCTCTTCACTCTTTTTTCCTTCTTCCTCTTTTTTCCCACTTTCTCTCCTCTTTTCCTCTCCTTTTTCTTCCTTCACTCTCTTTTAGGTTTTCTATGTCCCCTTCTTTTCACCCTTTTTTTCTTCTTCCTCTCTTTTGGTCCCTTTTAGCTCTCCTTTTTTTCATTTTCCTTCCTTCTCTCTTCTTTTTTTAGCGGGGGGGGGGGGGAGGCAAAGGCCTTTTGCCCCACCCCAATCCCGATCCGCAACTTGTTGGCGGTAAAATTGCAACTGATATCCCCCTTCTTTTATTTACTTCTTTCTCAATTTTCCTTCCCTTTATTTCCTCTTTAGTGACTGGTCCCTCAAAAACTAGTGCTAAACCAGTCACAGAGAATTCATGATTTCAACTGATGCCTGTCAGTGCATTGTAAATTTGATTTTTCTTCAAATTTCATTTAAAAATCTTTTCATATTGATAAATATGGTGCATTGGCGTATGGGCTATGGTTGGAGCGCTGGATGCGTTGAACAGCGTTGGTGTATTATCTGGATTTATCATATTCATATTCTGAATATTTTCAGCGAATTGAATAATATTGAAAAGGATGCAATTCATAGTTGTACTCGATAATTCTCACTTAACATATTCTCTCTCTCTCTCTCTCTCTCTCTCTTCCTGTCTTGCATAAAGGAAATATGAGAATAATATTTTGCCTTGATTAAGAAAAATTGGAATTTGATCAGTATTAAACAGGGAGAAGGAAAGGGGAGGAAATTAATCAAAACAAACATTGAAGAATCCAATTCAGTGTTCTTTCGTGATTCTTAAGAATAAAAGTACATTAAAAGGTGAAATAATAAATTGAAGAGCGATGATCAATCAATTCTTTGACGTTGATTGATTGAATAAAAAATAATGAAACAATATGGTCAGAAGGTCATATATCTTCGAATAGATAGTTTCATCCACCATGGTGTTGTTGAACACTATTTGCAATTTAATTTTAATGCGGTGACTTGTCGTTTACGAGCGGAAGGACATTTCAGGCTTCTATATTCTATAATACTATCAACAGATATCTGGATAGAGACACCTCGTCACATCAAGCTACGAGAAAGTATATCATCATCTCACAGAATTCTACTCGAACACCGCATCAAAATTCTTTTCACTCTTTTTTTCCTTCTTCCTCTTTTTTCCCACTTTCTCTCCTCTTTTCCTCTCCTTTTTCTTCCTTCACTCTCTTTTAGGTTTTCTATGTCCCCTTCTTTTCACCCTTTTTTTCTTCTTCCTCTCTTTTGGTCCCTTTTAGCTCTCCTTTTTTTCATTTTCCTTCCTTCTCTCTTCTTTTTTTAGCGGGGGGGGGGGGAGGCAAAGGCCTTTTGCCCCACCCCAATCCCGATCCGCAACTTGTTGGCGGTAAAATTGCAACTGATATCCCCCTTCTTTTATTTACTTCTTTCTCAATTTTCCTTCCCTTTATTTCCTCTTTAGTGACTGGTCCCTCAAAAACTAGTGCTAAACCAGTCACAGAGAATTCATGATTTCAACTGATGCCTGTCAGTGCATTGTAAATTTGATTTTTCTTCAAATTTCATTTAAAAATCTTTTCATATTGATAAATATGGTGCATTGGCGTATGGGCTATGGTTGGAGCGCTGGATGCGTTGAACAGCGTTGGTGTATTATGTGGATTTATCATATTCATATTCTGAATACTTTCAGCGAATTGAATAATATTGAACAGGATGCAATTCATAGTTGTACTCGATAATTCTCACTTAACATATTCTCTCTCTCTCTCTTCCTGTCTTGCATAAAGGAAATATGAGAATAATATTTTGCCTTGATTAAGAAAAATTGGAATTTTATCAGTATTAAACAGGGAGAAGGAAAGGGGAGGAAATTAATCAAAACAAACATTGAAGAATCCAATTCAGTGTTCTTTCGTGATTCATAAGAATGAAAGTACATTAAAAGGTGAAATAATAAATTGAAGAGCGATGATCAATCAATTCTTTGACGTTGATTGATTGAATAAAAAAATAATGAAACAATATGGTCAGAAGGTCATATATCTTCGAATATTAGATAGTTTCATCCACCATGGTGTTGTTGAACACTATTTGCAATTTAATTTTAATGCGGTGACTTGTCATTTACGAGCGGAAGGTCATTTCAGGCTTCTATATTCTATAATACTATCAACAGATATCTGTATAGAGACACCTCGTTACATCAAGCTACGAGAAAGTATATCATCATCTCACAGAATTCTACTCGAACACCGCATCGAAATTCTTTTCACCCTTTTTTTTTCTTCTTCCTCTTTTTTCTTTCCCTTTCTCTCCTCTTTCCCTTTCGTTTCC
Source organism: Strongylocentrotus purpuratus (assembly GCF_000002235.5). Classification (NCBI taxonomy): domain Eukaryota; kingdom Metazoa; phylum Echinodermata; class Echinoidea; order Camarodonta; family Strongylocentrotidae; genus Strongylocentrotus; species Strongylocentrotus purpuratus. The sequence goes on from NW_022145606.1 coordinate 17,461,322, forward strand.
TTTCCTTCACTCTCTTTTTGGATTTTTATCCCCCCTTCTTTTCACCCTTTTTTTTCTTCTTCCTCTCTTTTGGACCCTTTTAGCTCTCCTTTTTTCATTTTCCTTCCTTCTCTCTTTTTTTTTTAGCGGGGGGGGGGGGGGGGGGAGGCAAAGGCCTTTTGCCCCACCCCAATCCCGATCCGCAACTTGTTGGCGGTAAAATTGCAACTGATATCCCCCTTCTTTTATTTACTTCTTTCTCAATTTTCCTTCCCTTTATTTCCTCTTTAGTGACTGGTCCCTCAGAAACTAGTGCTAAGCCAATCATAGAGAATTCATGATTTTAACTGATGCCTGTCAGTGCATTGTAAATTTGATTTTTCTTCAAATTTCAATTAAAAATCTTTTCATATTGATAAATATGGTGCATTGGCGTATGGGCTATGGTTGGAGCGCTGGATGCGTTGAACAGCGTTGGTGTATTATGTGGATTTATCATATTCATATTCTGAGTATTTTCAGCGAATTGAAAAATATTGAAAAGGATGCAATTCATAGTTGTACTCGATAAGTCTCACTTAACATATTCTCTCTCTCTCTCTTCCTGTCTTGCATAAAGAAAATATGAAAATAATATTTTGCCTTGATTAAGAAAAATTGGAATTTTATCAGTATTAAACAGGGAGAAGGAAAGGGGAGGAAATTAATCAAAACAAACATTGAAGAATCCAATTCAGTGTTCTTTCGTGATTCATAAGAATGAAAGTACATTAAAAGGTGAAATAATAAATTGAAGAGCGATGATCAATCAATTCTTTGACGTTGATTGATTGAATAAAAAATAATGAAACAATATGGTCAGAAGGTCATATGTCTTCGAATATTAGATAGTTTCATCCACCATGGTGTTGTTGAACACTATTTGCAATTTAATTTTAATGCGGTGACTTGTCGTTTACGAGCGGAAGGTCATTTCAGGCTTCTATATTCTATAATACTATCAACAGATATCTGGATAGAGACACCTCGTCACATCAAGCTAAGAAAGTATATCATCATCTCACAGAATTCTACTCGAACACCGCATCGAAATTCTTTTCACCCTTTTTTTTCTTCTTCCTCTTTTTTGGTCCCTTTTAGCTCTCCTTTTTCCTTTTCCTTCCTTCTCTCTCTTTTTTTTTAGCGGGGGCGGGGGGAGGCAACAGCCTGGGAGGCAAGGCCCTTTCGCACCCCCTTCTCTCCTTCTTTCCCTTTTCTTTTCTTTTTCTTCTTCTTCTTTCTTTCCCTTTCTCTCCTCTTTCCCTTTCCCTTTTCTTCCTTCTCTCTCTCTCTCTCTCTCTCTCTCTCTCTCTTTTGCGGAAGGGGGGGGGGGGGCAAGGCCCGCTCACCCCGCTGGATCCGCGTCTGCATCTACATTATATTTAGTAACGTTAGACCCTAGTGATGGATCTAGAAGATTGATTGACCTGGTCTCAGTGACGGGTAAACCTTTTTTTTTTCTCAATTACTTGGTCTATAACCATGAAAACCGTCTAATTTTCAAACAGTAACAGTAACATTTTAATAACAAACTTAACGTTAACGTTACACTTAACTTAAACTTTTGTTTCTCTGTGATACAAGTGGGATAGGAACACTTTTTTTTCAACAGCAAAAAAAAAAATCTTTCTCTTTTTTTTTCCTTCTCTTTTTTCTCCCTGGATCCGCCACTGATCACGGGGATAAAAGTATACAGCTATGTAACAAGTAAATTTCTAAGAGGGAAAATGCCGACTTAAATAAATGATAATGATAAAATACCAAGGAATTTAGGAGTTTCATGGGTACCAATTCGATGGAAATTTGTATTAAAATAAGAGCCCCCGTCAGCACTAAAAGAGCCCCCGTGAGAAGGCTCACGGGGCTCTTTTTTTTGGGGGGGGGGGGAAGAGCCCCCGTGGAAAAAAAATTAATTTGAGCCCTGGAAACATTTTTACATCAGGAGCCCTGGTGGTGCAAGAGCCAGGTACTACTTCAATAGGAAGAACAGGTACTCCATCGATGGTCAGGTGAGAATAAATGAATACATCATGACTGGATCTGGCACGGCTTTCCCTTTAGGCCTTTTTTTTAGGTTGCAAAATTTTCACATTAGATATATACACTCTCCAGTCTTGTGTGTTGTACATCCATGCTAATTCATTGGTGACCAATGCAAGATTTCCAGCGGCCAAATGGAAATTAAAGTAATATTCCCGTACCGGTACTCATTTCACTGCCTTTGTACACAGTTAAGATTATCCAATGGATAGTTAAGCTTAAACATTCTAACACTCGTTAATATCTTTTTAACGAAATGGAAGTTTGTAAAATCAAAACTTCTATTGGCAATACGGATATGACCTCTAGATTTCTGATAATTTTTTGATGGCCATGGCAGTTGGGCCACTGTTTTTGCCATTGATCAATGAAAGAAAACAAAACAAAGAGAAGCATGTAAATTGATCAAAGGCAATTACCACTATATATTTTAAACTATAGAAAAACAAACAGGTTCATTTACCATAAAGAGATGAGTGAGTGGGTACTCCTTCCTCCCACTCAAAGCATTTGTTGTTGTTTTAGGCTCGAAATGTTTTGTAAACAGTGAGATTTTTTTGGTTTACATTGTTACAAGATAAGCAATGAAAAAAATAAGTTAAAAATGAAGAAATACTTCATCAGTCAATAAATATAGGGTAATTAGCACTTTCTTCAAATTTTTGTTGTATAAATAGATATTGAAAAGCAATTATCAAATATTGAACTGCTTTTTAATTAATTACTATAAATAACAAGTAAAATTGATAAATTTCACGGCCAATCTGAAATGTGAAATGAGTGAGTTTTCATAACTAATGAATGCCAACATGTTATTTCATATGGACAGGTTGTATGTGATTATGCTGGGAAAATAACTAGTACTGTTGCAAGGTGGCCTGGACTGGTAGCAGCCACGATGCCAGGATCTTTTCTGAGTGTGCATTGAATTGACAGCTTGATGCTAGGGCATATGAATAACAGTTGATTCTTGGAGATAGACTATAGGGTAGGTAGATTATTTCTTTATATAGAAACATTTGTTTATTCTTTTTCTTACTCAATCTTGTTCCTTTTTTGTATTTGGCCAACATGTGATATGTTAGGAATGTTCATTTGGTAATATAGTAACAACTCGCATTAAGTAATTAATTCAAACGAACTCATGTGCTTTTAAATTTCAGTTCACAAATCTCAATTAATGTTTTTGATATCTGGATGCAACTTGATTAGTTTGTTGTCAAGTGGAACCTCATAGTTTTTGTATTAGTGACACAGGATTGAATAATTTCTGATTATAGTATTACCCCCCCCCTCCCCCACCCCCTCCAAGAAAAAAATGAACAAGTTGTAATTAAGAATATATTGTTTAGGATATTGTTTATTTTGTCATTTTGATTTTCCAGGTATCCATGCCTTCTCTGCCTCATCAGAAGCCATTTCTTCATTCAGAGGGTCGACTACAGATGTGCTTTAAAGGCCATCTGTACTAGTTTAGCCAAAGAGGATTAGACAACCCAGCGAGGTCACTGACGGGTGGCTATCTCATCAAATTCAGACGAGAATTAAGAGTCGAGAACGGTACAAGGAATCGTCTTCTTTCTTTAATAGTTTGATAAAACGTCAAAGTTTCCGCGCTTCGCGCAGGAGGGGGAGGGGAACTTAATTCCGATGAGGATTATTTTCGAGAACGGTACAACGAATCGTTTTCTTCTCTAATGATTAAATGAAGATTAAAAGCTTCCGCGCTTTGCGCGGGAGGGGGTGGGGAACCTGAATTCAGACGAGGATTAAGAGTCGAAAACTGTACAACGAATCGTTTTCTTCCTCTAATGATTAAATGAAACGTAAAAGTTTCCGCGCTTCGCATGGGAGGGGGGGGGGGGGGGACTGAAATCAGACGAGGACAAAGTGTCGAGAACGGTTCAACGAATCGTCTTCTTTCTTTAATAGTTTAATAAAACGTCAAAGCTTCCGCGCTTCGCGCAGGAGGGGGAGGGGGGGGGACTGAATTTAGACAAGGATTAAGAGTCGAGAACTGTACAACGAATCGTTTTCTTTCTCTGATTTAATGAAACGTAAAAGCTTCCGCGCTTCGCGCAGGAGGCGGGGAGGGGGGGGGACTGAAATCAGACGAGGATAAAGGGTCGAGAACGGTTCAACGAATCGTCTTCTTTCTTTAATAGTTTAATAAAACGTCAAAGCTTCCGCGCTTCGCACAGGAGGGTGAGGGGGGACTGAATTTAGACAAGGATTAAGAGTCGAGAACAGTACAACGAATCGTTTTCTTTCTATAATAATTCAATGAATTGTAAAAGCTTCCGCGCTTTGCGCGGGAGGGGGGGAACCTGAATTCAGACGAGGATTAAGAGTCGAAAACTGTACAACGAATCGTTTTCTTCCTCTAATGATTAAATGAAACGTAAAAGTTTTCGCGCTTCGCGTGGGAGGGGGGGGGGACTGAAATCAGACGAGGATAAAGGGTCGAGAACGGTTCAACGAATCGTCTTCTTTCTTTAATAGTTTAACAAAACGTCAAAGCTTCCACGCTTCGCGCAGGAGGGGGAGGGGGGACTGAATTTAGACAAGGATTAAGAGTCGAGAACTGTACAACGAATCGTTTCTTTCTCTAATGATTTAATGAAACGTAAAAGCTTCCGCGCTTCGCGCAGGAGGCGGGGAGGGGGGGGGAGACTGAAATCAGACGAGGATAAAGGGTCGAGAACGGTTCAACGAATCGTCTTCTTTCTTTAATAGTTTAATAAAACATCAAAGCTTCCGCGCTTCGCACAGGAGGGTGAGGGGGGACTGAATTTAGACAAGGATTAAGAGTCGAGAACAGTACAACGAATCGTTTCTTTATCGAATAATATAGTGAATCGTAAAAGCTTCCACGCTTCGCGCGGGAGGGGGGGGGAACCTGAATTCAGACGAGAATTAAGAGTCGAGAACTCTACAACGAATCGTCTTCTTTCTCTAATAATTTAATAAATCGTAAAATTTTCGGCGCTTCGCGCGGAAGGGGAAAAACTAAATTCAGACGAGAATTATTTTCGAGAACGGTACAACGAATCGTCTCCACTCTCTAATAATATAATGAAACGTTAAAGCTTGGGAGGGGAAACTCGCCCCCCACCCCGCATTACGTCACTGTTGGTCACCATTACGTACCAATATTTGGCTCGCATAATTTCAAATTTGGGCCTCCCCCCTAAGACATCCTGGATCCGCGCCTGCCATGAGGTAAAGGTTACCTCTTATTTTACACACACTTTCTCTATAAACTACCAAAGAAATATTTGTGCTTGACATAATCCTTAAACACTTCTTGGCTATAACATTTTTAAAGAGTTTTTTCCAGTGGGCCGGGGGGGGGGGGATATTTTTGATGTTATGTTCAGTTGATAAGTATTTGTTGTCGCTCTGACGGTATTTGTAATTAAGTGTTCTCTAGAGATTAAAAGGAAACCGATTTAACTATAATTAGAATTGTGTACACTGCTGAGTTGAGGGGCGAGTCAATATATATTATTTGGTGGTCAGCTAGGGGAGAGTATTTGAACAAATGTTATTATTTACTGTACTAAGCGAAGTCAGAATTAAAGAACTATTATGTGCAAACTTGAATTTTCGTCACCCATTTTGTTGTATTTCTGATTTTCTTTCTGCTAATAGCGCTACAGTGAGACTTTTAATTGGCCTTCCAGAGTAAGTCTAAAAGGCTTTCGTATAACAACCGGGGAAAGATATATTCCTAATTATTAGGGATGATGAATTTTTAAATAGATGGAAATGGTTTTGTATTCATTGGTTTTATTTCTTAAAATTCCCTGTGTTTAATACATAACATAAAATCAAAACATTTTCCATATGCTTAGCTTATACAAAGTGAACATAAGTATGTACAGCTTTTAATCTGATAATAAACGGAAATAATTTAATAGTTCGCTATTATTCATATTCCATGCCAAAATTACAAAGCATAATATATTTCACAAAAAATCAAAATGTGTCTTCATATTATGCATGTATTGAAGTAAATAATCCTGAATCATAGTAATTGATAACATGAAAGATTGTTATGTAAATCATGAAATATGGAATTGAACAGTGTACCTACTTAAAAGCTAGGCTTGTTGCGTGTATGTAAACCAATTATATAATATAATAATATTTCCGTACAACACAATTATTGCATGACAATAGAGCAGAACAATCATTGACTTGTTTTCTTAACATCATAAATATACATAATTGTCTTGAGGTTTGGAACTGATGCTGGGAAGTATCGGTGTCAAGATATATTACGTTAACAGGGTGTACATCAATAAATTCTGATGTGACGATGATCGAAGTGTATCCGTACATGATATACAAGATGGAGTTTTTCAGGAGAAATCTTTCTTTAAAAACATAAGCATTAAATTAGTTAACACAGTTGTAATTGATAGTAGAACTATGACATAATACATGTAATAGCGGTCGAGCTGTATAAGAGCATCATAACAATAAATGACAAAATTGAGTTACCATGATAGATTTAAAAGTTCAAATATTTCTTATTTTGTATTTTTTCTAACTTTCAATCACCTATCCCTCCCCCTTGCAGTGTCGTTCACCTTTCAGAGGCAAACATAGCTCAATTCTCGCTACCCCAAATAGCGATTCTGCCGAGATCCGGGGAAAATCCTGAAAACGCGCATTGCATTATGGGATAGCTTTTCGACATTACAGCTTCCTGTGCAGGCGCTATATTACTAGGCGCGATAGCGCAAACGTAAAACGCCGTCGCCACACAACGTGTATGCACCGAATATGTCGTCTGCTCGGTCTTGTTTTTTTTTCGCAAATATTTCAACGTTTATTTGAACATTTCATTCGTTGTTTTTTGCGTCTTTTGACATCAGTGACGATGGTTTTCTTTTGTGAGGCTGCACAGTGCTGGGCTCATGATTCCAAGCGTAAGAACCCTGATTTTAGCGTGCGTGAAAACTCTGCACAGCGAACACAGGCGCTAGCGCCAGCGGGATGGGACTCTATACCGGAAGTTGTAGTGACGACCCGAGAGAGTGAAAATTACCTCGTCTCGCGAATTTCGAGATTTTCGTACCTATTTAGGGTAGCGAGAATTGGAAACAAAAACAATTTTCTTATATTGCTACAGTGTTAAAATAAAATGCATGATCTCTGAAAACAAAGTAAATGGGTGCGAATATTGACCTTGGAAAAAGAAATCTAAATTTTGATCGGAAAACAGTGACTTTGAATCTCTTAACGTGTTGCCAATCTAAGGAATTTAACGCTCATTTTCAGTTCTTTTTTAAAAAATATTCATGGTGTCTAACGCATGTTATAGACTCGTGAGAAAATAAAATAAATGCAATGTAGGTATAATTTGCTGCTCTTCCACTCATACATGTGGCATATTTTCTAAGGCTCTAAATCAGAAGTTATTGAGCCAAACCTCAATATGTGGAATGATAGCCACGAAATGGTTAAGATCTAAAAGTGTAAAGGATGAAAATGCGATGAAGACATAGATTCAGGACGTATAGCGAAACAAATATGTATTATGGCAAAATGGTCAAACAAAAACAATACAATTAAAGCAAGAAAAACAAAGAGAGACACTGGGTGAGAGACATAAAGGAATGAAAACAATGAATAAACATAAGGGATATATATATAATCACAGAGAGAGAGAGAGAGAAAGAAGGAGAAGGCGACAGGATAGGAAGGAAAGTGTAAATTAACAGTTGGGATGAGAGAGAGAGAGAGAGAGAAGGAGAGAGAGAGAGAAGAGTTGAAATACGTTGATGCTTTTACATTGCTGCTTTTCAAACAAAAATATTAGTGTACCATGTACATAATAATAAATAAATAATAAATACAAATACGAATACAAACATTGACATATTGATCAACACTCCGAGTACTCAACTGCAAGACTAATAGATGCCCCTTTTAAATAATAACAATTTAAAATCATTAAAATTATTTATTTCATTATATTTAGAGGTAGTCCTTCCAGATCGTTGCATCATCTTTACATATTAAACTAATTTTAATATGTTAATGCCTTAGACAATCATAAGATTAAAATGTGTACATTGATCGGCGTTATGTAGCGGTGAGAAAAAAAAAATTATTAGTTGATGCTCATTCGAGATGCAGATCTTTCGTAATCACATGCCATCACAACCGGTTCAAACTGCTCCTCATATCCATATATATATATATACAAAGACAATGAAAATGAACAACCCGGTTTAAACTGGTATTCACACCTATCATGAATAAATATCTCGATTACGATTGCTCCAACATATGCTGTGAGTAATAACAATGAATCCAGCTTATTTAGTGAAGGGATATGGATAAAGTCTTCTAGACTTATAAGGACATCTTAAAGAGTGCAGCGCTTTTAATATTACAAGGAAAAGGCGCAATTTTAACTATCAAATAATATACCTTTTGGGAGGGAGGGGTGGACAGTGGCGGATCCACTATCCCACCCCCCCCCCCCCCACTAAGCGAATTTTCGGCAACAAACAAACCAACAAATTGTGCTCACTACCCCACCCCCTCCCCATACCCCCTCCCCTCCCCCTCTAAGAAATCCTGGGGGTGGATACAGTTTATCTAGAAAAGGATTAAAGGAGATCATGGTTTGCTATTCGATGGCTAAAATCTTACCAAATGTCAGGAAAAGTTTCCCCAACAAACAAGCGTGTCCCCTCTTTACTCAATAGCTGTTTCAATTTTGCGCAACTTTGTTTGAAGTGTATAATATACCATTAGTTTTTGTCAGAATAGGAGGACAATAAACACATTCAATTCGTTTACATAATCTAAGATCTCTTGTTAATCTGTTTGCAGTGAGTATACATTGTTAGTCTGTATGCATTTAAATTTATAAAAAACATACAGGCATGTGTCAACTTCTGACAGATGTGGCGCAAAAGATATCCTACGTTTAAAAATGACTGACCTTGGAACGCCATTGCCGCGTCTCAACACAAGATGATTAGGGACTTTTTTGAGTGGACGAGAACGGCGTGAACGTCCACTAATCATGCGTGGCCATGGCAAGCTGTTTTAACATTTATTCCTATTTCTTGATATCAATAATTCAATTCTTGGTGGACAATATATGAGTTTCTGTTGTAAAGCAATGGTAATTCTTGATATCAAGAAATAGGAATAAATGTTAAAACAGCTTGCCATAGACACGCATGATCAGTGGACGTTTATGCCGTTCTCGTCCACTCATTCTAAAAGTCCCTGGTATGAATCAGAGGACGACATAGATCTCGATTGGATGATAGTTAGCATGATAATTACCCATTTTTCTTTCCAGGCAAAAGTTGCGATTACTAAAACAACAACATTTTAATCGTTCAAAACGTAAAATTATTGTCACGAACACGGTACAGGTATTTTGTTAATCTGCGATATCTGTCAACACATAAGTTCACAAAATTAACATACAATAACATTTAACTTCATCTTTATACACTCATATTTCGACCATTTAAATATTTCACTCTTTGAAACTGCATCGTGTAAGGAGGAATATCATTATTTTGTATTTGTGTGTATTTTCTCGAATTCCAAGCAGAAGTCTATACTTTAATAGTACCCCCTGGAAAACTACCCCAAAGGATAATACCCCCCCCCCGGAATATTACTCCCGGAAAGTAACCCCCCCCCTCCCCCAAGGATAACCACCTCCGAGGAAAATTAACCCCGGAAAATTACACCCTAGGACAATTACTCTCCCCCCCCCCCCCCTTTTGGGGGGTATTTAAAGGGGAAGAGTACCATGATGATAAATTGGTTTTAATAAAATCATAATTTTTTAAATCGGGGAGGAGTAATTTTCCTGGGGGAGGAGTAATTGTCCTAGGGGTGCTATTGTCCTAGGAGGTAAGGTTCAGGGGGGGGGGGGGTTAAGGTCATTTGGAGGCAATTTGCCCAGTTATTATTATTATTATTATTATTATTATTATTTATTTGACCAATCGGAAAACATACAATGAGTATAACAATCAGTTGTAATTGGCCGGGGCTGATTGCCCAGGGGTTATCCTTGTTTTCCTTGACCCGCTCTTACTTGAAGTGAAAAGCATATAGTGGGTTAGAGGCAGGCTTTACGACTTCAGTCAGAAGGGATTAGACCACCAAGCGCGCCAGCGAGGTCACTGTGACAGGTGGCTATCTCATTAGCTCAGCTCTCATTTAACATAAGAAAAAGAGGATCATGGGGGACCAACAGGCACCGATTGGGGAAGTTTTCTATATAGAGGGAGCAAGTAGCTACAAGTAGGACAGTGTGCCTTTAAATATTATAGCCCAGCCAATTGACATCGCCTGACTAGCTCCATGCACATCGACTCTAAACCGACTGATTCTTATCAAGTCGAGGTAAAGCAATTTGTGTCCAGTTTGCTGTCGATCTTTTGGCGGTAAGGTTGGTATGACTAAGTTTAACACTCACGATAATCATGTTTCAAAAGCAGATAACTGCATTTTATTGCGTACATTAATTGTTGATTCGTAGGACAAACATCATGGATTATCCTACCGAACAACATGGAATGTGTGCACTTCGTATTCTGACTATTGAAATACAATTTTTCGTAACAGGTGAAAGAAATAATTTGTAACGAGGCGCTTAACAAAGATATGTACATCATATTTGATTACATTACGAAAGGACCCATTGGACGAGCCTAATCGTGAGCGTGCACTCTCATGTCAACTGACCTTTTCAAAACTAGAAACGTTTCCCGACGTTTCCTTATACGAACTTTCCTCTAGTATGAAGAGCCCATTGAATCCGGCTGTGCTTGTTACAGAAATCTGAAGTCTCAAAGTGATTATTGACCCATGAAAGTAAGACTAATTACTCTAAATCACAGATCCGCTCCTCTGTGCTTTGTTTCTTGTGCTTGTTGTATTCAACTGGTCTATTACAAAATTGATCATATTTAATCGCCTATTTTCACTATCATGTATATTTCTCAAGTGTATTTTGCACACGTCAGTTAAATGCAACACTAACAGGCGATCCAGGCTATGTAAGGAACTCGTGGTCTCTACTTGTTGTTTTTGTTTCTGTGTTACGTTTGCTTTTGTATTAACACTAAAATCCGATTTCCATTACCTTTATATTTGGGAGAATTTAATCTTTTGAAGTTCCTAAACTTGGCTTAGTATCCTACATAACTACAATCCTGGACACGAAACAAGCAGCGAGAGGAACAGCGGGGGAGAGGAAGGCGTGAACATGACAATGATAGATTACGTAATCCGAAGAAAAAAAGATTCACGAGGAAGCACCATAAAGTACTATTTTTGGAAATCTTTACCATCAGGTTCCTGTTAAAGCAGACCAGAAAAATTCGATGAAAGTAATTCTCTTAGATTTCATTTTCATAACGTTTCTCACGCCATGAAGTGGTATTTTGATAATCAAATAAAACGTTTCGAATGTGGTTGACAGAAATAAATTGGTTTTCGCAATGTTGATGGTTTTTTGAAAACGTGTATCCAAACCTCTTGTACCTACCTCGTGATTGAAGTTAAAACTATATAGTGTGATATCTATTGTATCTCAGCCATTCACATCGCCTGACTGTCTCCATGCACATCCACTCCAACTAAAGATCTGACGTTCTGCAGTAGTACAACATTCCTCTCTTTACCCAAGGACAATTTTCAGGTAATATTACTTCTTCTGGTTTTAGTTAGTTCAACTTTTTTGTTACTTATCTATATTCAATTTTGTTTAATGAAATACGATTGTATGTGTTAACAGGAAAAGATTATACCTTTAGTTTTTGTTTATACACATTATTTATTTTCATTGAAATGTTTTATTTGTCAGAATATCAACACAAAAAGTACAAAGTATGTGTCACATTTGTTTTGTTGAAAATGAACAGTAATGCTCATGTACACATCTATGAACTTATAACTTTAAAAGAGACGGTTTAATTCATTTCAACTCGATATATAATCTTACATTAATCATTTATTAACAGGATATAAGACAAGACAAGACACAACATGAAAATGGAAACCCGTATTTCTTTTAAGTCTTTGAGCCGAAATGTAATTTTACACCATACACATTTTTTGTTTAACCTAGCGATATCTTGCCAGTAGAATTGTTCGGCGAAATATAATGTTGACAATATTTAATTTTGGAATTGACATCTTGATATTCACATCGCAGTATAAAATGTATGCAAGTAAATTTTTATGTTCAGTAATTTAAAAAAGGGGATAATTTCTCTTCCTTATACGTGCCAGCTATTCAGTTGCTATTACTATTTTGTTCAACATGTTGTAGTGCTCAATTGGGAATCTGGATTCGAGTCAACATTAACTATTGCTGGTAAAGTGAAGAATCAAAGCCTTGTTTCCTTAACATATTGAACAGTTGTTGGTTAAGACGAGTACATTTCTGGGTTATTTAGTCGTACAGCAATATGGTAAACTTGCTTCGTTATTATATTTACGATTTCGTTTAAGTTTCAATCAGAGTAACTAGAAGGAAATTGGTTTTGATCTGTAAAACAGAATGGTGATTTTGATTCAATAAGAAATGCTTTTTCTTCAATTTTTTCTGAGTTGAATAAAGATTTTCCGTCTCATCTGATGCATTTATTATTAAAAGTATTTTGGTTGGCCCTAGCGTTGGGATCCTACAATATTCAACAATTTCGCATCAAAATCATAGTTGATAAGATATTTCCCACCAACTGGTGACAATAATTGTAAACATATTGATTTCTAACCTGTAGAGCTTGAAGTAAAAACCTTGTTTTCCATTTCATTTTCTAAGCTTGCACAATCGATGTATTTACAACTCATCTTTAGACCTCCCTCTTTATAATCTCACAAACACTCAACGTTTCATTCTGTCTTGACCTCCCCATTCAAATTTGTATAACACTTTATTTTTATGGATAAAACAAAAACACTTAGGAGTTGAAACTATACTGGTTACATGTAACCCCGCATGTAACACTTGTTATATAGAAACAGTCTTGAATTTATTAGCTTGTTTTCGTACAATGAGAGATTTAAGGCTTTACACAGGTTCAGCTGAGATTTTTGGGAATGATTTGGAGTTGTGCCATCCGATCTTAAAAACTGTGGGACTTGTCAATTTCAAGAAAAATTGCCATGCATTGTGGTTCAAGGCATGGCATAGAGGATTTGTTAATGTTGGGGGTCCGGGCGAATTGCAATGAATTATTGATACTTATAGTTTCCAAACAAGGCAAAAATGGCTGAAGAAACTCTTCCTGGATTTCAACTTCTTGATGATGATCAATTGCAAGACTTGATTAATTCTGCTGACAGCAAGAACACTAAAAGGGTACGTGAAATTCTCCACATTCGAAGATTATTTTGGTCTAGATCTAGGCTACCTAGTACCTGCAAGTTATCAACACAGACCTCGATAGCGTAAACAAATTTGCAAATTCGGAGCTGGACAACGTAGATCTAGGCCAATATTAACTAATAGATTCGGACTTCAGCGTCATTTCCTCAATTCTAACAATGTCGACATCATATTGAATGAAGCATTAAGATTTTTCCAATTCGACGAGAGTTTTTAAGTGTTTTTCAGCAATGCTTAAATAAGAAGGAAATTAAGGGAGTTGTGACTCACAAACCTGCTATCTCAGCAGAAGACATGGACAAAATCCAAGGTTCGCTTGATTCGGATAATCCTTTAGGTCTTCTGGACAAGGTATTTATTGACACTCAATAGCTTCGAAATTTATGAGGAATTAGGCCTAGGGGGAAAATGCTACATAGATTCCTAGAGCCGTAGAGGCTAGATATAGACTAATCTAATTCTCAAAGATACACTCATAAAAAAACAACCGCGAGATAAACTAGAGAAAAGCCAAGGTGGTGTCATAAGTTGACTATTTTTTTCAGTATATAAAAGTAATAATGACTGCTTTAATTTTCGAGACATAGTTGATTTTATACAAGGGGAGGTTACAATCGTGTTATTACCCGAGGCGCCTCGGGCAATAGCACGATTGTAACCTCCCCGAGAGCGTATTGCTCGGTTGTAACCTCCCCGAGAGCGTATAACAACAACTATGTCTCTCAAAGCAGTCATTATAACTATAACATATCTTTTTTGGTCCAGTTTTTAAGGATTTTTTTTTTGCGCCGACTCAGCCGGCCGGTGAATAAGCGGGGGGGGGGGGGGGGAGGGGGAGGGGTGGATGCAGGAGAGGAGGACCAATCTTAAGGTACAGGGTGATGAATTGTATTATATTCTGGTGTAACCAGCATTCAATGATTTTCTTGAGACCAAAGAAATACGGTAAGACCTAACGTTATCAAATTAATGCAAATTCTGTTAAGCAGTTCAAGAAACTTTCCCAATGTGGTAAGAACATTATGTCTAAGTTTGGATAATTTGTTTCGTCCTTTTTAATGCGTTAGAATTTTGGTTTAATGTGTAGTTGTCGTCTGTAGTATCAGTGTACATACATGTGTATAGTAGTTTTATTACTGAGGTATAGGGTATAATGTATTTTTTTAAAGTATATCTTAAAGCTTGCCATAATTTGTTTGTTGTTAGCAGCCAAATATTTTCTTGTTTTTAAAGATTTTCTGTTTTTTTTTAAATATCATTGTTAACCATTATATTTGAACTATTTAATTATATTTCTTTCGTGCTTGCGAAGGGGCCGTTAACACAAATAAATAAAAATCATTGTCAAATCAAAGAACACGATGCAATAAAAACACTACCAAAAGGAACCAAACTGTGATCGCTAAAGGCAGGTGGTCTTTCTTTACAGGTATTCGCCGAAGCAGGTTTTAAAGACGCTTAGGAATGGGCTCTTATGAGAAATTCGACACATTTGGGTGTTCACCCGATAACAGGTATTGTCAATCACTAGGATTAGCCTTCAGTTTTATAACCAACAAGCCTCATGTAATGCTTTGCATTTCCCCATTTCTCCATCCATATGAAAATGTCGTTTTCTGACGACCCACTCCCTTTAATGTATCTGTCTTCCACAGTGTTCGACTCCGTGCAGCAATGGTATCTAATACTGTGATCAGAATGTTACTTCTACTCGCTGTTGTAGTCACAGCCAGTGCTTTTCTGGAAACTCAAGGCGAGGCAGCGGATGTCCGCGAAAACGACATCGAGGAGCCAGTGCAAGAAATGGTTACGCATAGGTACCATGACAGTAAGTAGTCTGCAGGCACAAACCCATTTCAGTATAAGGTGTAGTTCAGATATTACGCTCCAAAACCGCGGCGTTTTTTTTTTTTTTGGTTTGTATAATGACGTAACGTGTACTACACTGAAACTTATGACACATAAAGCTAAACCCCCGATCACACCAAAAATCGAAAATTGCTAATTTTTGTGATTTGTGTACTAAACATATGGAAATGTCATTTTTCCTAATAATATATTAAACATAGGTTATTGGGTCTTGTTTAAAGTTTAGGTGGTTGTGGTAGTCAAAATAGTTGAATTGTAGTAAGAAACGAAATAAAACAACAAAAATAATAAACAACAGAAGTTTAAAAAAACAGTGAAATACATAAGAAATTATCAAAACAAGAGATAACATAAGGAATAAGCTGGCTCTTCCAATTTTTTCTGTCGTATTTTTATTCCAAATGGTCTTATAAATATATGTATTTAAAAGAATGCTTAAATATGAATAATATATGATTTATGGGTAAAAATGTGATTTTATGACCTTATTTGCATAAACTACCATAAATATGCAAACAAGTAAATTTTTCAAAAAATTGAAAATATCATTTTATTCTATACACTTCACTTGACATGCGTGCACATTTTCGCGGAGGTCGACCGCTTCACGGCCGAGATCTTAATGGGAGCCATAAAAAGAATGCTTAAATATGAATAATATATGATTTATGGGTAAAAATGTTATTTTATGACCTTATTTGCATAAACTACCATAAATATGCAAACAAGTAAATTTTTCAAAAAATTGAAATTATCATTTTATTCTATACACTTCACTTGACATGCTTGCACATTTTCGCGGAGGTCAACCGCTTCACGGCCGAGATCTTATGGGGGCCATAATGCCCCCCCCCCCGGCCGTACTAAGACCTCAAATAGCCCGGCCTTTTTAGGGTTAACTTAGACCCCCTTTACAGTGAGCAAAAAGGCCAGACCGGGCCGGGCCGAGCCGCGGCCGGCCTAGCATTGTTAACGCGCAAAAGGTCAAATGCGAGGCCAAACTGGACGCGCATTTGGCCCTGCTCTGGAGGTAGTCTCGGCCGCGGCTCGGCCCGGGCTTTTCTCACTGTTAACGCACGCAGGGCCTAGTGCGCGGCCAATTGCGGGGCCAACTGTTACCCCTTAAGTGAAAGTTCGCCGTGTATAGGAAATTGGGGAAAAGATTCACTGCAAATATCCCGCGCGCGCGCGACCGGATCTGCACTGTGACCCCCGGCGCCCCCCCCCCCCTCCCCCATATAATCGTTTGTTTACATGCAGAGCGCCACTTCGTCAAAATATTTAAATGTTACAATTTAATAGGCCGCTGCCGAGCCTGTAAGTACTGTAAACGCACAGAATAGCGGGGCCGAGTAGGCCTGGCTTGGCCTCGGCCCGGCCCTGGCCCTTTTCTCACTGTAAAAGGGGTCATTATGTCTAACATAGTGTCTAAGCTTGGAGACTATGCCGACTGCACGGGCTGTTGCCTCAAATAGGTTTCTTTACTCATTAAAACTGAATAGGCCTACTATGAAGCATTATCGTTACGTACAACGTTTCATTTTATATAAAAAGCATTGTTGTAGGCCAAATGAAATCGTCTTGTAAGTACAATAAAAGAGTCCCTACTTCGACATACTTACGACGTTGTCTGCTCCCCCAAGGAAGCTGCTATTTTGTCGAAATTTCCCTTTAAAACTTCGGGTTATGACGTATCGACAGGAGAACTGTTGTAGCGCCCTGTGTTCGCGTTATATGCAATACAAGTCAAACATGGTGTACGGCCAAGTGTTTCGTTGTAATACTTGTTCCTCGAAAGCCAAGGGGAAATTGTTTCATCGGTTTCCTGGCCGACGCAATCGCAATAAAATGTTCAAGCTATAGGTATAGCAGCTCTGAAGGTGGATAATTTTCTGGACACAAATAACAAGTACCACAGGAAAAACGATGTGATCTGCATTGATCATTTTATAGTTTACAGCAGGAAAACGTACGTACGCAATAGCGGTCGAATCCTTGCGATACGTCCCAAAACGGGCTGTGCGCAAACACAATGGCGACGTTCTGAAAATTCTCAAATCCGCGAAAGACGAAGAATTTTGAAGAAAAGTTACGATTTCCATTTTGTCAAATGTATGACGTTTTTTATATTCTTCAGATAATGTTTTAAATGACCTACAAACTGAAATTAATATGTATGTTAAGGTCAATTCCCATTTAAATTTAGCAGTCTTTATAACAAAGCCAGGATTTGAGAGCTAGGCTCTGCTGAAAAAAAATGGAATTATATTTATGTGGAAAATTAAAAGAATCATAAAAATGGAAACAGTGATGGATCCAGATTTTCCACAACAACTTAAAGGAGAGGAAATGGGAGAAAGAAAATAAAATAAGGAAAGGAAAGAAAAGAAAATATTTATTAAAAAAGGAAAGATTGAACACAGGAAAGGAAAAAAGGAAGAGAAAGAAAATCCAGGTAGGTGGAAGATCTTCATTAAGCCACAGGTGTTGAAGTGGGGGAGGGGGGGGGGGGGGTAAGGGTTCTTTTTATACTCGATGTGTACTTGAGATAATATATTTTACATTTTCTTTCAGGTTGCACAAAAAACGGTCAAACATGCGAATGCTTTTTAGGAACAAAAATAGCGTACGCCTGCGAGCCAAAAGAAGAAACAACAACAATAACAAGTAAGTAAAATATTGCAACCGAACCACTGTACTTGCTTTCACTTGTGAGAGAATACTATAAAGCATACGTATTCAAACTTTTCAAGCCATTGTGTACTAGAAGCACTTCCTAAAATCGGTTCTAGGACAATTACCCCCTGGGCGATCACCCCCGGAAAGTTACCCCCCGGAAAACTACCCCCCCGGAAAATTACCCCACGGAGAATTACCCCCCGAAGAATTACCCCCCGAGGACAATAACCCCCTAAGGACAATTACCCCCCGGAAAATTACCCCCCCGGAAAATTACCCCCCGGAGAATTACCCCCCGAGGACAATTACCCCCCAAGGACAATTACCCCCCGGATAATTACCCCCCGGAGAATTACCCCCCGAGGACAATTACCCCCCGAGGACAATTACCCCCCAAGGAAAATTACCCCCCCCCCGGAGAATTACCCCCCGAGGACAACTACCCCCGAGGACAATTACCCCCAAGGACAATTACCCCCCGGAAAACTACCCCTTGAGGATTTACCCCACGAGGACAATTACCCGCCCCCGAGGACAATTCCCCCCCCCCCCCCCCCCCCCCCCCGGGGACAATCAGGATTCAATAGCAAAAGACGATCTGACACGTTGAGAGATGCTGTGAAGGCTACAAGCCCATAAAATCCCGTGCATGAACCCACATTCGTTCAAATACTTGCGCGTGATCTTCCTCATTACTACACATTTTTCTTTAGCTATAATGTATGCAACAACACTGTGGTTACTGTTTTCTACGAAGGATTTCTCTTGTGCAGCGTTATTTCAACTTTTTGTTCGACACGATGCCCTCTTAAGAAATGAAAAGTTTCGCCCAATCTTAAATTCTTCACAAACTATTTATTTTGCATCACTCTGGCACTCGTCAAGTGCTATGTACACACGTATGGGCACATTTGTTTCTTGATTTAGTGAACGAGCAAGAAAAACAAGGACAAGACATTTTCAAAATGGTAAAACATAATGTTGTAATCAACACACTAGCACAGATTTAAGGTATGC
Source organism: Strongylocentrotus purpuratus (assembly GCF_000002235.5). Classification (NCBI taxonomy): domain Eukaryota; kingdom Metazoa; phylum Echinodermata; class Echinoidea; order Camarodonta; family Strongylocentrotidae; genus Strongylocentrotus; species Strongylocentrotus purpuratus. The sequence continues at coordinate 17,480,346 of NW_022145606.1, forward strand.
GGGCGCCTCATCGCCGAATGTACACGAATATAAAGTGAAATATTCGGTCATGACCTTGATACACGAATATGAGGATATTCGGGCCTCTCGTTGCCTTGATTCATCATGTTTATAATTGTGATGAGTGTGGTAACAATGTAATGTCGAAATAAAAGATATATATTCGCAAAATATTGTCAGCGAGCGAGGAAGAAAGACATTTTATTACTTGTTTACATTTTATTTTCTCATGAAAATAAATACTGGACCCGTTTCTGATATTTGTTTTTCACAAAATCAACGTTTGACAAAAAAAATTGTCATGTAACTAACATTCTCTTTCGGCACCCCAGTTGAAAAAACGCTGCTCTGGAATTACAAAATCATTGAGATGAATGTACCCAAGTGCGGATACTTATTTTCTTTTAATATGGCACCGTACATACCATATATTTAACTTGAAGGCAATTTTTATTTCAAAATAAATTACAGTACAAGAAAACATATTTTAGTTCACCATATGACAACAGAAAATATATATATATATATATATATATATATATATTACATTACATTTATAAACATGAAGAGAACCTTAATTTTGGAATAGATCATGGATGAGGGCCCATTATACATACAAAGACAAATATACGATCAGCTGATTAGAAAAGTTACAGAGGATGCATAAATAATGATATCTTACATCCTAATTTCTTTGTTGGGCTATTTTTGGGGAGACTAGCTGTATTAACGCTTACTCATCTGCGCGCAATTTATTTTTAAATTTCTAAGAAATGTAAATTCCGTACTTTGATTTGATACATGCGTCTTCTGGCAATTGAATTCGATTTGATACATGCGTCTTCTGGCAATTGAATTTGATTCAATACACGTGGCATATTAAGTCAAACTTCACAAAGGTGGAATGGATACAGAGCGAGAGGGGTGGGTGAAATCTCCTCCTAGGAGGATACATGTACGTCAAGCAAAAAGATTTGGCAGATGGGTACGAGGGCTTTGAATGTGAGCTACGAATATAAATATAATTTATACACAACCCCTGTAGGAAACAAATCTATTCCGTCATAAATAACTAAAAAAATGAAAGTTCATGACATTTTCTCTAAATAGCAATTTGAAGAGGAGCTCGCATTATACGTCACAGTGTTACAAATTCCCTGGGTGCGATTGTCCTCGGGCCGCGGTAATGGTGTTTCGAGGGGGGGGGGGGGTAATTGTCCTCGAGGGGTAGTTGTCCTCGGGTGGTAATTGTCCTCGGAGGTAGTTGTCCTCGGGGGTAATTGTCCTCGGGGGGTAATTGTCCTCGGGGGTAGTTGTCCTCGGGGGTAGTTGTCCTCGGGGGTAATTGTCCTTGGGGGGTAATTGTCCTCGGGGGGTAATTTTCCTCGGGGGGTAATTTTCCGGGGGGTAATTTTCCGGGGGATAATTGTCCTTGGGGGGGGGGTAATTGTCCTCGGGGGGTAATTCTCCGGGGGGTAAATTTCCAGGGGGTAATTGTCCTTGGGGGTAGTTTTCGGGGGGTAATTTTCCGGGGGGTGATTGCCCAGGGGGTAATTGTCCTGATACGCCTAAAATCCTCTCTAGCGCCATCTCAGGTCAGCTGTAGCATTAATTCCCCGTAACTCGCTGCTTTTGAATGTTGTAGCGTGCTGTCTGCCTGCGAAGTGGAAATAAGGTACTGGGTTACGCACTGTTTAGGTTAACCATACTTGGGCAGAAAGGTCAATATCGCATTAAAGGTAATACAACGTTTTGGGAAATTCTGAAAATTGGTTGGATAAAGATTCGTTACAATTTTGAAATATTTGGATACCCCTGTGGATTTATCATAAGCACTAAAAAAATTAGCCCCTAAAACACTCTTCATAAGGGACTTCAATTAATTTTTGTGATATGCGCTATATTAGAATGGTTTATTATTATTATTATTCTGCTTCCGAGAAAAAATGAATATCAAAATTTACCGGTGCTCAAGGTAACTTTCGATAATTTTTAAATAGCGCCTGCGGTCATACCATGGTAGCTGCGACCATGAAAATCTCAGAATATGTATTTGGGATATATAATTTTCAAACGGGAATAGCCAATCGGTCAAATTTATTCAAGAAACATTTTTTTATAGCTAAATTAATATCTTGACCTAGAGAGGGAGCTATCCAACGAAAAGTGTTTATTATTAACAATGTTATCACTTTAGACTCGATTTCAACCGTCACAACGATCACTGAATATTGTAGAATCGAATACTCTTCCAATATGTTCATTTGAGCCAAATTCATGACCCCATACCAAAACTTTGTAATAACTTTAATTCTCTGTCAAGCACACTTCCTCAAAATCCTTCCATGTTATAGCATTACGCCTATGAAACGAACTCCCTGTACTTCTAAGGAATTTTACTTCGTTTGACATCTTCAGAAAGCATCCGGAAACGTACGTGTACACAAATTAGGTTTTTATTTCAACCTAGGGCAGTGTCTAGTTTAGGGCGCTTTATAAATTCAATTAAACGTCAATCGGTGGGATGAAATGGAATGTATTTATCATTTTTGATTTTAGTTATAAGAGTACCAAAGTTTGCGGTCATACTGGCCAAGTAGTCAGCGTTGCTGGTTCCTAACAATGTTGTGCTAAACAAAGCGCCCAAACAGTGAATTTGCCCTGCTCCAGCCTGTCGCTTGAATGCTTCTGCGGTGAACCTCATGCAAAGGCTAAGTTGTTTAGAACCAGTAACCTAGACGAGGTGCGAATTTGACGAATAGCACTTTGATTCTGTTTATATAGAGGGATCTCAAAATGTCATTGATCTATCTTATTTCTTGATGATGTCAACAAATTGGCTCAATACATGTCTTAGCTTCAGATTCGGTTCCGGTTTTAACTTTCATTTCTCACACAAAATCATTGAAAACATGACCTAAGATTAATCACACAAATTAATGTGCTTTGATTTGATACATTTTGCAAAATAAAATGTTAATATTTGCGGTAAATTATGTATGCTTATTTTAATGGGAAATTGGGGAAACGGAGGGATGCACCGATAAACATAGATGTATGTAATAATTACATATAATAATCTTTTTTTAAACACATAGGGAAACAAATATTAATCAATATGCAAATGTTGAGAGGTAATTTCAAATGTTACGAGGGTGAATCTGCTTATCAATTTAATCATTTGAGTTGATGGATGCAAATGGAACAACATTGTAAATAAATTATATCTTCTTGCTTTCTTCCGACAGGTGATATTGAGTGAGATATCGTGGTCGATAGACGAACTAAAACACCGGCAATCTGCAAAACCGACAACCCCGGAGGCTGATGATAATACTCACAATAGTATTAATAACGTTAGATTCGTACAGTGCATAGTATAGTAATGACAATTATCTATTATTATTTATATACATTGAATTAAAAACTTGAATAATTAATATTAACTAAATACAGAAATATATTACACTATTGCAAGAAAAGTCTGAAGGGCTTTCTTATAACTATCGAGGGAAGATATATTCCTAATTATTAGGGATGATGATTTCTACACAGATGGAAATGGTTTTATATTCATTGATTTTATTTATAAAAACTCCATCTTTTTCATTCATAACATAAAAGCAGAACATTTTCCATATTCTTAGCTTATACAAAGTGAACGTAATTATATGAAGCTTTTTATCTGTTAATAAACGGATATAATTTAATTGGGTTGCGATTATTCTTATTCAATGCAAAAGTTAAAAGGCATAATATATTTAACGAAACATCGATATTTCTTCAGATCATGCATGCATTGAAGTAAATGATCCTGAATCAAAGTAATTAATAACGTGAAAGAATGTTCTGTAAATCATGAAATATGGAAATGAAAAGTGAACCTAAATAAATGCTAGGCTTGTTGCGTGTATGTACAACAATTATATAATATAATAATATTTCCGTACAACACAATTATTGCATGACCAAAAACAAGGACAATCATTGACTTGTTTTTAGAAAACAACTAAATACTCTTTAAAATGTTTATGTTCATATTTCTCAACATTGTAGTTGTACAGAATTGTTTTGAGTTATGAAACTGATGCTAGGATGTATCGGCTTCAAGATACATTACGTTTACAGGGTGTACAGCCAGGAATTCTGCTGTAAATGACGATCGAAGTGTATACGTACTTGATATACAAGATGAAGTTTTCTTTGAATTTTTTTCTGAATTCTTTCTTTAAAAATATAAGCAGTAAACAGGTGTAATTGGTAGTATAACTATGACATAATACATGTAATAGCAGTTGAGCTGTATAAGAGCATCATAACAATAAATGGCAAGATTGAGTGACCATGATAGATTTAAAAGTTCAAATCTTTCTTATTTTGTATTTCTTCTAACTACCCCCCCCCCCCCACCACCGCTGTGCCGCTCACATTTTCGAGACAAACAGAGCTCAATTGATGATATACTGTGTTCGTTTAAATTTGCAACAAAAACAGTTTTCTTATATTGCTACATTGTTAAAATAAAATGCATGGTCTCTAAAAACAATATCAATGGGTGCGAATGTTGCCGTTTAAAAAAATAATCTAAATTTGGTCGGAAAAAATGACTTTGAATCTCTAAACGTGATACCAATGTAAGGATTTTAATGCTCCTTTTCAGTTCTTTTTTATACCAGGCATCAAACCCGTTATAGTCGATGAAAAAACAAAAAGAAGATGCAATGTAGGTAGGAATTGCTGCCTTTCTACTCATACATGTGGCATATTTTCTAGGGCTATAAAACCTCAATATGTGGAATGATTGTCACGATAGGGTTAAGATCTATAAGTTTATAGGATGAATATGCGATGAAGACATAGATTCAGGACGAACGAAACAAATATGTATTATGGCAAGATGGTCAAACTATTACAATCAAATAAGCAAGACAAATATAGAGAGACACTGGTTGAGAGACAGAAAGGAATGAACACAAAAATAGAGAGACACTGGTTGAGAGACAGAAAGGAATGAACACAAAAATAGAGAGACACTGGTTGAGAGACAGAAAGGAATGAACACAAATATAGAGAGACACTGGTTGAGAGGCAGAAAGGAATGAACACAAATATAGAGAGACACTGGTTGAGAGACAGAAAGGAATGAACACAAATATAGAGAGACACTGGTAGAGAGGCAGAAAGGAATGAACACAAATATAGAGAGACACTGGTTGAGAGACAGAAAGGAATGAACACAAAAATAGAGAGACACTGGTTGAGAGACAGAAAGGAATGAACACAAAAATAGAGAGACACTGGTTGAGAGACAGAAAGGAATGAACACAAAAATAGAGAGACACTGGTTGAGAGACAGAAAGGAATGAACACAAATATAGAGAGACACTGGTTGAGAGACAGAAAGGAATGAACACAAATATAGAGAGACACTGGTTGAGAGACAGAAAGGAATGAACACAAATATAGAGAGACACTGGTTGAGAGACAGAAAGGAATGAACACAAATATAGAGAGACACTGGTTGAGAGACAGAAAGGAATGAACACAAATATAGAGGAACACTGGTTGAGAGACAGAAAGGAATGAACACAAATATAGAGAGACACTGGTTGAGAGGCAGAAAGGAATGAACACAAATATAGAGAGACACTGGTTGAGAGACAGAAAGGAATGAACACAAATATAGAGAGACACTGGTTGAGAGACAGAAAGGAATGAACACAAATATAGAGAGACACTGGTTGAGAGACAGAAAGGAATGAACACAAATATAGAGAGACACTGGTTGAGAGACAGAAAGGAATGAACACAAAAATAGAGAGACACTGGTTGAGAGACAGAAAGGAATGAACACAAAAATAGAGAGACACTGGTTGAGAGACAGAAAGGAATGAACACAAATATAGAGAGACACTGGTTGAGAGACAGAAAGGAATGAACACAAATATAGAGAGACACTGGTTGAGAGACAGAAAGGAATGAACACAAATATAGAGAGACACTGGTTGAGAGACAGAAAGGAATGAACACAAAAATAGAGAGACACTGGTTGAGAGACAGAAAGGAATGAACACAAAAATAGAGAGACACTGGTTGAGAGACAGAAAGGAATGAACACAAATATAGAGAGACACTGGTTGAGAGACAGAAAGGAATGAACACAAATATAGAGAGACACTGGTTGAGAGACAGAAAGGAATGAACACAAATATAGAGAGACACTGGTTGAGAGACAGAAAGGAATGAACACAAAAATAGAGAGACACTGGTTGAGAGACAGAAAGGAATGAACACAAAAATAGAGAGACACTGGTTGAGAGACAGAAAGGAATGAACACAAATATAGAGAGACACTGGTTGAGAGACAGAAAGGAATGAACACAAATATAGAGAGACACTGGTTGAGAGACAGAAAGGAATGAACACAAATATAGAGAGACACTGGTTGAGAGACAGAAAGGAATGAACACAAAAATAAATAAACATAAGGGATATATATAATAGGCACGTGGAGAGAGAGAGAGAGAGAGAGAGAGAGAAAGAGGAAGAACGCGACAGATGATATGAGGATAGTTTTTACATTGCTGCTTTTCAAACAAAATATTATTCTCTAATAAATACAAATACAAAATAATACAAACATTGACATATTTATCAGCACTACGTGAACTCAACTTCAAGACTAATAGATGCTCCTATAGAAACAACTTAAAATCGTTTACATTATTTATTTGATTTATATTTAGAGGTAGTTCTTCCATACCGTTGCAGCATCTTTACACATTGAACTTCGTATATGTTAATGCCTTAGACAATCATAAGATTGAATTAAGTACATTGTCGGGCGTTATGTACCGGTGAGAGAAAGCTAGTAATTAAAGCTCATTAAGGTGCGAATCTTTCGCCCACACATGCCATTGGAACCGGTTCAAACTGCTCCTCATACTCATACAAAGACAATGGAAATGAACAACCCGATTTAAACTGGTATTCACACCTATCATGAAAATATATTATGAATACCATTGCTCCAACATATGCTGTCAGTACCAACAGTGAATCCAGCTTTTTGAAGGGATATGTATCAAATTTCCCAGACAAATGGCGACATCTTATAGATACTATGTCCCTTGTGCAGCAAACATCAAATTCTGCACAACTTTACAGGAGTTATGAATATGTCATGTGTGTATTACCAAAGAAAAAATGTCAGTCAGTCACTTAATAGTGTCTGACAGGAAAGTCAAGAAAGTAAACAGTTCTCCTTGTATAATTTTAATACTAGGATACTGCTAACGTTTAAATTTCACAGATAGGACATGCATGACATATTCATAATTCCTGCAAAGTTCTACATGATTTGATATTGGCTGCAAAAGGGACATAGTATCTTTAAATATTGAAAGATTTTTAAAAAGCCTGTCTTTTGTCTTATTTTCATGGAAACACGATTGGGAAAACTCAAAAATGGTTAGGAGAATTTACTGTTAGAGGGTGTTGCACAGTGACGCTTTCAAAGACAACCCTAAATATCTTTGTGGTTTGAGAATTTTATCAGGATTTTTTTGCATGTTAGAGGGTATAGTAAAACATATATATAATACAACATTATGCAGTTTTTTCATCAATCTTCAACCTTGTTACCAAGTCACTGACAGTCATAAACAGACCCAATCATGTAAGTTAATTTCCGATGTATTAACGTTTTATTTTGATTCAATGAGTAATACTGCGCCAGCGAGTAATTAGTCCCTATACGCGCATTCTGATGGTAACATAAGACAAATAATTAATGGATATTAAATATTTCACGTCCCTATTGTCTAAAACATGTAATGCTTGAATACAAATTAAAAATTAAACGTAATTCCCAAATAGACGATCATGATTTGATTGCATTTGCGTTTAAAAGCAATAAATAAGATATTTAGTTACTCCCATACATTCGTTTGTTGATGATTTCATACCCATATTTTATCTATCCGTTTTACACATAATTCTAAACATATCCCTTTTCTGCTCTGGGAATTTAAAACATGGCTTGTATCCTCATGTAATATGTGCAAAAATCACCATTGCTAACATTGTTATATAAAGGAAGAATGTATACATGTGTGTCCAAAACAATAGAGAAAACATGAAATGTCATTAACAAAGTAGAATGGGAACGACATCATCAACCTGCTAATTTGCATACAGCCTATGTGATACATACCACTGTTTCATAAAATTATACGAAAATCTCCCCCTTCCTGCTGCAAGTCGAAGAGGGCGCATTACCCCAAATTCAGAAAGCCTGTGAAAAATCAGGCTGGGTCTACGGAGACTACACACACCGAAAATGGGGATCCAATTTAATCCCGTGTATCAAGCTTACAATTTGAAAGAAAGAAAAATCTCCAAAACGATGTGCCTTATTGCGGTCTTTTTCAGGATCATTTTTTTTTTGGTGAGACCTATTACTGGGCTAAAATACAACTCTGGCAAATATGCAGAATAAAAACTGTGGAAATACAGATATATATATATATATATACCCTTTCAAAGTAAACAAAGACAAGTCTACGCCAGCCTATGGGTAAACACCACTATTATTACTATCAAACATCATTTGTATTTTCATTAATATTACAAAGCACAGTTACTCGATTTCATATTAATTTCTTCAATCAAATAATATTAATTAAATATTATTTTGATGTGTGTTCATTCGTGGGAAATTTATTTCAAACGTGTAAATGTTTGATTGAAGTAAGATTCTGGTAAAAAATTTATTAAAACCCTCCATGATGAAGGGATTTTTGTTGAGTTTAGTTAACGGTGGGATAGAATAATATAAATCAAACTGTCTTCAAACTGGATTTACAACATATATCACAGTGAAAAAGGATAAACACAAAATAGACAAAGCGATTTTCATTTTTCTTTTTTTACAGTATATTAATTACTAGAAATTGAGTTTATTCAAGGAAGAATATGTTTGTCTTGCCGCAGTTGCACTGATTCTCTCGCTCGATCCCAACTAGCCCGCCCCTCTCCATTAAAGTTCCCTCACTCTTCTTTTCTTCCCTTTTATCTCTCCTATCCTTCTCTTTCAATTTTTTTTAACCTTAAGTGTCACTTTTTCTTCTTTAAAAATCAAATGAATATAATTTGCCCAATCTTCCCTTTCTCTCCCATTATTTGGTGATTTCTCTATATTTCTTTCTCATAAACTCCTTTCGTCTCTTCATCTCACTATTTCCTCTCTTTCCCATTGTTATTTTTTCTTTAATCCATTCTCATCTATGTCTCTCTGTCCCCTATCTCTCTCGCTGCCTCTCTTTCTATGTCTTTCTCTCACTTGAAAATCTTTCTCTATCTTCTATTGTCAAGTCATTCATTCATTAGCTGGCACTTTCTTTGTGTACTATTAAATATACTTCATAATGGGTGCATTGCCTTTTCCACTACCCCCCCCCCCCCCCGATAAAACACACAGACGTTGTTATAGAACATGCGCTACTGGTCAAACTGCTCAGCAGTGGAGTCCAACACTTCCTACCCTAACCGAATTCCTTAATTCAACACAGGACCCAACCTTATACCCAATTGCACCCAACTCTAGTCATATATTTCCGACGAAATTAAGCCCGGAGCAATTGGCGATGGGGCAAAGAATGAGCACCCAAACACACAATCATACACACCACCACATACGCGCACACACAAACACACAATAAGTTGATTATCATGGACCTTCCTTATGTTAAACTAGGGACAAAAGAGAATCGTAAAACTGTTTGTATTTTGACCGTTCATTTAATCAATGACAAGATTCAGACGCCTATCAATGCCCGCACAGCAGCGCATCAATATCAATCTGTTCTTGAAAAATATTTATAACATGAAATTAAACCTTCTCATAGCATTGTGAGAGATATATATATATATATATATATTGTATATTCATTTACTAATTATGTAATAGTATATTTCAATAAAGGCATAAGAATAAATAAAATTCATGGTTTCAACATTTTATTTCTTGTATGAAACTATGATGAAGGATATTATTATCCAAATCCACACACTTCCTTTCCCTAGCACACACAAATCAACTAAAGAAATGTAAACAAAATACTATTATTGATATTTGTTGAATTTCCTCATCACGTAATAATAAAAAAAAAAGCTTGCGGGGGAGGTAAGGTTGTGATATTCCCTATCACTGTATCCCTTTTTTAACGAAATGGAGCCAAGGAAATAAAAGCGTTTGGGTTATTTTTTGGTACCTATCGTAAAAAAAATGATTACAAAAAAAAAAAAAAAAAAGTTTCCCTAATTTCTAAGCATATTTAGTGAGACTGATAAACGGGTAATCAACTACCATGAAAATAGATGTTAGGCAAACAATGATCACATGACAATTACACGATAATAAATGACAAGTGTCTCAGGCATCATTTAAATGATTAAGAACATTGCACAATATTCAATCTTTGCATGTGACTTGTAGAAACGAAAGGTTCGGAAATACTTTTAGCAGGAAATCGAACGTAGGCTTTTTAATTATATGATATGAGACCTTATTAAAGTTTTGTATCAGACCATTTTTAATTTTTTTTTATTCAATAGCTTGAACGGCCATCTAGACTAAGCTATATCTTTTAGATATTAGGCGGATGTCTCCTGCCAGGTTCTTTAATTAGGCTTCAGCATTTCGGACTCGTCTGGCCTTGTCTGCAGCTCGGCGTCCCCGAAGGCGCTTTGCTAGGTCCTTATGTCTTCGAAGAGCTTCAGGGCTCACCTTGTCGGATACTGATCGGCGAGCTCGGCGCTTCTTGGCTTCTGCTGCTCGTCGACGTCGGAGGTTAACCTAGTAGATGTATTAAAACAAAATGAGTTTTGTATTCGACAATCCATTTTTAAAGCTTGTAATGTATCATTTGGTCTATGTTTATGTCAAACTAAAACTAAATTAAAAAGTTTTTTTTTGTTGTTGGAATAATTCTTTCGTTAAAATTGCCACACAGATTTTTCAGTGATTCCATCCTACCATGAGGATGTCTAGTTTTACTTGTTTTGTTAACTATTAAATTGCATGTGCCACATACTGATACCTGACAAATAGACTAGAAATATATGGTGATGAAATGATATCACTGACTAAAGCATGCATCAATCTCCGAAACATGTTTTGCTTTTGTAAAGTAGGCACTGTTTGTGTTTAGGTTAAATTTTGAAACATCAAACCCCTTGGCACATTGGGAAATTAGTTCAATGTAGGAGAGAAACTTACCGGCATCTCTTGGATAGCCTGGATGTAGTAAAGACCTGAATCTGGAAATTGCAAACAGAGGTTTTGACAAATTTAGAGGGAAATTCTGCGCAGTCTCAATGTGCTGTCATGATTTGCTTACACCGGACTGGTGGAAATACTAATCTGGCGCATGACAAACTAAATGTCTCGTTAAACAATACCCTCCCGGAAATTCTTTGAGTGAGGGGTGCTTTTCCTGTGTTCTTTTCTTGTTTATGGGATGCTTTAAGACGGAGCTGTGCATTACATAAGACATACCAGGGGGCGTTTCACAAAACGTGTCATCAGTGACTAGTGACAGTTTTGCTTCTGATTGGTTATCAGTAGATTTGCCACTGATTCTTGTCATTTTTCATTGAAAAACGGCTTTGTGAAACACCCCCCCCCCAGGTGTTTTTGTTATCTGTTATAAATACCCTATAATGATGTCAAATTCCTGATGTGACACATGCTAATGTGTCTTTAAAGACTAATGAAGAAAATAAATGGGTCTAGATTGCAATTCATTACTATTGTTATTATTAATATCATCATCATTTTTTTCTATTTCTTTTAGTATTTCTTTTGCCGGGCTCATTTATTGCTTCCTTATATTGTTGTCCAGTTTTGCGCTTTGAAATTATTGTGGGAAGCGTTATATAAACAAATTTAAAAATGAATGAACTAAAATACTGGGAATGCCTGGGACAAGCATGTAAGATTCAAGAACAACATTTGAATATGAATATGAATACGTAAGATAACAGGTGCACTGCCAAATTATCTTATATTAAAACAGGAAACATACTCATGGCTGAATTGGAACAGTAGTATTGTCGATCGTTGCAGCAGTCTTCAAACCGTTCACAAGCAGCATCACAATAACAGTCCACAGATCGACACTGGCTACCGGTACAGGAGCATTCAATATGTTGGCAGGTACCTTCAGCGGATTCAGGTTGCCATTCTGACCAGTAGTCAGATGAGCTTCCGTAGTCTACAATGTATAAGAAGTAGACATTTTAACAACCATATTACTGTCTTGTGTCAGCAATTTCTTTTTTTGTAATAAAGGAAACCTCTTCAATAATATTGGACCCGAAACAAAGAGATTTTAGAACACATAAAGAAAAAAAAGAGATTTGAGAAAACTTCAAGTCACAATCACTATCATAGTATCAAAGTGTCAAAATATCTATTGCTATATAGAATCATTCAACTTTAAATAGACTTTAATTTGTAAGTAACCCTTGTCCATTAAAATACATGTATACAAAGATTGTATTCATACGGGTGAATTACTTCGTTCTATCAGATCTACTAGTCAGTTACATCTCTTTAAAGCAAGACGCATTACTACAAATACTTTTAATTGAGCAGTCACAAGAAACTTCTGAAAACCGAGTATGTTCATATGATTGGAAAACGGGGAATAATGCACGGTGTATATGGGGTTCTCAACGTGCAATTCGAAACAGTATGTTCGAAAGGCATCTACTTTTTTGTGCAAAATAATGATTCGGAGCCTTTAATTAAAAGAGGACATTCTTAGTGTCAAAGTAAAGAGTCTTGCACTGGAATTCAGGAGGGATTGCAGTTTGTCTTGCTGCTGTTTGGAGAGTCCAAATAAGATAGAATTACACAAATCTAAGCGAGATGAGAGTAATGCATGGATTAATTGTTCACATGCTTTTTGAGTCGAGGATTTTTGTATGAACCCAAGGTTTCGCAGTTGATATCTCACACACTTTGATATGCTTGATACACGTGATGTGCGTAATTCGCTTTTTCAAAGTGTTCGCCGCGTGTCGACTGTTGAACACTTTTGTAAGACTAAACTTACCTTCGCAAAATTCTTCGCACTGAAGACAGAAAGGAAAGGACTACACATAATATGAGATATAATAATTGAGTGCAAGGGCGTGTGTCTAAACTCACCTTCACAAAAGTCTTCGTCCTCATTAAATGTGCAATCTTGCATCCCATCACAACGCCAATAATCAGGTATACAAAAACCGTCCCAACATTGGAATTCATCGGGCGTGCAACCTTTGAAGATATGAAATCAAAATCTGTATTTAGTTGTTCAATGATGGGCAGACATGGCGCACTAAAATGTTCGTTACCTCGCTTGACATATTCTTACTGGAAATCACAAGTAATGAAAAGCACAAAAGATACAATATACGGGACTACACATAATGTGAGATTGGTTGTCAACTATTTCTAGATGAAAATTGAGTGCCATGGCGTGTGAAAAAGCAATCCTTTTAGAGGGACTTAGTAACATTGTTCATATGAGATAAAATGGTGCTTAGGAAGTGACTGCCAATGATTGATGTACAATTAAAGATAATCAGAAAGTTTGAGTTAAAAATAAATATTCTAAAATAAATGATCTGATCGATTCCTTAATTCTCCCAACTATATTATTACAATTTAATTACATTTGAGGTGAATGCAAATCGTCACAAAGCATTGAATTGGCTTTATATACCATTCCAGACATTTAAGTGTTGACAGACTTTATATAGCCTGTTTTATTACTTATTTTCAAGAAAAAACGGTTGGGGAGAATTCAAAAATGGTTGGGAGAATTTACTGTTAATTACTGTTAGGTGTTGCACAGTGACTCCTTCATAGAAAACCATAAATATCTTTGTGGTTTTAAAATTTTCTCATGATTTTTGGGGCCTGTTTGAGGGTAAGTACAGTAGAAGGAATATAATAGGTAACATTTCATACAAACATTACACAGTTTTTCATCAACCTTCAACAATGTTACCGATTCACTCTGCGAGTCTTTTCTGCTATGATGCTATTACGCATTTTATTGAATAAATGGAAACCTTACAATGAATTGTACTTCTTTACCAGGACTAAACCTCCTTTTAGTCTCACTCACCATCAGTAGATGACCAGGGGTACGGTTCCGGTGTCCAGCCTAAACAAAAACAAAAATTACAAATAGAGAAGATAAACAGAATCAAACTGGACCTCATCTTTTGTGATCATATCAAAAGGTCGGATAGAACAATGAACGGAGGAAAATCCGTACTTTGTCTTTCTAAACCCTCTCATTATCCGTGACAACTATTGATTTTTTGATTAGAAAATGGATGTACTTTTTCATGCACATTGTTGCAAATATTTATTTTTATCAAAAGGGACTTATTCTGGCGAAGTCAATATTATGTCATTTTGTTCATTTGAATAAAAATGTCAATATTCATATAAATATAGACTACACTTAAACTATTGTCAGGATATGGACATCTAAATGCAAATAGTTCTGATTCTCCAGAAAGTGCAAGTTATCATATTTTGGAGACTGTGATTAAAACCTAGTCTTTTAAATGAAGAAATGAGGTATACTGTCAATAATACTTGATGAAATTACCAGTAGAAACAACCGTGACAAACTATTTGTGCATGTTTCCAAATCTCACTCACCCGTGTATGATGACTCAGAGTTCCAACCTAAAAAAAATGTAACGAACAAAAAAAAAGCTTTAAAACAATTCCAAACATTAACAACGATTAAATGAATTATTATATTGCGCTTGCCTTAGGTTGACTTTTCAATGTTTTTGCTTTCCTGTTTGTTGGTATGGCTTTATACAGCCCTCATATTGGACTACAGCTTTGAAAAAACCTTCCATTTCTCACAAGAAAACCCAAATCAAGCATACTATTTAAAGCTAGTACCCTAATGAATCTTACCACCAAAGAGAAGCATACTATTTAGAGCTAGTACCCTAATGAATCTTACCTCCAAAGAGAAGCATACTATTTAGAGCTAGCACCCTAATGAATCTTACCACCAAAGAGAAGCATACTATTTAGAGCTAGTACCCTAATGAATCTTACCACCAAAGAGAAGCATACTATTTAGAGCTAGTACCCTAATGAATCTTACCACCAAAGAGAAGCATACTATTTAGAGCTAGTACCCTAATGAATCTTACCACCAAAGAGAAGCATACTATTTAGAGCTAGCACCCTAATGAATCTTACCACCAAAGAGAAGCATACTATTTAGAGCTAGTACCCTAATGAATCTTACCACCAAAGAGAAACATACTATTTAGAGCTAGTACCCTAATGAATCTTACCACCAAAGAGAAGCATACTATTTAGAGCTAGCACCCTAATGAATCTTACCACCAAAGAGAAGCATACTATTTAGAGCTAGTACCCTAATGAATCTTACCACCAAAGAGAAGCATACTATTTAGAGCTAGCACCCTAATGAATCTTACCACCAAAGAGAAGCATACTATTTAGAGCTAGTACCCTAATGAATCTTACCACCAAAGAGAAGCATACTATTTAGAGCTAGTACCCTAATGAATCTTACCACCAAAGAGAAGCATACTATTTAGAGCTAGTACCCTAATGAATCTTACCACCAAAGAGAAGCATACTATTTAGAGCTAGTACCCTAATGAATCTTACCACCAAAGAGAAGAATACTATTTAGAGCTAGTACACTAATGAATCTTACCACCAAAGAGAAGCACACTATTTAGAGCTAGCACCCTAATGAATCTTACCACCAAAGAGAAGCATACTATTTAGAGCTAGTACCCTAATGAATCTTACCACCAAAGAGAAGCATACTATTTAGAGCTAGTACCCTAATGAATCTTACCACCAAAGAGAAGCACACTATTTAGAGCTAGTACCCTAATGAATCTTACCACCAAAGAGAAGAATACTATTTAGAGCTAGTACACTAATGAATCTTACCACCAAAGAGAAGCACACTATTTAGAGCTAGCACCCTAATGAATCTTACCACCAAAGAGAAGCATACTATTTAGAGCTAGTACACTAATGAATCTTACCACCAAAGAGAAGAATACTATTTAGAGCTAGTACACTAATGAATCTTACCACCAAAGAGAAGCATACTATTTAGAGCTAGTACCCTAATGAATCTTACCACCAAAGAGAAGCATACTATTTAGAGCTAGTACCCTAATGAATCTTACCACCAAAGAGAAGAATACTATTTAGAGCTAGTACCCTAATGAATCTTACCACCAAAGAGAAGCATACTATTTAGAGCTAGTACACTAATGAATCTTACCACCAAAGAGAAGCATACTATTTAGAGCTAGTACACTAATGAATCTTACCACCAAAGAGAAGCATACTATTTATAGCTAGTACCCTAATGAATCTTACCAACAAAGAGAAGCATACTATTTAGAGCTAGTACCCTAATGAATCTTACCACCAAAGAGAAGCACACTATTTAGAGCTAGCACCCTAATGAATCTTACCACCAAAGAGAAGAATACTATTTAGAGCTAGTACCCTAATGAATCTTACCACCAAAGAGAAGCACACTATTTAGAGCTAGTACACTAATGAATCTTACCACCAAAGAGAAGCATACTATTTAGAGCTAGTACCCTAATGAATCTTACCAACAAAGAGAAGCATACTATTTAGAGCTAGTACCCTAATGAATCTTACCAACAAAGAGAAGCACACTATTTAGAGCTAGCACCCTAATGAATCTTACCACCAAAGAGAAGAATACTATTTAGAGCTAGCACCCTAATGAATCTTACCACCAAAGAGAAGAATACTATTTAGAGCTAGTACACTAATGAATCTTACCACCAAAGAGAAGAATACTATTTAGAGCTAGTACACTAATGAATCTTACCACCAAAGAGAAGCATACTATTTAGAGCTAGTACCCTAATGAATCTTACCAACAAAGAGAAGCATACTATTTAGAGCTAGTACCCTAATGAATCTTACCACCAAAGAGAAGCACACTATTTAGAGCTAGCACCCTAATGAATCTTACCACCAAAGAGAAGAATACTATTTAGAGCTAGTACCCTAATGAATCTTACCACCAAAGAGAAGCACACTATTTAGAGCTAGTACACTAATGAATCTTACCACCAAAGAGAAGCATACTATTTAGAGCTAGTACCCTAATGAATCTTACCAACAAAGAGAAGCATACTATTTAGAGCTAGTACCCTAATGAATCTTACCACCAAAGAGAAGAATACTATTTAGAGCTAGTACCCTAATGAATCTTACCACCAAAGAGAAGCATACTATTTAGAGCTAGTACCCTAATGAATCTTACCACCAAAGAGAAGCATACTATTTAGAGCTAGTACCCTAATGAATCTTACCACCAAAGAGAAGAATACTATTTAGAGCTAGTACCCTAATGAATCTTACCTCCAAAGAGAAGCATACTATTTAGAGCTAGTACCCTAATGAATCTTACCACCAAAGAGAAGCATATTATTTAGAGCTAGTACCCTAATGAATCTTACCAACAAAGAGAAGCATACTATTTAGAGCTAGTACCCTAATGAATCTTACCAACAAAGAGAAGCATACTATTTAGAGCTAGTACCCTAATGAATCTTACCACCAAAGAGAAGCATACTATTTAGAGCTAGTACCCTAATGAATCTTACCACCAAAGAGAAGCATACTATTCAGAGCTACTACCCTAATGAATCTTACCACCAAAGAGAAGCATACTATTTAGAGCTAGTACCCTAATGAATCTTACCACCAAAGAGAAGCATACTATTTAGAGCTAGTACCCTAATGAATCTTACCAACAAAGAGAAGCATACTATTTAGAGCTAGTACCCTAATGAATCTTACCAACAAAGAGAAGCATACTATTTAGAGCTAGTACCCTAATGAATCTTACCACCAAAGAGAAGAATACTATTTAGAGCTAGCACCCTAATGAATCTTACCACCAAAGAGAAGCATACTATTTAGAGCTAGCACCCTAATGAATCTTACCACCAAAGAGAAGCATACTATTTAGAGCTAGTACTCTAATGAATCTTACCACCAAAGAGAAGCATACTACAATTAAACTATATTACACTCACTATCGCAATAAGCCTCATCCTCCTGATTTGAACAGTCTGGAATCTGATCGCAATACCAGTAACCGGGTATACATGAACCGTCCCAACATTGGAAGTCACCGGGTGAACAACCTTCACAAATATATATATATATTAAAGTATTTTAGTTAGGTGTTCACCAATACAAGACAAAGAATTGAACAAGATACTTTTATACTATCATTTTTACTAAAATAAAATACATGTACAGTACACGGAACAAGAATTTCCGATTATAAGCCAGAACTGCACATCGATTTTCCATGATTTAGGCAAGTAATCATCTTCTGCGCATGTAGATTAACATGTGTAAAATAACGATCTTGATTCTGTCCCGGCTTTTTGGCGGTGACCATGATGAGATCAAAGTGAAGAAACATGAACGGAATGCTATTGAGACGACATTGACGGAGACAATCACAATGAATACGTTAAGAAACCGATGAATGTCCATCCGTAATAGGTCCATGCCAGAACTAAACCTTTCTTTTAGTCTCACTCACCATCAGTAGATGACCAGGGGTACGGCTCCGATGTCCAGCCTTAACAAATCAAGAATACAAATTGAGAAGATAAACAGAATCAAACTGGACCTCATCTTTTGTGATCATATCAAAAGGTCGGATAGGACAATGAACGGAGAAAAATCCGTACTTTGTCTTTCTAAACCCTCTCATTATCCGTGACAACTATTGATTTTTTTATTAGAAAATGGATGTAATTTTTCTTGCACATTATTGCAAATATTTATTTTGAGCAAAAGGGACTCATTCTGGCGAAGTCAATATTGTGTCATTTTGTTCATTTGAATAAAAATGTCAATATTCATATAAATATAGACTACACTTAAACTATTGTCAGGATATGGACCCCTTATTGCAAATAGTTCTGATTCTTCGGAAAGAGCCAGTTATCATATTTTGGAGACTGTGATTAAAACCTAGCCTCTTAAATAAAGAAATGCGGTATACTGTCAATAATGCTTGATGAAATTACCCGTACAAACAATCGTGAAAAAAAATATTTGTATAAACTATTTGTACATGTTTTCTAATCTTACTCACCCATGTATGATGACTCAGAGTTCCAACCTAAAACAAACGTGACGAACAATTATATCTTTTAGAAACTGTATGGAAAAAAAAACTTTAAACAAATTCCAAACAAAAGATTAAATGAATTATTATATTGCGCTTGCCTTAGGTTGACTTTTCAATGTTTTTGCTTTCCTGTTTGTTGGTATGGCTTTATACAGCCCTCATGTTAGACCAAGCTTTGAAAAAACCTTCCATTTGTCACAAGAAAACCGAAATCAAGCATACTATTTAGAGCTAGTACCCTAATGAATCTTAACACCAAAGAGAAGCATACTATTTAGAGCTAGTACCCTAATGAATCTTACCACCAAAGAGAAGCATACTATTTAGAGCTAGTACCCTAATGAATCTTACCACCAAAGAGAAGCATACTACTTAGAGCTAGTACCCTAATGAATCTTACCACCAAAGAGAAACATACTATTTAGAGCTAGTACCCTAATGAATCTTACCACCAAAGAGAAGCATACTATTTAGACCTAGCACCCTAATGAATCTTACCACCAAAGAGAAGCATACTATTTAGAGCTAGTACCCTAATGAATCTTACCACCAAAGAGAAGCATACTATTTAGAGCTAGCACCCTAATGAATCTTACCACCAAAGAGAAGCATACTATTTAGAGCTAGCACCCTAATGAATCTTACCACCAAAGAGAAGCATACTATTTAAAGCTAGTACCCTAATGAATCTTACCACCAAAGAGAAGCATACTATTTAGAGCTAGTACCCTAATGAATCTTACCAACAAAGAGAAGAATACTATTTAGAGCTAGCACCCTAATGAATCTTACCACCAAAGAGAAGCATACTATTTAGAGCTAGTACCCTAATGAATCTTACCACCAAAGAGAAGCATACTATTTAGAGCTAGTACCCTAATGAATCTTACCACCAAAGAGAAGCATACTATTTAGAGCTAGTACCCTAATGAATCTTACCACCAAAGAGAAGCATACTGTTTAGACCTAGCACCCTAATGAATCTTACCACCAAAGAGAAGCATACTATTTAGAGCTAGCACCCTAATGAATCTTACCACCAAAGAGAAGCATACTATTTAGAGCTAGTACCCTAATGAATCTTACCACCAAAGAGAAGCATACTATTTAAAGCTAGTACCCTAATGAATCTTACCACCAAAGAGAAGCATACTATTTAGAGCTAGTACCCTAATGAATCTTACCACCAAAGAGAAGCATACTATTTAGAGCTAGTACCCTAATGAATCTTACCACCAAAGAGAAGCATACTATTTAGACCTAGCACCCTAATGAATCTTACCACCAAAGAGAAGCATACTATTTAGAGCTAGTACCCTAATGAATCTTACCACCAAAGAGAAGCATACTATTTAGAGCTAGCACCCTAATGAATCTTACCACCAAAGAGAAGCATACTATTTAGAGCTAGTACCCTAATGAATCTTACCACCAAAGAGAAGCATACTATTTAGAGCTAGTACCCTAATGAATCTTACCACCAAAGAGAAGCATACTATTTAGACCTAGCACCCTAATGAATCTTACCACCAAAGAGAAGCATACTATTTAGAGCTAGTACCCTAATGAATCTTACCACCAAAGAGAAGCATACTATTTAGAGCTAGTACCCTAATGAATCTTACCACCAAAGAGAAGCATACTATTTAGAGCTAGTACCCTAATGAATCTTACCACCAAAGAGAAGCATACTACAATTAAACTATATTACACTCACTATCGCAATAAGCCTCATCCTCCTGATTTGAACAGTCTGGAATCTGATCGCAATACCAGTAACCGGGTATACACGAACCGTCCCAACATTGGAAGTCATCGGGTGAACAACCTTCACAAATATATATACATTAAAGTATTTTAGTTAGGTGTTCACCAATACAAGACAAAGAATTGAACAAGATACTTTCATACTATCATTTTTACTAAAATAAAATACATGTACAGTACACGGAACAAGAATTTCCGATTATAAGCCCGAACTGCACATCGATTTTCCATGATTTAGGCAAGTAATTATCTTCTGCGCATGTATATTAACATGTGTAAAATAACTATCTTAATTCTGTCCCGGCTTTTTGGCGGTGACCATGATGAGATCAAAGTGAAGAAACATGAACGGAATGTTATTGAGACGACATTGACGGAGACAATCACAATGAATACGTTAAGAAACCGATGAATGTCCATCCGTAATAGGTCCATGCCAGAACTAAACCTTTCTTTTAGTCTCACTCACCATCAGTAGATGACCAGGGGTACGGCTCCGGTGTCCAGCCTAAACAAATCAATAATACAAAATAGAGAAGATTAACAGAATCAAACTGGACCTCATCTTTTGTGATCATATCAAAAGGTCGGATAGGACAATGAACGGAGCAAAATCCGTACTTTGTCTTTCTAAACCCTCTCATTATCCGTGACAACTATTGATTTTTTTATTAGAAAATGGATGTAATTTTTCTTGCACATTATTGCAAATATTTATTTTTATCAAAAGGGACTCATTCTGGCGAAGTCAATATTGTGTCATTTTATTCATTTGAATAAAAATGTCAATATTCATATAAATATAGACTACACTTAAACTATTGTCAGGATATGGACCCCTTATTGCAAATAGTTCTGATTCTCCGGAAAGAGCCAGTTATCATATTTTGGAGACTGTGATTGAAACATAGCCTCTTAAATAAAGAAATGCGGTATACTGTCAATAATGCTTGATGAAATTACCCGTAGAAACAACCGTGAAAAAAAAATATTTGTATAAACTATTTGTGCATGTTTTCTAATCTTACTCACCCATGTATGATGACTCAGAGTTCCAACCTAAAACAAACGTGACGAACAATTATATCTTTTAGAAACTGTATGGAAAAAAAAGCTTTAAACAAATTCCAAACAAAAGATTAAATGAATTATTATATTGCGCTTGCCTTAGGTTGACTTTTCAATGTTTTTGCTTTCCTGTTTGTTGGTATGGCTTTATACAGCCCTCATATTGGACTGCAGCTTTGAAAAAACCTCCCGTTTGTCACAAGAAAACCGAAATCAAGCATACTATTTAGAGCTTGTACCCTAATGAATCTTACCACCAAAGAGAAGCATACTATTTAGAGCTAGCACCCTAAGGAATCTTAACACCAAAGAGAAGCATACTATTTAGAGCTAGTACCCTAATGAATCTTACCTCCAAAGAGAAGCATACTATTTAGAGCTAGCACCCTAATGAATCTTACCACCAAAGAGAAGCATACTATTTGGAGCTAGTACCCTAATGAATCTTACCACCAAAGAGAAACATACTATTTAGAGCTAGTACCCTAATGAATCTTACCACCAAAGAGAAGCATACTATTTAGAGCTAGCACCCTAATGAATCTTACCACTAAAGAGAAACATACTATTTAGAGCTAGTACCCTAATGAATCTTACCACCAAAGAGAAGCATACTATTTAGAGCTAGTACCCTAATGAATCTTACCACCAAAGAGAAGCATACTATTTAGAGCTAGCACCCTAATGAATCTTACCACCAAAGAGAAGCATACTATTTAGAGCTAGTACCCTAATGAATCTTACCACCAAAGAGAAACATACTATTTAGAGCTAGCACCCTAATGAATCTTACCACCAAAGAGAAGCATACTATTTAGAGCTAGTACCCTAATGAATCTTACCACCAAAGAGAAGCATACTACAATTAAACTATATTACACTCACTATCGCAATAAGCCTCATCCTCATGATTTGAACAGTCTGGAATCTGATCGCAATACCAGTAACCGGGTATACACGAACCGTCCCAACATTGGAAGTCATCGGGTGAACAACCTTCACAAATGTATATATTAAAGTATTTTAGTTATGTGTTCACCAATACAAGGCAAAGAATTGAACAAGATACTTTTTACTATCACTTGAAAAAGACGCTAGGTAAATATCGTCGAAATGTCTGAGCTAATTTTTTTTTTTAAAAGAATCAAATTACAAGTAATGAAACTTCTGTCCTTTGACAGCTGCGTCATCATACAAAACACACACCCACACGAACACACACCCACACACACGTGTTTATAAAGATATATATATATATATATATGTGTGTGTGAGTGTGTGTATAAATAGATATATACGTGGCGAAGCTTTGTGTCAGTGTTCTAACACTTCTTTCTTAAAAAATATTGAATATATATTTAATATTTTATTATAGGATTTCCCGGCCAAATTCGCGTGTTTGTCATTCGAATTCATTTTCTTTGCATTTAAGTTAGCGCAGATCGGCTTTGCCATGCCAATTATCATTCAATTTTCCAGCTTTTGTATTTAATTTAGGATTTTGGTCGAAGGGTTTCATGGATCTGTCATTCAATTTAGAAACTGCTTAACTAGCATTCAAATTAATATTCACTTGTCGAATTCAAATTAACACCTGTCATTCGTATTCGTAATATTTTTATTCAAGTTAGGAATGTTAGGGGGAAGAATTGCAACAAACTTTACAGTTTTTAAATAATGCAGTTAAAATGCATGATTTGTCATTGGGTTCTAAGCTGTTAATCCATTTATTTATTTTCAGGACAATGCAGATGGATGTAATCAGACATAAAGTAAAGAAGGGGCGAAATCAAGGGATATAGCATTTCTGCACGGACATGTTCATATACCCGGGAAAGGTGGGGGTACCCTCAATCGCCCCCTTTTACTACAGACTCGGAATTTTACAAAAGTAATTCACATCGTCTCTTATACCCAGCACACCCCTCTGTTTTTCTTAAAGAGTTTCATAGTTTACTTGCCCGCCAGCAGATCGATGGCTAAAGACATGGCTAAATAATGAATCATGTTTAAATTGTTGACTCTAGTCCCCACACCAGTCACAATATTGTACCCTTCTTCCATTATGAAATTATGATGAAATTATGATCAATTTATGATGAAACATAAGACAATCAACTTCCTTACATGAACGTTTACAAATATACCGAGACCATCAGGTCCGTAGATACAAGTCGTTTTTTTCTTCTTAATAATCAAACTTAAATGCTGATGAATATCAGATAGATCTAATAAGTATATGTGTATAGATGCAAGAAAATGAAATATGATGAAATACACATGAAAAAACAATCTTGAAAGAAAAAGAATGAGCTATAAAAAGTGTGTAATAAACGAGAAATGTATAATGACCATCATAAAAATTTAAGTGCAAAAAGTGTTAATTTGAATGCTACAAATGAATTAGAATGCTAGAAGTACATCGTCGCGTTGTCAGAAAATCGTGTTGCGCCAAATTGAATGACCAAATAGCGAAAGAAGCACAATGTTCGTTAATTTGAATGGAACATACGTAGATTCTAACGAAAATTCCATAGATTTGAAAACTAGAAAAGGAAATATAAACCCGAGATATACCTGACTGCACTAAAACCGTCGAATTTGAACGCAAGACAAATTAATATGAATGACAAACTCGCGAATTTGGCCGGGAAATCCTATACTTGGATGGGATTGAAAATATTTCATTCTTCGGCCAGTGCATCGTGGTGCATGGTGTTCATTTCATTTATACTATGAATCCAAATTACAGTTTCAAAGAACAAATTATGAATAGGTTAAGCTTCATCTCTTGATTTCAAGTGGGAATGGACCAATGTTGATATCAATATCGCTATTCATATCACGAAATTAACTTACCAGAGTACGACGGGTAGTCTGTAAATTAAATCGATAAATTCAATTTTACGTTATTCAATACATCATTTAAACATTACTTTAGCGAACGATAGCAAAAAATGACAGCAATTTAAAAATTGTTTTTTGCCTTTGAAATTAAAGAAGAACAAACTAAAGCTGGCGGATTACACACATATCTGTGTGTTGGTGTATTAATGTACATGTGTGTATGCGTGCGCATTCGCGTGTGTTAACACTTTAATGAAAATAATTAGTTAATCATATAACATTTAACATTATTTGGAAAATATGAAGAAGATTTCAGTTATCGGCCAGTGCAGCGTTATGCGTTAGGTTTATTATGATTTCTAATACCATACATCCAATTTACTCTTTCAAGGAACAAATAAGGATATTTTTTTTTATCAATGAGTTATGTTTTTAAACGTTTTATGCAAAATGTGGAAATATTGATATTCATATTATGACATTAGCTTACCAGAGTACGACGGGTAGTCTGCAAATAAAAATAAGGAACGTTTTAGTAAACTTATAAACATTCGTAAGTTAACGGATTTTGCATTAATCTAAAATACCTACAATGAACATTGTTAAATATTCAAAATAAGAGCTAAAACAAAAAAAGGAAACTAACAATACTAAAATTGTGAATTGTAATAATATAAAAAAATAATTGTGAAATACTATCATGCATTTTCGAGAGGAATGGAGCAATGTTGATATTAAAATCTTGAAATCATCTTACCAGAGTACGAAAAGAAGTCTGAAAATTATAAGAACAAAAATTCAATGAACTCATTAATAACCATTACTCAACTAGGCCAACAGTACTATCAAAATTCCTTTGAAAAAGCGCTTGGTCTATTATACGGTTTCAGTTATCGACCAGTGCAGCGTTATGCGTTAGGTTTATTACGATTTCTAATACCATACATACAGTTTACTCTTTCAAGGAACAAATAAGGATATTTTTTTAATCAATGAGTTATGTTTTTTTTAAACGTCTACTGCAAAATTGGGAAATGTTGATATTCATATTATGACATAAGCTTACCAGAGTACGGCGGGTAGTCTGCAAATAAAAATAAGGTACATTTTAGTAAACTTATAAACATTCGTAAGTTAACGGAATTTGTATTAATCTAAAATACCTACAATGAACATTGTTAAATATTCAAAATAGGAGTTAAAACAAAAAAGGAAACTAACTAAACTAATAATTTTAATTGTAATTATAAGAAGAAAATAATTGTGAAATATTATCATGCATTTTCGAGAGGAATGGAGCAATGTTGATCTTAAAATCTTGAAATCGACTTTACCAGAGTACGAAAAGAAGTCTGAAAATTATAAGAAAAAAAAATCAATAAACTCATTAATAACCATTACTCAACTAGGCCAACAGTACTATCAAAATTCCTTTGAAAAAGCGCTTGGTCTATTATACGGGGATCTGTTGGGTGCAAAGAGCTTTCCCTATGGTACGTACAGTTGTGATCTATCATTCCATTCAGATATATATACTACAAATCACCTGGAATCAGCGATGCAAGATAGACCTGCTATGATCTCGAACGTGTATATTTTGATTGAAGGAGCACAGTATATAAATACATGGATATATATCTATATGTTTATGTGTGTGTGTGTGTGTGTGTGTATGTGTGTGTGTGTGTATGTAAACCTATGTATTTATAAATATATGTATGTATATATATATATATATATATATATATACATATTTATATATTAAATTTATACATATACAATGAAGGTAGGGGAAAGTGGGGCATAACGGACCCGGGGGGCAAAATGAAACTTTGAAATTAGCATATGTTAAAAGGTCGCCCTCTGTGCAAATTCTTTGAAGAAGAGAAGATGCCAAAATAATTTCAGCACTGAATTTTCATCCGGTTACATCGAGGCACATCGGAGTAAGATCCCATCCAAAAAATTACAGCCTCATGATCTAAAGTAAGGGGATGTTCATATGGCTGAAATTTGGTAATTTTGGTATCGATTCTAATAAAATATTTGTATATATTAATCATAAAGATATCAACGTTAGACTCGCCTGTTTGCATGCCAACTATGCTTCAGGTATTTTCTACGCAAACTTTTATTAAAAAATATGTCATTGGGGCAAAATGGACCATATAGGTGCGGGACAAAGTGGAACAGGGTTCCATTTTACCCCAATTGAAAATAACATATCTTGTGAAAGCTTGACTTAAGCAAATGCCAAGGGTTTACGGCTTCAAATAGAAATGTAAAAAAGTAAACTACTCCAATGTTATGGTGTCCCTGTTGGTCCTAAAGACTGAATGGTTGAGTGAATGTGCGTGTGCACTTGTGTGTATGCATATATGTATTTTTATCATTATATTTGGATTTTCTTGTTGTATTTTTATAAGTTTAACGTTTTCCACTCTTTATTTCCAAATATCATTCATTGTTGAGCCAGTAGGTGCTTTAATTATGGCGACATTATAGCACAGAGACAACAAATGCATAAAGGGAATAAAAATCAACATTACTAATTTTGTTTTGTCTTGTAAAATAATTCACAAAAATAAACAAAATACTGTTTTCGCCCTTTTTATAGGGGCCTGTTTACCAATGTTTCATGTTCCATTCTGAAAGTAGTTGGTTCATAAAACAAATTGATAGTTGTTTTAGTTTCCCAGCCAGTTTTAGATGTATAAGTTAGCTGAATTCAAAGTATGTGCCTAGCAGTTGGTTTACGTGACTAATGGTTGTATCAGAACGAAAATGTGACCCAGATTCCAGTCTAAGAAATTGAGAGTGTAATGCACATTTTACAAGTCTACATTTTCTAGTTTTAAATCAGGCTTTATTACGATTACCTTTCCAGTTTTGCCCCATAAATGTTTGAAACTACTATAGGCTTTCATTATGCAGCTCTGCCCACCAAGTTTGCTTAAAATTACTTTAGGTACATTACTCAATATAGAACGTTAGAGTTCTGATGGGGCAATACGGATTCGTAGATCCATTTTGCCCCAGGGGGGGGGGGGGGGAGTGCCATTATGCCTCAGGGATGGGGCAAGTTGGATTTTTCTTTTGTAAAATTCGTTTCGAGTTTCTCTGCAATTTTGCAGTGGTTTTTGTCGGTTTTTCGTCGACATAATAAAGTGCATACAACATCTATCTGAAACTGTTATGTTTACTGTTTTTGTGACGTTGATGACGTCATATTGCAAGTTTGAAATTAAGTGTTCCATTATGCCCCACTTTCCCCTACGCTATAAACACGAAATTATCTTACCAGAATCATACGAATTGTAGTCTGAAAATAAAAATATGAAATTCAAAATATTCACTCAGATTATCATTTGACTATAGCTAAAAGGTTCTTATAGTGATGTCAAACTTCGTTTCAAAAATAACTTGTTATAATATAAACATTTAAAATCCTTCTTTACTGTAATGAATTATAAATGGCAGGGTACCTTAACATGTCGCGTACATCGGCTCCTAATTTTCTACAGAACTACTTCGTATGGATATCATATTTTCCTGTCATATAATTATTTTCGAGTGTCTCTATTTGAAAGGAGAAGAACATGTTCTTGATTTTAGCAGTAGAACATGTGCCATTTGCGTCATTATACACACACACACACACACACATACATAACTATACATATATATATGAGTGCGCATGCGCGTGTGTTAACACTTTTATAAAAATAATTAGTTAATCATATAACATTAAACTTTACTTGGAATATTTGGGGAATATTTCATTCGTCGGCCAGTGCATCGTGGTGCATGATGATGTTATTTTTGTTGTTGATACTATGAATCAGATTATCAGATTCAAGGAACAAATGTGGGATATTTCATCAGTGGGTTAAGCTTCATCTCTGAATTTCAAGATGAATGGAGCAATGTTGATATTACTATCGCGAAATTAACTCACCAGAGTACGACAGTTACTCTGCATATGAAAAGAAGAAAACTTCAATAGAACCATTAATAACCATTATTGAACTAAGCTTGCATTAATATCAAAATGCCTAACACAAGCTTTTCAAACGGTAGGCAGCTGCACTATACTTGTATAATTTGATCTTACGATAAACTCACCATCGCAATTAGCTTCATCCTCCTGATTTGAACAGTCTGGAATATTATCGCAATGCCAGTAACCGGGTATACACGAACCGTCCCAACATTGGAAGTCATCGGGCGAACAACCTTCACAAATATGAAAGTGTTTTAGTAGTAAGATCAGTATGATAACGAGACTAGTACGTAGGTCTAATATGACAACACATCCATATTATAGAGAGGTGGCGCGCCGAAGGGTGATAGCAGCGGAGGCAAATTCCCCGAGAGCCAGTATAAAACAGCCAGTCCTAAAGTATGAAGGGATCCGGTAACTTAGATCCTTTACAAAATCCTTGATTAAGCTCACGCTGCAATGATATTTATAAACCTTTAGGTCAGTCAAGAACCCCATGACTTTTACAAGCCGATCGCCTGTCTGAAGATCAAGATATTTATGATTGAAAATCGAAATTTTGCGTTTGCCAAACGGTTTTCATAATACTACAAAATATTGAGGAATACGAATATAGTGAAACCGGTGACTCAAAGATTTTTACTCTTTTTAGACACTTCTTGATCATTTTGAAGCGCAATTTTTTTAGGGCTTCAATATAACACCATATCACAGACACTAATAACACGTAGGGCCGTGCATCTCAGATTCAACATTCTTAAACAATCCCTTTAAAGCAGTCGATATCCCTTTTATATGCCGCATTTAAACACAAATCTACCAAAGGTTCTTATTTATTTCATTTGTTTTGTTGTTTTATTGCATTTCTTAATAATAATAATAATAATAATAATTACAGTGCTTATATAGCGCCTAACACTTACTTTGTCAGAAGTCTTTAAGCGCTCTACAATAATGCAGCATAATTACCCTGGCTTTAGCAGTACAGCTGTTACGCGCGCTGCGTTTCAAGGAATAAATTCCTACCAGGTACCCATTCACTTCACCTGGGTGGGGTGTGGCAAATGTAGATCAATGTCTTGCCAAAGGACATTAGTGCAGCGGCGGGACTCGAACCGCGGACTTTGTGATCGACAGTTCGGCGACGTATCCACTCGACCACAACACCTCTTACTACAATTCAACTATTTTGACCCCCCCCAAAAAAAAAACATTTAAACTTTAAACAAGACCCAATAAGTAATGTTTGATCTATTTTTAGGAAAAATGACATTTCCTCATGTTTTGTACACAAATCACAAAAATGAGCGATTTTCGGGCTGACAGGCAAAGACATAAGGTCACGTGACCTTGTACTGTAGGTCCGATTTTCATTTTTCATTTTTTTTTTTTTTAAGTTGCGCAAGACTCGAAAGAAAAAAGTCAGCAAACGGCGGGGCGCCATCCATATGCGTTCTCGAACAATCAAACAAAAATAGTGGAGGGGGGGCTGGGGGGCATAAAGGCTCCCCGGCCTTAATACGGTTAAGTTGGCATTTTAAGATGATATATCCAAAATATGCAGAGGAAGTTTAATAACCACTTGACAAAATCCACATGCAATATAATATATAAACCAACTTTTCCCTAAGACTAACATCTACCATTTGTAGTGTAGTCTTGTGGTAATGCCAAACTTTGTACATGACAATGTACACAAATCACGTGCATGTGTCATCTTTGTTAATAATATAACCAGTGCAATCTCATGGCATAATTAACTTACCGCTGAACGATGAATATTCAGACCAATATTCACTGGGGTAGTCTAAGAAGAGTAAAACAGTAAAGATATATAATACATGTTAACCTTATTAAGCATGATAATCACTGGGGAAAGACGCTCAATGAATATGATCGAATAATACTACTACTAATAATAGAATACTATTGGTTAAAAATTACGAAGAGCCAGCTTATTCCTCATGTTATCTATTGTTTTGATAATTTCTAATTTATTTCATTGTTTTTTAACTTATTTATTTTATTTATTTTGTTGTTTTATTTCATTTCTTACGACAATTCAACTATTTTGACCCCCAAATAACCATCTAAACTTTTAACAAGACCCAATAAGTAATGTTTGATCTATTTTTAGGAAAAATGAATTTCCATATGTTTTGTTAAAAAATCACAAAAATTAGCGATTTTCGGGCTGATATGCAAAGACATAAGGTCATGTGACCTTGTACTGTAGGCCCGATTTTCATTTTTTTTTTTTTTTTTAAGTTTTGTCTTTGCATATCAGCCCGAAAATCGCTCCAAAATATGCAAAGGAAGTTTGATAACCACTTGACAAAATCCACATGCAATATAATATATAAACCAACTTTTCTCTAAGACTAACATCTAGCATTTGTAGTGTAGTCTTGTGGTAATTCCAAACTTTGTACGTGACAATGTACACAAATCACGTGCATGTGTCATCTTTGTTAATAATATAACCAGTGCAATCTCATGGCATAATAAACTTACAGCTGAACGATGAATAATCAGACCAATATTCACTGGGATAGTCTAAGAAGAGAAAAACAGTAAAGATATATAATACATATTTACCTTATTAAGCCCATTATGTTTCTTTGATAAGATAATGACATAAACATTAAACAAGAAAAGCATGATAATCACTAGGGAAAGACGCTCAATGAATATGATCGAATAATACTACTACTAATAACAGATTACTAATGGTTAAAAATTAGGAAGAGCCAGCTTATTCCTTATGTTATCCATTATTTTGACAATTTCTAATGTATTTCATTGGTTTTTAACTTATTTATTTCATTTATTTTGTTCTTTTATTTCATTTCTTACTACAAATCAACTATTTTGACCCCCAAATAACCATCTAAACTTTAAACAAGACCGAATAAGTAATGTTTGATCTATTTTTAGGAAAAATGAATTTCCATATGTTTTGTAAACAAATCACAAAAATGAACGATTTTCGGGCTGACAGGCAAAGACATAAGGTCACGTGACCTTGTACTGTAGGTCCGATTTTCATATTTAAAAAAAAAAGTTTTTTCTTTGCATATCAGCCCGAAAATCGCTCCAAAATATGCAAAGGAAGTTTGATAACCACTTGACAAAATCCACATGCAATATAATATATAAACCAACTTTTCCCTAAGACTAACATCTACCATTTGTAGTGTAGTCTTGTAGTAATTCCAAACTTTGTACATGACAATGTACACAAATCACGTGCATGTGTCATCTTTGTTAATGATATAACCAGTGCCATCTCATGGCATAATTAACTTACCGCTGAACGATGAATATTCAGACCAATATTCACTGGGGTAGTCTAAGAAGAGTAAAACAGTAAAGATATATAATACATGTTTACCTTATTAAGCCCATTATGTTTCTTTGATAAGATAATGACGTAAAAATTAAACAAGAGAAGCATGATAATCACTGGGGAAAGACGCTCAATGAATATGATCGAATAATACTACTACTAATAATAAATTACTATTGGTTAAAAATGAGAAAGAGCCAGCTTATTCTTTATGTTATTTATTGATTTGATAATTTCTTATGTATTCCATTTTTTTAAAACTTATTTATTTTATTTATTTTGTTGTTTTATTTCATTTCTTACTACAACTCAACTAATTTGACCCCCCCCCCCAATCCCCACCCCCGAAACAAACGAAAAACATTCAAACTTTAAACAAGACCCAATAAGTAATGTTTGATCTATTTTTAGGAAAAAGAATTTCCATATGTTTTGTAAACAAATCACAAAAATGAGCGATTTTCGGGCTGACATGCAAAAACGTAAGGTCACGTGACCTTGTAATGTAGGTCCGATTTTCATTTTTTTTTTAAAGTTGCGCAAGACTCGAAAGAAAAAAGTCAGCAAACGGCGGGGCGCCATCCATATGCGTTCTCGAACAATCAAACAAAAATAGTGGAGGGGGGGGGGGGGGCTGGGGGGCATAAAGGCTCCCCGGCCTTAATAGGGTTAAGTTGGCATTTTAAGATGAAATATCCAAAATATGCAAAGGAAGTTGATAACCACTTGACAAAATACACACGCAATATAATATATATACCTACTTTTCCCTAAAACTAACATCTACCATTTTTAGTGTAGTCTTGTGGTAATGCCAAATTTTGTACATGACAATGTACACAAATCACGTGCATGTGTCATCTTTGTTAATAATATAACCAGTGCAATTTCATGGCATAATTAACTTACCGCTGAACGATGAATAATCAGACCAATATTCACTGGGGTAGTCTAAAAAGAGAAAAACAGTAAAGATATATAATACATATTTACCTTATTAAGCCCATTATGTTTCTTTGATAAGATAATGACATAAACATTAAACAAGAAAAGCATGATAATCACTAGGGAAAGACGCTCAATGAATATGATCGAATAATACTACTACTAATAACAGATTACTAATGGTTAAAAGTTAGGAAGAGCCAGCTTATTCCTCATGTTATCCATTATTTTGACAATTTCTAATGTATTTCATTGGTTTTTAACTTATTTATTTCATTTATTTTGTTCTTTTATTTCATTTCTTACTACAAATCAACTATTTTGACCCCCAAATAACCATCTAAACTTTAAACAAGACCGAATAAGTAATGTTTGATCTATTTTTAGGAAAAATGAATTTCCATATGTTTTGTAAACAAATCACAAAAATGAACGATTTTCGGGCTGACAGGCAAAGACATAAGGTCACGTGACCTTGTACTGTAGGTCCGATTTTCATATTTAAAAAAAAAAGTTTTTTCTTTGCATATCAGCCCGAAAATCGCTCCAAAATATGCAAAGGAAGTTTGATAACCACTTGACAAAATCCACATGCAATATAATATATAAACCAACTTTTCCCTAAGACTAACATCTACCATTTGTAGTGTAGTCTTGTAGTAATTCCAAACTTTGTACATGACAATGTACACAAATCACGTGCATGTGTCATCTTTGTTAATGATATAACCAGTGCCATCTCATGGCATAATTAACTTACCGCTGAACGATGAATATTCAGACCAATATTCACTGGGGTAGTCTAAGAAGAGTAAAACAGTAAAGATATATAATACATGTTTACCTTATTAAGCCCATTATGTTTCTTTGATAAGATAATGACGTAAAAATTAAACAAGAGAAGCATGATAATCACTGGGGAAAGACGCTCAATGAATATGATCGAATAATACTACTACTAATAATAAATTACTATTGGTTAAAAATGAGAAAGAGCCAGCTTATTCTTTATGTTATTTATTGATTTGATAATTTCTTATGTATTCCATTTTTTGAAAACTTATTTATTTTATTTATTTTGTTGTTTTATTTCATTTCTTACTACAACTCAACTAATTTGACCCCCCCCCCCCCAATCCCCACCCCCGAAACAAACGAAAAACATTCAAACTTTAAACAAGACCCAATAAGTAATGTTTGATCTATTTTTAGGAAAAAAGAATTTCCATATGTTTTGTAAACAAATCACAAAAATGAGCGATTTTCGGGCTGACATGCAAAAACGTAAGGTCACGTGACCTTGTAATGTAGGTCCGATTTTCATTTTTTTTTTAAAGTTGCGCAAGACTCGAAAGAAAAAAGTCAGCAAACGGCGGGGCGCCATCCATATGCGTTCTCGAACAATCAAACAAAAATAGTAGAGGGGGGGGGGCTGGGGGGCATAAAGGCTCCCCGGCCTTAATAGGGTTAAGTTGGCATTTTAAGATGAAATATCCAAAATATGCAAAGGAAGTTGATAACCACTTGACAAAATACACACGCAATATAATATATATACCTACTTTTCCCTAAAACTAACATCTACCATTTTTAGTGTAGTCTTGTGGTAATGCCAAATTTTGTACATGACAATGTACACAAATCACGTGCATGTGTCATCTTTGTTAATAATATAACCAGTGCAATTTCATGGCATAATTAACTTACCGCTGAACGATGAATAATCAGACCAATATTCACTGGGGTAGTCTAAAAAGAGAAAAACAGTAAAGATATATAATACATATTTACCTTATTAAGCCCATTATGTTTCTTTGATAAGATAATGACATAAACATTAAACAAGAAAAGCATGATAATCACTAGGGAAAGACGCTCAATGAATATGATCGAATAATACTACTACTAATAACAGATTACTAATGGTTAAAAATTAGGAAGAGCCAGCTTATTCCTCATGTTATCCATTATTTTGACAATTTCTAATGTATTTCATTGGTTTTTAACTCATTTATTTCATTTATTTTGTTCTTTTATTTCATTTCTTACTACAAATCAACTATTTTGACCCCCAAATAACCATCTAAACTTTAAACAAGACCGAATAAGTAATGTTTGATCTATTTTTAGGAAAAATGAATTTCCATATGTTTTGTAAACAAATCACAAAAATGAACGATTTTCGGGCTGACAGGCAAAGACATAAGGTCACGTGACCTTGTACTGTAGGTCCGATTTTCATATTTAAAAAAAAAAGTTTTTTCTTTGCATATCAGCCCGAAAATCGCTCCAAAATATGCAAAGGAAGTTTGATAACCACTTGACAAAATCCACATGCAATATAATATATAAACCAACTTTTCCCTAAGACTAACATCTACCATTTGTAGTGTAGTCTTGTAGTAATTCCAAACTTTGTACATGACAATGTACACAAATCACGTGCATGTGTCATCTTTGTTAATGATATAACCAGTGCCATCTCATGGCATAATTAACTTACCGCTGAACGATGAATATTCAGACCAATATTCACTGGGGTAGTCTAAGAAGAGTAAAACAGTAAAGATATATAATACATGTTTACCTTATTAAGCCCATTATGTTTCTTTGATAAGATAATGACGTAAAAATTAAACAAGAGAAGCATGATAATCACTGGGGAAAGACGCTCAATGAATATGATCGAATAATACTACTACTAATAATAAATTACTATTGGTTAAAAATGAGAAAGAGCCAGCTTATTCTTTATGTTATTTATTGATTTGATAATTTCTTATGTATTCCATTTTTTTAAAACTTATTTATTTTATTTATTTTGTTGTTTTATTTCATTTCTTACTACAACTCAACTAATTTGACCCCCCCCCCCCAATCCCCACCCCCGAAACAAACGAAAAACATTCAAACTTTAAACAAGACCCAATAAGTAATGTTTGATCTATTTTTAGGAAAAAAGAATTTCCATATGTTTTGTAAACAAATCACAAAAATGAGCGATTTTCGGGCTGACATGCAAAAACGTAAGGTCACGTGACCTTGTAATGTAGGTCCGATTTTCATTTTTTTTTTAAAGTTGCGCAAGACTCGAAAGAAAAAAGTCAGCAAACGGCGGGGCGCCATCCATATGCGTTCTCGAACAATCAAACAAAAATAGTGGAGGGGGGGGGCTGGGGGGCATAAAGGCTCCCCGGCCTTAATAGGGTTAAGTTGGCATTTTAAGATGAAATATCCAAAATATGCAAAGGAAGTTGATAACCACTTGACAAAATACACACGCAATATAATATATATACCTACTTTTCCCTAAAACTAACATCTACCATTTTTAGTGTAGTCTTGTGGTAATGCCAAATTTTGTACATGACAATGTACACAAATCACGTGCATGTGTCATCTTTGTTAATAATATAACCAGTGCAATTTCATGGCATAATTAACTTACCGCTGAACGATGAATAATCAGACCAATATTCACTGGGGTAGTCTAAAAAGAGAAAAACAGTAAAGATATATAATACATATTTACCTTATTAAGCCCATTATGTTTCTTTGATAAGATAATGACATAAACATTAAACAAGAAAAGCATGATAATCACTAGGGAAAGACGCTCAATGAATATGATCGAATAATACTACTACTAATAACAGATTACTAATGGTTAAAAATTAGGAAGAGCCAGCTTATTCCTCATGTTATCCATTATTTTGACAATTTCTAATGTATTTCATTGGTTTTTAACTTATTTATTTCATTTATTTTGTTCTTTTATTTCATTTCTTACTACAAATCAACTATTTTGACCCCCAAATAACCATCTAAACTTAAAACAAGACCGAATAAGTAATGTTTGATCTATTTTTAGGAAAAATGAATTTCCATATGTTTTGTAAACAAATCACAAAAATGAACGATTTTCGGGCTGACAGGCAAAGACATAAGGTCACGTGACCTTGTACTGTAGGTCCGATTTTCATATTTAAAAAAAAAAGTTTTTTCTTTGCATATCAGCCCGAAAATCGCTCCAAAATATGCAAAGGAAGTTTGATAACCACTTGACAAAATCCACATGCAATATAATATATAAACCAACTTTTCCCTAAGACTAACATCTACCATTTGTAGTGTAGTCTTGTAGTAATTCCAAACTTTGTACATGACAATGTACACAAATCACGTGCATGTGTCATCTTTGTTAATGATATAACCAGTGCCATCTCATGGCATAATTAACTTACCGCTGAACGATGAATATTCAGACCAATATTCACTGGGGTAGTCTAAGAAGAGTAAAACAGTAAAGATATATAATACATGTTTACCTTATTAAGCCCATTATGTTTCTTTGATAAGATAATGACGTAAAAATTAAACAAGAGAAGCATGATAATCACTGGGGAAAGACGCTCAATGAATATGATCGAATAATACTACTACTAATAATAAATTACTATTGGTTAAAAATGAGAAAGAGCCAGCTTATTCTTTATGTTATTTATTGATTTGATAATTTCTTATGTATTCCATTTTTTGAAAACTTATTTATTTTATTTATTTTGTTGTTTTATTTCATTTCTTACTACAACTCAACTAATTTGACCCCCCCCCCCAATCCCCACCCCCGAAACAAACGAAAAACATTCAAACTTTAAACAAGACCCAATAAGTAATGTTTGATCTATTTTTAGGAAAAAAGAATTTCCATATGTTTTGTAAACAAATCACAAAAATGAGCGATTTTCGGGCTGACATGCAAAAACGTAAGGTCACGTGACCTTGTAATGTAGGTCCGATTTTCATTTTTTTTTTAAAGTTGCGCAAGACTCGAAAGAAAAAAGTCAGCAAACGGCGGGGCGCCATCCATATGCGTTCTCGAACAATCAAACAAAAATAGTGGAGGGGGGGGGGGCTGGGGGGCATAAAGGCTCCCCGGCCTTAATAGGGTTAAGTTGGCATTTTAAGATGAAATATCCAAAATATGCAAAGGAAGTTGATAACCACTTGACAAAATACACACGCAATATAATATATATACCTACTTTTCCCTAAAACTAACATCTACCATTTTTAGTGTAGTCTTGTGGTAATGCCAAATTTTGTACATGACAATGTACACAAATCACGTGCATGTGTCATCTTTGTTAATAATATAACCAGTGCAATTTCATGGCATAATTAACTTACCGCTGAACGATGAATAATCAGACCAATATTCACTGGGGTAGTCTAAAAAGAGAAAAACAGTAAAGATATATAATACATATTTACCTTATTAAGCCCATTATGTTTCTTTGATAAGATAATGACATAAACATTAAACAAGAAAAGCATGATAATCACTAGGGAAAGACGCTCAATGAATATGATCGAATAATACTACTACTAATAACAGATTACTAATGGTTAAAAATTAGGAAGAGCCAGCTTATTCCTTATGTTATCCATTGTTTTGACAATTTCTAATGTATTTCATTGGTTTTTAACTTATTTATTTCATTTATTTTGTTCTTTTATTTCATTTCTTACTACAAATCAACTATTTTGACCCCCAAATAACCATCTAAACTTTAAACAAGACCGAATAAGTAATGTTTGATCTATTTTTAGGAAAAATGAATTTCCATATGTTTTGTAAACAAATCACAAAAATGAACGATTTTCGGGCTGACAGGCAAAGACATAAGGTCACGTGACCTTGTACTGTAGGTCCGATTTTCATATTTAAAAAAAAAGTTTTTTCTTTGCATATCAGCCCGAAAATCGCTCCAAAATATGCAAAGGAAGTTTGATAACCACTTGACAAAGTCCACATGCAATATAATATATAAACCAACTTTTCCCTAAGACTAACATCTACCATTTGTAGTGTAGTCTTGTAGTAATTCCAAACTTTGTACATGACAATGTACACAAATCACGTGCATGTGTCATCTTTGTTAATGATATAACCAGTGCCATCTCATGGCATAATTAACTTACCGCTGAACGATGAATATTCAGACCAATATTCACTGGGGTAGTCTAAGAAGAGTAAAACAGTAAAGATATATAATACATGTTTACCTTATTAAGCCCATTATGTTTCTTTGATAAGATAATGACGTAAAAATTAAACAAGAGAAGCATGATAATCACTGGGGAAAGACGCTCAATGAATATGATCGAATAATACTACTACTAATAATAAATTACTATTGGTTAAAAATGAGAAAGAGCCAGCTTATTCTTTATGTTATTTATTGATTTGATAATTTCTTATGTATTCCATTTTTTTAAAACTTATTTATTTTATTTATTTTGTTGTTTTATTTCATTTCTTACTACAACTCAACTAATTTGACCCCCCCCCCCCCAATCCCCACCCCCGAAACAAACGAAAAACATTCAAACTTTAAACAAGACCCAATAAGTAATGTTTGATCTATTTTTAGGAAAAAAGAATTTCCATATGTTTTGTAAACAAATCACAAAAATGAGCGATTTTCGGGCTGACATGCAAAAACGTAAGGTCACGTGACCTTGTAATGTAGGTCCGATTTTCATTTTTTTTTTAAAGTTGCGCAAGACTCGAAAGAAAAAAGTCAGCAAACGGCGGGGCGCCATCCATATGCGTTCTCGAACAATCAAACAAAAATAGTGGAGGGGGGGGGGGGCTGGGGGGCATAAAGGCTCCCCGGCCTTAATAGGGTTAAGTTGGCATTTTAAGATGAAATATCCAAAATATGCAAAGGAAGTTGATAACCACTTGACAAAATACACACGCAATATAATATATATACCTACTTTTCCCTAAAACTAACATCTACCATTTTTAGTGTAGTCTTGTGGTAATGCCAAATTTTGTACATGACAATGTACACAAATCACGTGCATGTGTCATCTTTGTTAATAATATAACCAGTGCAATTTCATGGCATAATTAACTTACCGCTGAACGATGAATAATCAGACCAATATTCACTGGGGTAGTCTAAAAAGAGAAAAACAGTAAAGATATATAATACATATTTACCTTATTAAGCCCATTATGTTTCTTTGATAAGATAATGACATAAACATTAAACAAGAAAAGCATGATAATCACTAGGGAAAGACGCTCAATGAATATGATCGAATAATACTACTACTAATAACAGATTACTAATGGTTAAAAATTAGGAAGAGCCAGCTTATTCCTCATGTTATCCATTATTTTGACAATTTCTAATGTATTTCATTGGTTTTTAACTTATTTATTTCATTTATTTTGTTCTTTTATTTCATTTCTTACTACAAATCAACTATTTTGACCCCCAAATAACCATCTAAACTTAAAACAAGACCGAATAAGTAATGTTTGATCTATTTTTAGGAAAAATGAATTTCCATATGTTTTGTAAACAAATCACAAAAATGAACGATTTTCGGGCTGACAGGCAAAGACATAAGGTCACGTGACCTTGTACTGTAGGTCCGATTTTCACTTTTTTTTCTTTAAAGTTTTGTCTTTGCATATCAGCCCGAAAATCGCTCCAAAATATGCAAAGGAAGTTTGATAACCACTTGACAAAATCCACATGCAATATAATATATAAACCAACTTTTCCCTAAGACTAACATATACCATTTGTAGTGTAGTCTTGTAGTAATTCCAAACTTTGTACATGACAATGTACACAAATCACGTGCATGTGTCATCTTTGTTAATGATATAACCAGTGCCATCTCATGGCATAATTAACTTACCGCTGAACGATGAATATTCAGACCAATATTCACTGGGGTAGTCTAAGAAGAGTAAAACAGTAAAGATATATAATACATGTTTACCTTATTAAGCCCATTATGTTTCTTTGATAAGATAATGACGTAAAATTAAACAAGAGAAGCATGATAATCACTGGGGAAAGACGCTCGATGAATATGATCGAATAATACTACTACTAATAATAGAATACTAGTGGTTAAAAATTAGGAATAGCCAGCTTATTCCTTATGTTATCTATTGTTTTAATAATTTCTAATTTATTTCATTGTTTTTTAACTCATTTATTTTATTTATTTTGTTGTTTTATTTCATTTCTTAATACAATTCAACTATTTTGACCCCCAAATAACCATCTAAACTTTAAACAAGACCCAATAAATAATGTTTCATCTATTTGTAGGAAAAATTAATTTCCATATGTTTTGTTAAAAAATCACAAAAATTAGCGATTTTCGGGCTGATATGCAAAGACATAAGGTCACGTGACTTTTACTGTAGGTCCGATTTTCATTTTTTTTTTCTTCAAAGTTTTGTCTTTGCATATCAGCCCGAAAATCGCTCCAAAATATGCAAAGGAAGTTTGATAACCACTTGACAAAATCTACATGCAATATAATATATAAACCAACTTTTCCCTAAGACTAACATCTACCATTTGTAGTGTAGTCTTGTAGTAATTCCATACTTTGTACATGACAATGTACACAAATCAAGTGCATGCGTCATCTTTGTTAATAATATAACCAGTGCAATCTCATGGCATAATTAACTTACAGCTGAACGATGAATATTCAGACCAATATTCACTGGGGTAGTCTAAGAAGAGAAAAACAGTAAAGATATATAATACATATTTACCTTATTAAGCCCATTATGTTTCTTTGATAAGATAATGACATAAACATTAAACAAATGAAGCATGATAATCACTGGGGAAAGACGCTCAATGAATATGATCGAATAATACTACTACTAATAATAGATTACTATTGGTTAAAAATGAGAAAGAGCCAGCTTATTCCTTATGTTATCTATTGTTTTGATAATTTTTAATTTATTTCATTGTTTTTTAACTTATTTATTTTGTTATTTTATTTCATTTCTTACTACAATTCAACTATTTTGACCCCCCATCCCCATCCCCAACCCCCGAAAAAACAAAAAACATTCAAACTTTAAACAAGACCGAATAAGTAATGTTGGATCTATTTTAAGGAAAATGAATTTCCATATGTTTTGTAAACAAATCACAAAAATGAGCGATTTTCGGGCTGAAATGCAAAGACATAAGGTCACGTGACCTTGTACTGTAGGTCCGATTTTCATTTCTTTTTTTTAAGTTTTGTCTTTGCATATCAGCCCGAAAATCGCTCCAAAATATTCAAAGGAAGTTTGATAACCACTTGACAAAGTCCACATGCAATATAATATATAAACCAACTTTTCCCTAAGACTAAAATCTACCATTTGTAGTGTAGTCTTGTGGTTATGCCAAACTTTGTACATGACAATGTACACAAATGACGTGCATGTGTCATCTTTGTTTATAATATAACCAGTGCAATCTCATGGCATAATTAACTTACCGCTGAACGATGAATAATCAGACCAATATTCACTGGGGTAGTCTAAGAAGAGAAAAACAGTAAAGATATATTATATATATTTACCTTATTAATCCCATTATGTTGCTTTGATAAGATAATGACGTAAAAATTAAACAAGAGAAGCATGATAATCACTGGGAAAGACGCTCAATGAATATGATCGAATAATACTACTACTAATAATAAATTACTATTGGTTAAAAATGAGAAAGAGCCAGCTTATTCTTTATGTTATTTATTGATTTGATAATTTCTTATGTATTCCATTTTTTTTTAACTTATTTATTTTATTTATTTTGTTGTTTTATTTCATTTCTTACTACAACTCAACTAATTTGACCCCCCCCCCCAATCCCCACCCCCGAAACAAACAAAAAACATTCAAACTTTAAACAAGACCCAATAAGTAATGTTTGATCTATTTTTAGGAAAAAAGAATTTCCATATGTTTTGTAAACAAATCACAAAAATGAGCGATTTTCGGGCTGACATGCAAAAACGTAAGGTCACGTGACCTTGTAATGTAGGTCCGATTTTCATTTTTTTTTTTAAAGTTGCGCAAGACTCGAAAGAAAAAAGTCAGCAAACGGCGGGGCGCCATCCATATGCGTTCTCGAACAATCAAACAAAAATAGTGGAGGGGGGGGGGCTGGGGGGCATAAAGGCTCCCCGGCCTTAATAGGGTTAAGTTGGCATTTTAAGATGAAATATCCAAAATATGCAAAGGAAGTTGATAACCACTTGACAAAATACACACGCAATATAATATATATACCTACTTTTCCCTAAAACTAACATCTACCATTTTTAGTGTAGTCTTGTGGTAATGCCAAATTTTGTACATGACAATGTACACAAATCACGTGCATGTGTCATCTTTTTTAATAATATAACCAGTGCAATTTCATGGCATAATTAACTTACCGCTGAACGATGAATAATCAGACCAATATTCACTGGGGTAGTCTAAAAAGAGAAAAACAGTAAAGATATATAATACATATTTACCTTATTAAGCCCATTATGTTGCTTTGATAAGATAATGACGTAAAAACTAAACAAGAGAAGCATGATAATCACTGGGGAAAGACGCTCAATGAATATGATCGAATAATACTACTACTAATAATAGATTACTATTGGTTAAAAATGAGAAAGAGCCAGCTTATTCCTTATGTTATTTATTGATTTGATAATTTATTATGTATTTCATTGTTTTTTAACTTATTTATTTTATTTATTTTGTTGTTTTATTTCATTTCTTACTACAATTCAACTAATTTGACCCCCCCCCCCCCATCCCCCACCCCCGAAACAAACAAAAAACATTCAAACTTTAAACAAGACCCAATAAGTAATGTTTGATCTATTTTTAGGAAAAATGAATTTCCATATGTTTCGTAAACAAATCACAAAAATGAGCAATTTTCGGGCTGACAAGCAAAAACATAAGGTCACGTCACCTTGTCTTGTAGGTCCGATTTTCATTTTTTTTTTTAAAGTTGCGCAAGACTCGAAAGAAAAAAGTCAGCAAACGGCGGGGCGCCATCCTTATGCGTTCCCGAACAATCAAAACAAAGTCATGGAGGGGGGGGGGGGGGGTAAGGCAAAATGGCTCCCCGGCCTTAATAGCGTTAAGTTGGCATTTTAAGATGAAATATCAAAAATATGCAAAGGAAGTTGATAACCACTTGACAAAATCCACACGCAATATAATATATATATACCTATTTTTCCCTAAGACTAACAACTACCATTTGTAGTGTAGTCTTGTGGTAATGCCAAACTTTGTACATGCCAATGTACACAAATCAAGTGCATGTGTCATCTTTGTTAATAATATAACCAGTGCAATCTCATGGCATAATAAACTTACAGCTGAAAGATGAATATTCAGACCAATATTCACTGGGGTAGTCTAAGAAGAGAAAAACAGTAAAGATATATAATACATATTTACCTTATTAAGCCCATTATGTTTCTTTGATAAGATAATGACATAAACATTAAACAAGAAAAGCATGATAATCACTAGGGAAAGAAGCTCAATGAATATGATCGAATAATACTACTACTAATAATAGATTACTATTAGTTAAAAATTAGGAAGAGCCAGCTTATTCCTTATGTTATCCATTGTTCTGATAATTTCTAATTTATTTCATTGTTTTTTAACTTATTTATTATATTTATTTTGTTGTTTTATTTTATTTCTTACTACAATTCAACTATTTTGACCCCCAAATAACCATCTAAACTTTAAACAAGACCCAATAAGTAATGTTTCATCTATTTTTAGGAAAAATGAATTTCCATATGTTTTGTTAAAAAATCACGAAAAATGAGCG
The DNA here is from genome assembly GCF_000002235.5 of Strongylocentrotus purpuratus. Taxonomy (NCBI): domain Eukaryota; kingdom Metazoa; phylum Echinodermata; class Echinoidea; order Camarodonta; family Strongylocentrotidae; genus Strongylocentrotus; species Strongylocentrotus purpuratus. The sequence continues at coordinate 17,525,334 of NW_022145606.1, forward strand.
ATTTTCGGGCTGATATGCAAAGACAAAAGGTCACGTGACCTTGTACTGTGGGTCCGATTTTCGTTTTTTGTTTAAAGTTTTTTCTTTGCATATCAGCCCAAAAATCGCTCCAAAATATGCTAAAGAAGTTTAATAACCACTTGACAAAATCCACATGCAATATAATATATAAACCAACTTTTCCCTAAGACTAACATCTACCATTTGTAGTGTAGTCTTGTGGTAATGCCAAACTTTGTACATGACAATGTACACAAATGACGTGCATGTTTCATCTTTGTTTATAATATAACCAGTGCAATCTCATGGCATAATTAACTTACCGCTGAACGATGAATAATCAGACCAATATTCACTGGGATAGTCTAAGAAGAGAAAAACAGTAAAGATATATAATACATATTTACCTTATTAAGCCCATTATGTTGCTTTGATAAGATAATGACGTAAAAACTAAACAAGAGAAGCATGATAATCACTGGGGAAAGACGCTCAATGAATATGATCGAATAATACTACTACTAATAATAGATTACTATTGGTTAAAAATGAGAAAGAGCCAGCTTATTCCTTATGTTATTTATTGATTTGATAATTTCTTATGTATTTCATTGTTTTTTAACTCATTTATTTTATTTATTTTGTTGTTTTATTTCATTTCTTACTACACTTCAACTAATTTGACCCCCCCCCCCTTCCCCCACCCCCGAAACAAACAAAAAACATTCAAACTTTAAACAAGACCCAATAAGTAATGTTTGATCTATTTTTAGGAAAAATGAATTTCCATATGTTTTGTTAAAAAATCACAAAAATGAGCGATTTTCGGGCTGAAATGCAAAGACATAAGGTCACGTGACCTTGTACTGTAAGTCCGATTTTCATTTTTTGTTTAAAGTTTTGTCTTTGCATATCAGCCCGAAAATCGCTCAAAATATGCAAAAGAAGTTTAATAACCACTTGACAAAATCAACATGCAATATAATATATATACCAACTTTTCCCTAAGACTAACATCTACCATTTGTAGTGTAGTCTTGTAGTAATGCCAAACTTTGTACATGACAATGTACACAAATGACGTGCATGTGTCATCTTTGTTTAAAATATAACAAGTGCAATCTCATGGCATAATTAACTTACCGCTGAACGATGAATAATCAGACCAATATTCACTGGGGTAGTCTAAGAAGAGAAAAACAGTAAAGATATATTATATATATTTACCTTATTAATCCCATTATGTTGCTTTGATAAGATAATGACGTAAAAATTAAACAAGAGAATCATGATAATCACTGGGGAAAGACGCTCAATGAATATGATCGAATAATACTACTACTAATAATAGATTACTATTGGTTAAAAATGATAAAGAGCCAGCTTATTCCTTATATTATTTATTGATTTGATAATTTCTTATGTATTTCATTGTTTTTTAACTTATTTATTTAATTTATTTTGTTGTTTTATTTCATTTCTTACTACAATTCAACTAATTTGACCCCCCCCCCCATCCCCCACCCCCGAAACAATCAAAAAACATTCAAACTTTAAACAAGACCCAATAAGTAATGTTTGATCTATTTTTAGGAAAAATGAATTTCCATATGTTTTGTAAATAAATCACAAAAATGAGCGATTTTCGGGCTGACATGCAAAAACATAAGGTCACGTGACCTTGTAATGTAGGTCCGATTTTCATTTTTTTTTTAAAGTTGCGCAAGACTCGAAAGAAAAAAGTCAGCAAACGGCGGGGCGCCATCCTTATGCGTTCCCGAACAACAAAACAAAGTCATGGAGGGGGGGGGGGGGTAGGGCATAATGGCTCCCCGGCCTTAATAGGGTTAAGTTGGCATTTTAAGATGAAATATCCAAAATATGCAAAGGAAGTTGATAACCACTTGACAAAATACACACGCAATACAATATATATACCTACTTTTCCCTAAAGCTAACATCTACCATTTTTAGTGTAGTCTTGTGGTAATGCCAAACTTTGTACATGACAATGTACACAAATCACGTGTATGTGTCATCTTCGTTAATAATATAACCAGTGCAATCTCATGGCATAATTAACTTACCGCTGAACGATGAATAATCAGACCAATATTCACTGGGATAGTCTAAGAAGAGAAAAACAGTAAAGATATAAAATAAAATATTTACCTTATTAAGCCCATTATGTTGCTTTGATAAGATAATGACGTAAAAATTAAACAAGAGAAGCATGATAATCACTGGGGAAAGACGCTCAATGAATATGATCGAATAATACTACTACTAATAATAGATTACTATTGGTTAAAAATGAGAAAGAGCCAGCTTATTCCTTATGTTATTAATTGATTTGATAATTTCTTATGTATTTCATTGTTTTTTAACTTATTTATTTCATTTATTTTGTTGTTTTATTTCATTTCTTATTACAATTCAACTATTTTGACCCCCCAAATAACCACCTTAACTTTTAACAAGACCCAATAAGTAATGTTTGATCTATTTTTACCAAAAAAATGACATTTCCGTATGTTTTGTACACCAATCACAAAAATGAGCGATTTTCGGGCTGATATGCAAAGACAAAAGGTCACTTGACCTTGTAACTGTAGGTCTGATTTTCATTATTTTTTTTTAAAGTTGCGCAAGACTCGAAAGAAAAATGTCTGGGAGCGGCGGGGCGCCATCCTTATGCGTTCCCGAACAATACAAATCATCGTGGGGGGGGGGGGGCATAATGGCTCCCCGGCCTTATTAGGGTTAAGTTGGCATTTTAAGATGATATATCCAAAATATGCAAAGAAAGTTTGATAACCACTTGACAAAATCCACATGCAATATAATATATATACCAACTTTTCCCTAAGACTAACATCTACCATTTGTAGTGTAGTCTTGTAGTAATGCCAAACTTTGTACATGACAATGTACACAAATCACGTGCATGTGTCATCTTTGTTAATAATATAACCAGTGCAATCTCATGGCATAATAAACTTACAGCTGAAAGATGAATATTCAGACCAATATTCACTGGGGTAGTCTAAGAAGATAAAAACAGTAAAGATATATAATACATATTTACCTATATACAAATTAAAAATTAAAAAATTAATAATTAAAATTAAAAAAATTAATATTATTATTATTATTATCCCTTTATTAAGCCCATTATGTTGCTTTGATAAGATAATGACGCAAAAATTTAACAAGAGAAGCATGATAATCACTTGGGAAAGACGCTCAATGAATATGATCGAATAATACTACTACTAATAATAGATTACTATTGGTTAAAAATAAGGAAGAGCCAGCTTATTCCTTATATTATCTCTTATTTTAATAATTTCTTATGTATTTCATTGTTTTTTAACTTTGTTATTTTGTTTATTTTGTTGTTTTATTTTATTTCTTACTACAATTCAACTATTTTGACCACCCCCCCCCCCAAAAAAAAAAACACCTAAACTTTAAACAAGACCCCAAAAGTAATGTTTGATCTATTTTTAGGAAAATGACATTTCCATATGTTTTGTACACAAATCACAAAAATGAGCGATATTTTGGCTGACATGCAAAGACAAAAAGTAACGTGACCTTGTAACTGTAAGTCCGATTTTCATTTTTTGTTTAAAGTCGCGCAAGAAAAAAAGTTAGCCAGCGGCGGGGCGCCATCTATATGCGTTCTCGAACAATCAAAATAAATCGTGGGGGGGGGGGGCATAATGGCTCCCCGGCCTTATTAGGGTTAAGTTGGCATTTTAAGATGATATATCCAAAATATGCAAAGGAAGAAAGTGGCATGGAACTTTGCCAAAGTTGACCACCTGTTACAATACCACAAACAATAGCAACATATAAGTTGCTATGTCAGACATGTCAGACTAAACTAATATTCTAGAATAGACAATGGTATGTAAATTCACCCAGCTTAGCACACGTTCATAACAGAATTGCATACTTCCATACATATGTACAATACATCATCATTGCCTTTGTGCTTTGTCTTCCTGGTGATGCTACAGCATGTCTGACATAGTAACTTGTATGTAGCTATTGTATTACGTATTGTAACAGGTGCTCGACTTCGGCAATGATACATACCACTTTCTCAAGTTAGCTCATTGATGACTGACAGATGATGTCACAAGGGGAATGAGATCTGGAGGTTTTGGGGTGGAGCTTAGTTTGAAAAACAAATATTTAAAAATATATTCAAAAATCTATGAAACCAATTCAGAAGTTTACATATCAAAATATGAGATGTATGCAGGACTGCACACCAACAGAAATACAATTGTATTTCGATGTCATGGACCCTTTAGAAGACCCTGTTAACGTTTGAACGTCCGGTTTGCTAAACGTTATGAACACATTACGTGTTTTCAGGGAAGGTGGTTTAGTGAATTTATGTGCTTTTCTTCCAAATTTCAATGAGAGTCTCGTGCAAATATCATCTATGTGGATGATATAACCAGTGCACTCTCATGGCATAATCAACTTACCGTTGAATGATGAATATTCATACGAATAGTCACTGGAGTATTCTAGAAGAGAAAAACAGTGGAGATACGTAAAACATATCTACCTTAGTAAGCCCATTATGTTGCTATTCGAAGAGGATGACGCGAAAATTAAACAAGAGAAGCATGATAATCATGTCGAAAAGACGCTTAATGAATATGATCGAATAAAGAAAAAAATTATAGATTAGTATCGGTAATATATATTTTGCCGTGTATATATAACGCATAAATATATACGTAAGTACACACAAACAAGCATCTGTTTGCGTATATTGTGTGTTTATATACTTTTATGTTTTTAGGGAAGGTGGTTAAATTCAGTTTTTATATTTTCTTTCCAAATATCGATGATGATATGATGAATAATCATATTAATATTCACTGTTGTAATCTGTTAGAGAAAAATGGGAGAGATTTGTTTGTTAATATATATTGTATTCAGTTTATTAAGTTGGCATACTAAGATGATGAATAACAAATATACAAGAGAAGTTTGATAATCACTTGACCACGCTGTTACTTGTATATCATCATCAGTTTCTGAGTGACCCCCAGAATACAGTTGGATAACAAAGCATGAAGCTTTTCTTCTTCTGAATCAATATTGGTTTCATTATATACACCTTCGCACAAATACAAAAAAGACAACATTACAAATACTCACAAATAAATATATATCTATATATATTCCAAATTTCCACTAAGACTTTTATTTAACCATTTCAAAAGTGGTCTTGTAGATAATGCCAAACTAAATAAACGAGAGAAAAGACGTTAGTTTGTGTAGAAGAGAAAAGCAAGGAAGTTTGATAATCACTTTACCAGGTTTTTTAGTTGTAGACGTTAGATATTATATTGTCGATACATATTTACCTACCAAACAAAACACCTGTCAGATAAGAATTCATACACTTATTCTTTAATTGCCGTGTCATTGTATACACACATCCACATTCACGCACCCTCTCACATACTTTTAAATATATATATGGAGTATGCGTGTGTATGCGTGTGTTTACACTCCTTTTCAAAAAATGTTGTTATTTAAATTACATCTAGCATTACTTGAAAGATATGGAGATTTTTTAATGTAGTTGGTCATTAGGCAGAGACAGAACATAAGGTCTATAAGGTTCTATCATGAAACGAAATGCAATCTACCGATGTTTATCTTGACATACCTTCTTCGCATGTAACCCCAGCATCTTCATGGTGTCCGCAGTTATGACTTCCAAGACCCCTACTTATACAGTCTGCGATGTTATCCTCAGATCCTGTACAATACAAGTCATCAAGCAAAATTTGACCACTTCCTTGGCCGAAGGTTGCGTATGAGTGGGCCACTCCTCCTTGCAGTCCCAACATACGACAGAACACCTGGGCGTCGTTATCATCGAAGGAGTCGTCACAAACAGTTCCCCATACTCCGTTACTTAGAACCTCTACACGACCTTCTAAATGGTTTCCACCATTCACTAGTCGAACTTCTGTAATGGGAGGTGCATATGTTTGAAGGAGGCTCAAATTCAGATTTATTTCATCTTTTTTCATGAAAAAAATGTCAATTCAAGCTAATCTTCAATTCTAAAGAAGAACAAAATATCCTTATCATTAGAGAGTAATTATTTTATTTTATTTTTATTTTCCAAATGGGCTTTGCATTGGTTTTCCTTGATTCCATGAACGCAGTCAGCTAATTTTTATTTCGTTTTTTTAATTTATTTATAGATATTCTAAGAAATACATTGTTCGCTATATATATATATATATGAAAATATATATTATTTGCCAATTGTTTGGAGATGACCTCTTCTTTTCTTAAATGTTCTTGAGTTTGAGCTATGAACCGCTTCACGTCTTCCGAATGGCCTCCACCAGTACCGTAATATTAAATCAAAAGATACATTGATTCAAGAAAGAGACATTAAAGTGATATTATGAAGATTACAAAAAAGGGAAAAGAAAAAACTCAACGGGTTCTGCTCGGGCAATATCATTTGCATGTATGTCTTTAAAATATTGAGATAATTATAAAGGCCTCGGTTTTGGGTCTGCGTGGAGTCGGTTTGGTGGTATGATTGATTGAGGTATGAATATGTGAAGGACTTACCGAGTTGTGCATCGGAGATCTGGAACAGAGCCACACCTAAAGTCACGAGGACGGAGGTCCAGAAGACTGGTTGTGCAGTCCACATGTTGTTGTCAGTTTCAGCTAACAAGACACAATGCCTTGATCACACGTTCCTCGCCTCCACTTATATAATAATTTAGCCGCACCATGCTCATGTACAACTAAGTTTACTTTCAAGCAATCAAATATTATTTCGTTTGCATGCACTTTCCCGCAAATATTTACCAAATATTCATAGTTTTCCTTGTCTCGTTTCTTTTAAACCAACACGCCATTCAAGCTAAAAGTTTGAGCAACCGTTTCGTTAAAAGAATCAAGGAAATTAAAGATGTAGTTACTTATTCGCTATTCGTGAACGATAAACTTCGCTAAAGGATTGATTTTCCCTCACCATCTGTCCGCTTTTTCTTTGCTTGACATTTTGCCGCAAATATTTTCCAAGCATTAGTAGTTTTCTTCGTCTCGTTTCTTTTAAATAAACACGCCATTCAAGCTAGAATCCTTGGAAAGTGTTTTTCTGTAACAATCAAGTAAGTAACGATGTAGTCACTTATTTGCTATTTTCTAAAGATAAACTTCGCAAAAGGATTGATTTTCTCTCACCACCTGTCTGCTTTTCGTTTGCATGACATTTTACCGCAAATATTTTCCAAGCATTAGTAGTTTTCATTGTCTCGTTTCTTAAAATCAACACGCCATTCAGGCTATAAAACAATAAAAGAAAGCATTTTGTTAAAGAATTAAGAAAGTAGCGATTTAGTTACTTATTCGTTGTTCCTTAAAGACAAACTTCGTGAAATGATCGATTTCTCTCTCAGCACCTGTCACCTTTTTTAGCTTTTGGTATACAGACAGCGGTAATAGCGGTAATCAGAGAAGACAGTATTTGGATAATGTCTCACCTTAACGTGGTATAATGAATCATTAACAATTATTCGGTCTGAACCAGCTTTTATCAATAATATCCTATTTTTTAAATGATAGATTGATTAGCTTAAATGACCTGGATAAAGTAATGGGAGTTGATGCAGGTAGTTTTGCAGGAAAGTAATGTGGGCAATGAGGTCAAATGGAGTCCTATTTCTCCCCGACCTTAGTTCCTCCTCTCTTCCGAGTCATACATTGAAATAATTGACTGTTTCGTCATTTATGTTTTGTAACAAATGGGAAAGTTGTCCAGCACTACGTCAGACTGACATTACAAATTAAGCCACTTTGAAGTTCCCAGACGTATAGTGACGAAAGTTTCAAGAACTCATAACTTTCTTTAAAAACCAATTTGGGTTATATTTCTTTCAAACTGTCACCATTCTGTTTTGCTATAATTTCCTGCTCTCTTATAGAATAGTTTTCTAGTAAGGTTGGATTCCCTGTTAACAAAATATTCGTAAGTACACTGCAAAAACCAGGGTGTTAAATTTCTAACACCAGCGCGGAACAGAAAAAACAACACCCTTGGTGTTAATTTCACGTCCGTTCAACACCAACAGAGTGTCGACATATTTAATAACAGGTTGATGTTCCGAGTCTTGGTGTTATGGTGTTGAACTTGCGCATGCGCATTAGTTAGTGGATTGGAGCAAAATCATTGGACGACAGTTGTCATATGATATGACGTCCTATCGTGCATGCGCATGCGCGTGCTAGTTTTTTTTTAAATGCAATAAATTTTCAATAATTTATTGCGTTTTACCCCGGTCCCCAACATCAAAAATCCTCTAGACGGCCATGCATTATGGCTCAAGGCATGGATACACAGAGGATTTTGTTTATGTTGGGAACCGGGGCAATATGCAATAAATTATTGAAAAATTATTGCATTTTCATTGTTTTATTTAATTTATGAAAACTGCCCCCTATCCTAGCCCCCGCTGCGTACAGTCATGGTTCAGTGACAAAGCAATGGCCTCGTAACTGTGAGGCCCCAGGATCAAAACCGTGTCGATATGCTATTTTAGTGCCCTTTTGTGGGGCATTAATCCTCATTTTTGTCATTTATGACTTAAGGGCGTAGGTCCCCTAGTTGATAAGCATAGTAGCATACACATGCTTTAGCAGTCACGCAAAACACACATTGTCAAATCATCATTCAATACAATCTGAGAATGTATACTATTATCTAGATCTATTATTTTGTAATTGTTTTTAAAATAATTCCATAAATTGGGGTAAAACAAAAATATTCCAACTTTATGAGCGACAGTGTATTTATCTTCTGTACAGCGATTCCATGTAAGTTATCCAGTACGACATTATCTCCCCCCCCCCCCCCCATTTCTTTTATTCAAGAATTAAAGATTATCTTGACATGACCAATAGAGTAGTGTTAGTTTAATTTATTAATTTTGTAAATTTTAAATAAATCTTTATTCAGATACAAAATCACGGATAACATCATACAAAAATATTTATAACAGGTGTCCCTATCAATCTTGAAAGAGAGAAAAAGAGAGATAAAATAAACTTTAATAGATGGGTCACGAATAACATATACATTTTTATTTTTACTGAACATGATGACGGTAATAAAAAAATAGGCCTACAATTAAATATTGAAAATATATTTGTCACCCTTTGGACGACAAGCATTTTTAAAAATGCGAATTCCGGCTCCCTTCCAAAGGGTGACAAATATACTTTCAATATTTAATTGTAGGCCTATTTTTTATTACTGTTATCATATTCAGTATTAATGAAAATGTATATGTTATTCGTGACCCATCTATTCAAGTTTATTCTCTCTCTCTCTCTCTCTGTTTCAAGATTGATAGAGACACCTTGACCCCATACCACGGAGACGATATTAGACCAAAAAAAATCGCGTGTAAAAAATGTCGGAAAGCAAACAATTTATGTTAGCTTTGAATTAACTGCAATTTAATACCCATTTAGTTAAATTAACCGAACAAATTCAACATTGACTGTGTGAAGCACTCGTAACATTGTTCATTAACAAAATATTGATGGACGGCTTGAAAAGTTAATATTTTAAAACATTGTAAGTATTTGCTCAACCCAAGCTAAATACAGGTGTTATTGAGTCCAAAACAAACATAACGAAATAATAATTGATGTTGATTATTAAAGCAAATATATTCAAAATTGTGTGAAACGTCCGTTTCATTGATCATACATCAAAATATTGATGGACTGACATATACATATGGTGTGTGTGTGCGTGTGTTTACACTCCTTTTCAAAAGAATGTTGTTATTTACATTACATCTAGCATTACTTGAAAGATATGGATATTGTTTCATTTATTGGCCAGTGCATCGTGGTTCATCGTTATCAACTTACCGGAGTACGACGTGATGCGGTTGGTCATCAGGTAGAAGCGGAACATAGAAGCTATAAGGTTCTATAATGAAACGAAACACAACCTACTAATGTTTATCTTCACATACCTTCTTGGCATGTAACCCCCGCATCTTCTCCTTTTCCGTGTTTATCAATAATATCCTATTTTTTAAATAATAGATTGATTAGCTTAAATGACCTGGATAAAGTAATGGGAGTTGATGCAGGTAGTTGTGCAGGAAAGTAATGTGGTCAATGAGGTCAAATGGAGTCCTATTTCTCCCCGATCATTGTATAACTTTGACTTTTGTACGAAAGCAGAACAAATAAAATAAACAGAGTGTCGAAAGTCAGTTGAAATGAATCGGATCAATAATGAGAGTTATTAATGTTTAAAATATGCGATCACTATAAAGCTATATGCGAATTTCAGATAGGCAATTCGGTTAGTTTGTCGTGTACAACAAAAATATCGTTAATATCTCTTATTCACCTTAGTTCCTTCTCTCTTCCGAGTTATACATTAAAATAATTGACTGTTTCGTCATTTATGTTTTGTAACAAATAGGAAAGTTGTCCAGCACTACGTTAGACTGACATTACAGATTAAGCCACTTTGAAGTTCCCAGACGTATAGTGACAAAAGTTTTCAAGAACTCTTTAACTTTCTTTAACAACCAATTTTGGTTATATTTCTTTCAAACTGTCACCATTCCGAGAGTCCTTTTTTCAGGACCCCTCAATCCTCTCTCTCTCTCTCTCTCTCTCTCTCTCTCTCACACACACACACACACACACACACATCGTGCACCCGCACGCCTACTGTATGTCACCATTCTGTTTTTTTAAATATTTTCCTGCTCTCTTATAGATTACTTTAATAGCTAGTGAGTCAAACATCAGAAGGTTCACCCCAATCATACACAATTTTCGTCTTCCCTCTGTCAACCCTGGTTGATAACTATTTATCTTCTGCAGAGCGATTCTATATGTAATGTGTCCAGTACGACATCCCCTCCCATATTTTTCATTCAATAATTAAAGATTATCTTGACATGACCAATAGAGTAGTGTTAGTGATACCATGGACCCTGCCACAAGGTTCCGGTAGGGTCCATGGTGATACCATCAAGAACCGTAAGTACCGCGGGCATATTAAGAGATTTTCGACGTCAAGATTTCTCTAAAAATGCGAATTCCGGCTCCCTTCCAAAGGGTGACAAATATATTTTCAAAATTTAATTGTAGGCCTCCTTTTTATTACCGTCATCGTATTCAGTAATAATGAAAATGTATACCTTATTCCTGACCCGAGGGGGCTTTCGGACTCCAACCCTCACCATCCGAACGTCTTCAACCCCCCCCCCCCCCCACCCCCATGCCACCCAAACCAAAGACAAACCCAACAACTCTTCATAAAATAAGAATCAAAGCGAGTCACATTTGAAAAAAAATCAAACGTAACCCCCCCCCCCCCTCACCCAAAGAAAAATGTTCTTCTAGAACCGCACCGCACCTGCATAATTTTCTCCTGGAGAAACTCACAGACACAAACTCACAAACACATGCCATACAAATATACTACACTGACTGTTCAAAATAACACTACACCAAGCACTATACCTCAACATTACACTAAACCTAACATGTGGCCTCTTTTTATTATTGTTATATACTCCCTCACAAAAAATAAACCCAAAACAGAACAAAATGTTTATACAAATTTTACCAACGTTAAATAGCGCACATATCGATATAACTAATACCAATGTTAGATAGAATGAGTAATAAGTAATAATTTATTACTTGTTATTGATAACGTGCATTATCTTTTTGTTTTTGTTATGTTTGATTATTCAATATAAATGTCAGCATTTCACATTCTCTCTCTCCCTCTCTCCCCTCCCCCCTCCTCTCTTCAATTTTTCTTTTTCTTTACACCAAATACCATTTTCACCTATATACATATAACTTTCTTCTTTCTCTGTTTTTCTCTGTTTTGTTGTTTTTCTCGTTCCATTTTGCTTTTTTCCTCTCGATCCTTTTGTATATATTTTCATCCTCTCCTTTTCAAATTTTAAGCTATCCCTTTTGTAAATATTTCCCCCATATTTAATCATGTGTAGTTTTTATAACTTTGAAACATTTTAAAAAGTGAAACATTGATGGATTATGTTACAGGGGGACCTTGCTCTTACAAGCCCAGCTTGTCTAAGGTCTCCACTTTCTTTCATTTGGATTATATATCGACTTAAAATTACACTTAAATTGTTTTTTTTTTCTCATGCTGTTTTTTGTTCTATTATTATATGTAAAAATGTTGTGAAAGAAAGAAATGAAATGAACCTTGAACCTAGAATGCGATTACTTTCCTTACACAGGGTTAACGTCCGCCTGGCTCTCAACAGACGATAATAGCACGATATCTGTGTGTGAGTTACAGGCACAATATTGAATTTCAGTCGGTAAAGAAACGTATTATTTGTCGTAAACTAGGCCGATAAGTGAGTGATACAAACACATGAACAAATTGTTATATACTACTGCCAATTGAAACCTGCATGGAATGTAAATCCTTTCATTAGTCCCTATGTGAAAAAAAAAATCTATCGGTCTTCATATCACCACCATTCATCGTGCGACAGAAGACTAACTAATAATTTTTCTACATCTTATATCAGTCTTTGATGGAAAGTAACTCCCCGTCCTAAAAGTAGAAAGAAAATAGTATTTGATTCGCACTATTCGGGAACCTCGCTGCCAATTTGTGAGGTTGTAGATTGTCCCAATGTCGAACATGGAAAATCCACGTACCGCAAAGCACCCACGTCGCTTCTTCTGTTTTCTTGTCATTTTTTTCCATTATGGTTTCGTTCATTTATACAGGCCTATATATTATTTTAAATATTTGGATACCCCCTCCCTTTAGGCAACTGCTTCTAGGGAGGTCGTTTGCAATTCGTTTTTGCACAACTGACCGGGGGGAGGGCGTAGTGAGCACTACAAATAAAACTTTAAAAAAAACTCACCCCCTCCCCTTGATCCGCCACTGTCCAGCACCCCCCCCCCCCCCCCCCCCCCTCCCCAACCAAACTGGATGTAAGGGCCGAAAAGAATAATCCTTATGAATATTCATGAAAAAGTTTCTTCTTAAACTCGTTACGTCATCATCCAGTGTCTGTTCAAATTACGCTTGTGACGTCACAGTACATGTGATTTTTCAACGTAAACAAACGGAATCCACTGGCCTGGGTGGGGGAAGGCGGCGAATTCAAGCCCTATATTCAACATAATTTGGGGGGTTATTTCCGGAACCCAGCCAACATATGCAATCTTATCATTAATCCACTCTCGGGGATGAAATTGAACCTAGGTTGGAAGAATAAAGGTAAGCAAAATTGTTTTGATATATGTTTTTGTACCGGGCCCGGGCTCCAAAAGTTAAACGACGTGTTGTGTTCACTGGAGCAGTAGCTAACAATGGCGAGCGAGCGGTCATCACCGTTAGACGCGGCTACCTCCCCGCTAAATATATTGCATTAACCGCTCAGCATTTCCGGTGTAATGAGCGAGTGCAAAGGAATTTTTTTAATGTATCGCGATTGAGATTACAAATTGGATACGGTATCTGACTAGGTGTGGGTGATCATTACTGTCACACGCCTGAATTATGAATATGTTCTATCTAGACTAGTCTAGACCTATACACTCTCAGCTGGTTCATGGTTGACAGTTTGACATCCACCACTCACACAGGCACCATTATTTATCCAACCGGCAACAGTCGTAAGAACTACAAGATCGTGTCGTCCTTATATACAGTCACAAACTGAGCAACATATTCACTCCTTTCCTTTCCACAGTGGAATGCCCTCCCTCTTGACTTGAGGTTGTCCTGGCTCCGTCAATGGAAGCCTTTCAGTTTCAGTGACAACTAGACCCTCTAAGTAAAGTACTAAATAGTAAAGACAGGCGTGAAGTAAACTTCAGGCAACATTTATACTGGCACTAGTCTAGGCCTATATACAGACCATACGTACATGTACGTCTGCACACCTTGGCATCCCCATGTTGCCACACACATCTGCAAGAGACTTCAGCAGTGAAGGAGGCAGATTATCCTGAAGAAGAAGAAGGAGGAGGAAAATGAAATTAAAAACTAAACTAAAGACAAAGTGAAACTTTAAAGTTTAAAAGTTTAGACTACAAGTAGTTACAGTGAACTGGTGAAGCTAATTCAGTCTCTTAATTACAGACTATAGAGGGGTGGGGTGGGGTGTTGAGTAAAAAAACAAAAAAACAAACACCTATTGTCCGGTACTGGCACTGCATTCATGGAATACCTCTGGTGGAAACTGAGAAAGCAAGATCTGCTGATGGTGTTAACTTCCAGGAAAACATGAAGTGGAATCACCACATGGATGTCATTACCAAGTCAGCTAATTCTGTTACTAACACAGAGTTAGCAGCGCTGCTGCGGAGGAATATCATAGACTGCCCTCTCAGTCTCACAACAAAACTGTTGTCCTACAAAACACTTGTCCTTCCAAGTTTAACCCAAATTAAAGAACTAAGACATCATTTTTAGTTGTGATCACTCAAATATACAATGAGGATGCGGGCTAATCTTCTGAGCATCTCTCCTAATATTTGCTTTTTAATGAAAATTCTGTAAATTTCCATTTTCATTGTTGATGAAGAAATGTTACATGTACATGTATGTGCTGGAGGGGATGTTCCATTTCAAGTTGAATCTAGACTTGTGTACAGACATACCGGTAGGTTTCCTTATCACACAGAACAAATTGGAGAGGTGTTCAAAAATCACTTCACAGAGTTGTCACTTTGTGAATGTGTTACATCATTTTCCAGTTTGAATATTTACATATACATGTACACCTCTCTTGTTCTTTATCACATTTTCCTCTAGATTTCATTGATCCACTTCTTTCAGTTATAAGTTTTTTTGGTTTAAAATCCAAAATGATGCCAAAAGTGGACTTTCTTTTTAAACCCTAAAGTTGAACAAATCTAAAAATGTTTATATTTAAGAAACCATTTAATATTTAAATACTCCATGTATATCACTCTTCGTTCAGTGTAAATAATATAAGTCTCTGACTCCCAGGTGCTTAAATAGTCACCCCTTCCCCTGAACATGTTGAAGAACCCATCCTATTTAGAGGGTCATTGCATTTTGTATACAATTAATCATACAAGGAGGAATAACAGTGCATGTACGAAGAAGAGGTACTCTCATTTCATTATTTTTCTTCAAAATATGTATAACTATATTTACGACAATGCTCGAATGATGTTTACAACGATGCAATACATGTTATGAACATATCATGCAAGTTTACTATGAACAAATCTAAAAATGTTTATATTTAAGAAACCATTTAGTATTTAAATACTCCATGTATATCATTTTACGTTCGGTGTAAATAACATTTATCCGAGTATATAGAAAAACAAGCAAGCCACAAAAGGTGTAAATAATCATGACCCACATTCGTAAAACAAACTAGTATTATTATCAAAATCATGGTAATAAAATACATGCCAGAGAAACTAGTGCATTGTCGCAAAATCAAGCATAATGCACTTATTCATGGTTACATTTATACTATTTATACTGGTATTTAAGATCGCCAAAGATAGAATCGGATTGCCTATTACCGTTGAGGAATCTCAACTTCGTACTTCTCTTTCCATTATGTTGTTAACCACTTTCTATATATGCTTTATATGTTTCCTATGTTGTACATGTTGTACTTGTCTTGTATACCCTGCCAGTGACACAGTTGTGTATTGTATACTACATTGTGTCATGGACCTGGGTTCAAATGTTTATACTTCTTTGTTTATTACGCTGAATAAAGATGAAACATATAATTTTGGTTTAAAATCCAAAATGATGCCAAAAGTGGACTTTCTTTTTAAACCCTAAAGTTAATACAGGGTTGATCGAGCTCATTAAACTTGAAACTCGGTGGTCTCAAGTCTCTACGCTCAATTACTTACATGTACCAAACATGTACATGTAAATTCAGATGCCATTTTATGAATATCAATTGACCTTTGACCTTTCAGGTTCTTCACACTGAGTTGAAGATGTCTGGAACAAGCACGATGGCCCAGAGCTCACTCTACAAGTCTGTCCTGGCGGGCGAGATGGAGATAGACCCAGAGTTGTGCAACCTTAGCTCCAGTCTCAGGTGAGTGCATCATGAAGGAAACAAAATCAGAAGGGTGTATGGCCTTGGGCCCCGTCTTATAGTAAGGCCCCCAAAAAAATTGTTTGGTTGTCCTCGATTGCTTTTCTCGAGTAGGGGCGGCCGGGCGGATTTTTTTTTTTTTTTTTTTTTTCCCCCATTTTTTATTTAAAAAAAAAAAAAAATTTCCATAAAAAAAATAAATAATTGTGATTGTCAAGCATTTAAACAAACAAAGTCTATAAAACGCTTTAGTATGGTAAAAGACTAGTTTCATGTACAATGAATATCAAGACCAACAGTATTTTGGGCTTTGAAATAAAGCACCTTTTAAATCTCCATTGTACTACTTATAGCTACTTGCGCCCTCTATGTAGCAAACAATGCCTAATCGGTGACCATTGGTCCCCCATGATCCTCTTTATCTTATATTAACTGAGAGCTGATTTGATGAGATAACCACCTGTCCAGTGACCTTGCAGGGTGGTCTAATCCCTCCTGTAAACTAGTACAGATGGGCTTTAAAATGAATTTAAGAATGCTCAGAACCTGATTTGAATGAACGGCATTTTGACATAGAAAAATAAAAATGGCAAGTTTAATAAATACCTAATTGCGTACTGAAAAGACAAAACTGGCAACGGGACGCATTTTGATCCTTGCAAATGCATAAAATGGTATGTTTGGCAGTTTAGATTGCTCCCCCCCCCAAAAAAAAAAAAAAAAAAAAAAAAATAAATAAAAAATAAATAAATAAATAAAAAAACAAACAAAACAAAAACAAAAAAAAACAAACAAACATACGAGCGGCCCGAAAAATGAGGAACGTGGGGTCGAGGACAACCAAATGATTTTTTTTTTTGGCCTAATCGCAACTACGTGCATAAGAGATATTGCAAACTTGCAATTGATTAGCAGTCTTGATTTTGATCAATCTCAACTATGTTTAAAGGGGAAGTCCACCCTGAAATTAAGTTAGTTTTAATAGGAGTAGAAAAATGAGAGAAACAAGTCAGTGAAAGTTTGAGCAAATTCCGATTAAAAATAAGGAAGTTAGGATTTTTGAAGTTGTGATCAATCAAACACAAATTGGCAACTCTATGACGTATCATGCGAGCTCAACTTCCATTTGCTCAGTACTAAAAAAATCTAAAATTTTCATTTTCCCTCAAGAAAAATTTCAACCATACATGCACCCTAAATATAATAATTGCAAATATGTTTCTATACTCCCCCTGCAAGGAACAAATATATATTCCGTCATCAATAACGAAGAAAACATGAATTTATGGAATATTATGCACAAAGCAAATGAAGGAGAGCTCGTATAATAAGTCACAGAGTTGCCAATTTGTATTTGATTGATCACAACTTCAATAATTCATAACTTTCTTATTTTCATTCAGAATTTGCTCAAACTTTCACTCACCTGATTTTCTTATTATTCTGCCTCTATCGAAACAAACTTATTTTGGGGGTGGACTTTCCCTTTAAGCTGATGCAGCCTGTACATGGCGTATTGCGAGAGATAGTTGTGACACACACATGTACATTGTACATATACTGTATGTGTACAACTACAAACTCAAGTTTCAATTCATATTCCCTCCCATAGAGATTGTATGTGGGCGGGTACTATTTGGAGCTCCATTTATTGAACCTTGAATGTGTACAGTGTATGCTTGTGAATGTTGGAACTGTCTCTATGAAAGCGCTATGATGTACCGTAACCAATGATGAGGAACCAAAATCATGGTCAGTAACCTGTAAACCTGATTAATTATGAGAGCCAAAAAAAAAAAAAATGGAACAAAATACATTTGTTTAAGTGCATGTCAGTACATGTAGGTTACATTCAAAATTGTTGATTTAATTCACCCTGTCTGTCATGATCTAGTAGAGATATTAAAATTACACAATTTAGGATATTTGGATGGAAACAAAAGGGCATTTGCAGTCCATGGGTACTATACTGTAGCAACTCTTGACAAGTATCTACTCAACAAAGCCAGAGACTGGCAGAGTTAAGGCTAATTAGCTCAAGACCTTATGGAATTTTTAAAAAGTTATTTCAAAATAAGAATCTGTACCTGTAGCCTTATATATATGTACATATCGTCGGTGGGGTGACAAAACCTTGTATCTCAATTTTTTGAGATTTAGATTTTTTTGCATAATTGTGTACCTAATGGCCATGACACCACCTGATAAATCCATGGAACGCCTCCTGTCTCGGTTTTTTCACAAATTCCACACAAAGGACGGTGTCAGAGCACTAAATCTGTTGAGACAGGAAATGTTTTTTCGCTCTCCTGAAAATTCATGATTTTTGAGATACGAGGTTTTGTCACCCCACCGACGATATAGTATATATATATATTTGTAACATGCACCTCACTTTCCCTCCCTGATGTTGCTTGTTTTGGCCCTCTTTCATCCCTAATCAGCACCCCTTTCTACCTCGGGCATGAGAAGCTACTGGGTCCACTGCCCCCTCTACCAGCATGGATGCTAGACACACCCATGTACAGTAAACTACCCATGGTCCCAGCTCCCAAGGGAAGGATTGTGCTCGCCACTACCGGTCTGTGCAAGAAGGTAAGGCTCCAGGCTCATTTCCACTAAACGACAAAAACCAGACCTGATAATTACCCGAATTAAATCGGTTTCTCGATTTGTTCCTGATTTTTTTTCTTCCTGATTTTCTGATTTTATTTCTCTTGATTTTATCCCTAGTTTCCTGAATGTTTCCTTATTTTCTCTATTCTTCCCTATTTTCCCCCAATTTTCTTACACAAAAAGGGGGAATGTTGTTAGATGCCCCCCCCCCCCCCCCCCCCTCCCCGAATCCTCTTCTTTTAAAAATAAGAAATAATGAATAGAATTTAAAAAAGATAGAGAGAGAGAGAAGAAAAAAAATCTGAATTACAAGATAATTATTAGTGAGTTTTCAGCAAGATTTAGCCAATTTAATTGAATTTTCATTACTTTTAAAGTCTGCATTACACAATTAACTAAATAAATGATAATTGGCTTTATACATAGGGCCTTTTTCAGATGGTGCTGTGGCTTAGTGTATGAACAAATTGAGAAGATTTTTTAGATGGTTTCTTTCGCAGTGAAATTCAGAACCAGTACATGATTATCTTTCTGGTTACAAAAGAGTTTGGTTTTACAGTAATTTGAGAGCCTAAATAAATAGATGTATACACGTTGAAGTCCTGTAGTGCCCTGCTTTATTTCTCTATGTTACAGACTGCTTGATGCAGCACATTCAGAAAATTATAATTTGAAGCATCTCAGCCAATCAGATAACATAAATGGACAAGTCCAAAATAATAGAATAGCCCAAGAGAGAAAGGGAAGAAATGTAAATGATTGAGAAGTGAGTAAGGAGGAAAGAATGGAATCACTGACAGACCTGTGAGTGTGTAAGCACAAATGACAACTGAGGCTGTGAATAAATGAGTAGAAGCATTAAGGAAATGGAAAATGGGGAAGTGTTTGGAAAGCTAAATGTGACAATGAATGAACAACATAAGAAACATTCCAATGGTATCCTCCTCCTAGCTTCATCAAACCCCCGATGACCTTGACTTTGACCCCGTGGCTGCCGGACTGTACTGGGAATATCAGAGTCTTCATGATCCGCATCTAAAGAGCTACTATACAACGCGGGCCACCTATGACAGACTCATCAAATCAGGATATATCACACCAGATGGAATGGTAAGAACAAACATACATTGTAGATTGATTTTTTAGCAAAATAGGGCTAAAGGCAGAGAGAGGCAGAGGGAGAGATGTTGATAGGTCGGTAGGTTAATATTGATTGATATTAAAGCTGATAATAAACAGTAGAAAAATGAGAGATTTTTTATTATTTTTGTATTTTGTTGGGGGAATATGATAGCAATATCTTACTCAGATTCAGATTCAGAGTAATTTTAGTGTTCAGATGAGAGAAAATGGTGCTAAGGTAGTTACTTCAATGCTAGATGTACAATTAAAGATAATCTGAAAGTTTGAGTGAAAACAGATCATTATTAACGATAAAAATTGAGAAAAAAAATGATCTGATAATTTTCCCAACTATATTACAATTTAATTACATTTTAGGTGAATGTAAATCGTCACAAAGCGATGAATTGGCTCTATATACCATTCTAGATATTTAATTGTTGAAACATTTTAATAAGCCTGTCATGTCTTATTTCATGGAAAAACGCTTAGGGAAATTTAAAAAAAGTTGGGAGAATTTACTGTTAGAGGGTGCCGCGCAGTGACGTCTTCAAAGAAAACCATAAATATCTTTGTGGTTTGAGAACTTTTTCAGGATTTTTTGCATGTTAGAGGGTTTGTAGTACAGTAGAAGGAATATAATAAGTAACATTTTATACAAAAATTAAGTAGTTTTTTCATCAACCTTCAACAATGTTACTGAGTCAATTAAATTTTCTATGCTGTATTTTCATGTGCACTTCTACTTTGAATATGGTCACCAGGTGAAATGCACCTTGAAAGAGTTCAATGAGTACCACCAGTATCTGAAATCAGTTCAACTTGAGAAAATCACTCAGGAGAGAAAGAAAATGGTAAGATACCTTCAAATTGGCAACAAAGCTTGTGGGGCTGTATAGGCCCCAGCGCTGTTTTTCTATATACATGTAGATGTATGTGTGTTATGTTACAATATTTGTGGCTTCTCACATTTCATCAATATTTGCAACCAATAATATTTGTACTTTTTCTTTCTTCCATGTCTTTGCCTATGAAGTCTCCTTTGTCACACAATATCAACAATTTTTTTGTGTGTTTGCCATTTTGTCATCGCTTTGCAGTTTATCTCATTTCATCCTTTATCTATGCTTAAAAAAAAGGTTTTGTTTTTCCACTCTTTCTTCCTATTTACAGGTATTTATGTATTATATTGTTTGTGACACTAATTTTCATTTGCAAATCACATCTATTGGGTATCTTTAGTACATGCACTTGTTTTTGTTTCTTCCTACACTCACTCTTTCATACTTTAAAGATAAACTTGAGTTCTGGTAATGCGATTGCATTGTGAAAGAAAAGGTGTGGAATGGATCAGAAAAGTTGATCATATAGCATGTACATGTAAGTAATGGTGTGTAATGCAAGGTTCTGGAGTCATCAAAATCATCATAAATTTGGCTTGGTCTTGGTAAAGTAACAATCACTTACACAGAAAGATGTTTATGGGACAACACACATGGTGTCGGGGCTAGCACTACCCTGATTTCCTTATCTTTGTATGCTCATAACTCAGCCAGTATACATTTTGTTCCAAAATTGTTTGGCACATTACATTTATTTGTAATCTTGAACATTCAGTGTAAGTTTCGTTAGATTCTGTGAGAATTCAGTTTCTTTTTTTTACCAGAACTCAAGTTTATCTTTAATTTCTACATGTTTGTGGCTCACCACATTATGTCTGTGTATGCTTACACTATATGCACAATCTATTTGCATTCAATTTCCATATACAGTATACCAGTATGCGCTGTTCTTCTTTTTTCCACCTTTCCTTTCTATCACCTCTTTTGCCATTTTGAAGTTGCTTGAAGAAAGAGAACGCCTCAACCGGCAGCGCAAACAAAGCATTCGTAAGGATGTTAGCGAGAGAGACAGGCTTATCAAAGACTCTCTCATTAAACAGAAACAAGTTAGAGAGAAAGAAAGGAAAAAGTAAGTATTGAGCGATAGTGACATTGGGGAATGGAAGAGAGATAAAGAGAAGGGGGTATCAGATAATCTCTGCTCAAAAAGAAGAAAGTCTGGTGCAAGGAAAACAAAGTTGTATTTGAAAAGAAGAGGTAGATGAGGAGAAAGGAAGGATAAATTGATCAATATAACTTATTATATTCCACATACTAAGAATCTTGCTCTACGATTGGTCAAAAGTAAATCATGTGATGAAAGATAGTTAGCCCATCATTGATGGGAGAAGAAAAGTTTGTTGCACTGTGTAGATCTACACAGTGCAACGCACTTTCTATGAAGATAGAAGTACTATCTACACAGTGCAACGCACTTTAATTGTATACGCTGCGTATTGCTCTCCTCTTTAAGCGCTTTTAGTGTTAGTACGCGAACTTTGGTCACAGGCGAACTATATGGTTACACCACCATTCTGCATGCACTGTATGTATCATACACCGTTTGCAAGCTGTTAATTGATGACTTGTTGCTCTAGAATGATGGAAGAAGTAAAATGTTCCCAATGTGGAATATAAAGCAAATAATCACCTTTTGGTTTTAGGTGATGGCAAACTATCACTTCCTCGACAATCTGAATGTAGCTACATCCTGATCGCCTCGGAAGTGATAGTTTGTCCCATCACCTTCACCAACGGTAGTTATTTGCTTACTAGTCGCTACCTCATTGCTTGAAGGCTTTTATTAGTTACATTATCTAAATGCCAGCACTCTACGTAAACCTAACTTAATCGCAACACCATGGCCCAGAGTCACAAAGGAGCTTTAAATTTAACCCATGGTTTAAACCCTCATTTACATAACCCATGGTTTAACATATAGCGCAAATTAAGCGTACCTTACCTTGCGCGCATCTAATATAGGACCTTTGACTGTGTCGCGTCTATTTTGCACCAATTTTAAACCATACATGTAGGTTATGTAAATGAAGATTTAAACCTCCTTTGTAAATTCGGGCCTATGTCTTTGACTTACAAAATCTGGGCTGTATTTCATAAAACTTGTTAACAATAACAAATATTACCTTTCTATGGCAAATTTGCTCTCAGCCAATCAAATGCCACAATTTCAGTGGCTTATAAGAATTAACGTAACTTGTTAGTGATGACAAGTTTGATCAAACACGAACCTGTAGCTACTGCAGGAATGCATGACAGAGTCATTGCCATATTTAGTACAATAGGAATCTAATGGTTTAAAATCTTCCTGTGTCTTGCATCATTTTGTACAAATTGAGTGTTTTGTTTGTTGCACAGGTTGTCTCGTAAGCTGCAGAGAGATTACAGGAAGACTATGATTAGATTGGTGGAGCAGCGCCGCAAGAAAACAGCTCTTCAGCAGAGCGCACGGCAGGAGAGTGAGGAAAAACATCACAATATCAGGAGAACTCTGGAAGCAGAGGTAAGAATGGTGATGGTGATAGTGGTGATGATAGTGATGGTGGTGGTGGTGGTGATGATGATAATTATGGTGATAATGGTGGTGGTGGTGGTGGTGGTGGTGGTGGTGGTGGTGATGATGATAATGATGGTGATGGTAGTATTTGTGATGATGATGATAATTATGGTGATAATGGTGGTGGTGGTGGTGATGATGATGATGATAATGATGATGATGGTGATGATGATGGTAATTTTGGTCTTGGTGATGACGTTACTACTAAAATGATGTTTGTTATGAAAGCAGAGATGAGGCAAGATTATCTGAAAACTTTATGATAGATAAAATGAAATAAAAAATAAAACCTTTAAACACCTTAGTTTTGAATTGTCTTTTGTCCCCGGCTCCCTCAAACAGGCTATAACAAAGAAGACCTTGATAAAAACTAAAAGAACTGCTGAGGAGATGCGAAGAAAAGAGCAGTTGAAAGTACAACGCAAAACAATGAAGGAGGAAAAAGAAATGAAGGTAATGCAGATATCATCGAGAGAAACATTTAATTCTAGTTACACATTTTGTTATGAATTTCTGATGCATTTTTTTCTTCACATTTATTATTCTTTGTTTAGGCTATTGCAATTGATGCTTTCATAAGATATGAACATTCACATACATGTACATGTGCATGTAATTTAGATTGAAATTATAATATCATAATTTATGATAACAGATTACGAAACGAGAAAACTCAGTTTTTGCTTGCCATTTTTACAATATACCCATACATTTCCCATTCAAAAGGAATATTTTGCATAAGTTTAACATTGATGACAGCAACAGCTTTTCTTCTTCTTATTTTTGTCTGTGTTTTCTATGCAGTAGTGAGTACATGAGTCGTTAAATGTCATTTACAAACTGGACATTCTGATTCATGCAAACAAATAATGTATTTAAAAGAACATCTTTCATTCAAAGTGTGATATAACTCAATGATATTTAAGATTTTAAAGCAGCATAATTTTTTTGTTAGTGTTGTTAATTCTGCTTATCAACATCAGCAAATTCATTTACAAACCAGATCAAATAGCACACATGAGCATATATAATATATTTGACAATTATAATAAAACAAAGGAGGTATGCAACATGTGTATTTTAATAATTCTATGTGTTAATGCTATATTTAAAATATGAGCTTCAAATATTACTCCTGAAAAGAGATTTTGCAAGTCTATATACTCTCTTAATTAACATAAAAGGGGCAGACAACTGGGGGCAACTGTAAAAGAAGGGAGATGTGAGTTGGTCTAGCTTCACATTCACTTGGTCAACTCTCTGTCTTTGTCTACAGGCAACACCGGCTCAAAACTGAGTCACGTTTTTTGGATGGTGGCGTTAAAGGTCAATCCCCAGGCGTAAATAATCATATCTGAATTGATACAGGTCTGTAAATACCCAATTACACACACACACACCCACACACAAATGCTGGCAAGAGATAGGGCCCGCACTGCCGCACAAAAGTTAAACACAAGTCAGACTTGAGTTCCATGCATACGGTTTCTTGTAATTCTTTATTTTCTTTATACTCCGTTAACCCATGCCATTTTTTTAAAGCTTGATTATAGCTGTACGCAAATTATTTTGGTTCACCTTAATTATTTTTACAGTTAGAAGAGCAGTGGTTTCGACGTGAGCTGGGTCGAGCTAAAAGAATGATGAAAGATAGAATCAAGTTGGCTCAGATGAAAGCAGAGATAAATCGAGGAGTGGAAATAAGAGAACAAATGGTTGCTAAGCAAAGAGAAAAACAACAAGGTGATGGAGCTTTCCTGGTTTCTTTTTTCCTGACCTTCAAAACATTATTATGATATAATGATAATTAGAAGAATAATAGTGGGTTCTTGGACACTACTATCATCTTCTGAGAGTTAAATGCATCAAACCCTAACTGTAGTTGTAGTCCTCATCCAAGATTGTGTAGAGCCTAATTAACAAAGTATAAGACTTGGGGTGGTATTTTTACAACTTTGTTAACTCTTAACTTTAAAAAAAATAATTAATTGTCATAACAAATCTACATTAGGACATTTCATTGGTTATTTTGTGTGCAATGCTCTAGCACTGCATGTGTACAGTTGGGAGAGGCATCTGTGCAAGCACCAATAGTAAGTGTTTATTTGTTACAACAGTTGCCATAAAATATAAAATAGATTTCAGAACACAGCCCCTGTTTTATACACTGTCATCATCATCCGTTGATACAACTTACAATGATTGATAAAAGCTATTGAAATCATTACATATATTGACTCCCAGCATGAAAAGATGGCAACGTTGTTTATTGAGAACAAATTTTATGACACTAGGCCCTGTTCTTTTTCCCATGCACAGATAATCTTGCTCATATTAAAAAACAACGCCAGAAGTCAGCTTTGAAAAAAGAGGCCTTCATTGCTGAGCACCTAGAGAAGAAAGTAGAGGGCTTATGTCGGAAATACACTGCTGGACCAAAACGTAAGTTGGTTTATCCTTATCTATAAGCAAGGCGTCAGGCTAACAGGACACACTAAGCATCATGTAGTGTACTAGCTACACTGCTGGGCTGGTGGTATTCTGAAAATGATGTGTTCTGTTATCATTATGTCACTGGAACAATGTTCATTGTTAATCTGCAGGTCACATTTCTTGACAGATTTCTTTCAAATTTCTCTATAGAGGTGAATTATACTCTAATCTGGTGATGCTGCTCCTTGTCTTGACAATGGTCCGAGCCACTAATGGAAATCTCTACGTCATTCTTTTGTTTCAGGGAGGTGAGAGAGGGGGAATCTTTGTCCCTCCTTCGAACATACATGTAAGGATGACACAAAAATCACTGCTAGCGCCGGGGGATACATTTGCATTGCGCGGCAATGGAGATTGCAATATCTCTAGTTTGTAATGTATTTAATGTTGATTCATTATAATTACTATTATTAATATCATCATCGTCATCATTATTTTTAATGTTATTATTACATTGCTGCTGTTTCTTGCTTCTGCTGCAATGTTCATCATTGCCAGGGTTCCCTCTGTACCCGATAAAAAATGGAAAAAGAGGACATTTGATGGTATTTGAATCATACCTTTGCGTCTCTCCCTCTCTCATATCAGGTGGTAAGAGGTGCTTTCCTCTGATCAACCCTAAGCTAACAACCAACATGACGACATGGAACATCAAGGAGAGAGAGGGGAGTAGACCTGATACCACACATGCAGATAAACTACCTCCCATCATCTTATCAGGTATATACATACATGTATGTAATCATCATAGACCCCTTTCTCACTACAAGAGTATTCTGAGATGAGAATCAGCATCATCATTGCGGTCCTCCCATCAGTGTGACAAGGTGATCCCAAACATTGCACCGCCCTCTGGAGCACCTCCTGGGGACATGCCATGGAAGATACTAGATAGTATACAAATAATACACATCAGTGAGGGCATTAGTAAGAATTACCCACACGAGGTACCTTTGGAACAGTCTAACACGCCCGAGGCGGTAGCCAAGGGTGTTTGGACTGTTTTGAAGGTACCGTGTGTGGGTCATTTTACTAATGCCCAAACATAGTGATGTTTTATTTGTTTTATAAAATGATGTTTTATAAAATGATTTTACTAATGACCAGTAATGGAATTGGATAATGACCGGTCATTATCCAAATTACGTGTTAGGCAAAATAAATGCCTGGTCACGCTTTCAACCAATCATTTGATTAGGATCTACGCATCATCTGATAACATGATCTAATGCACGTCACATCTGAAATGAGAACAGTCAATTGAATGGCTTGCACTATACTAGCAGCCTGGAAGGCTTCTTTTTTTTTGATGGTCGTGTTTGTCAGTTTCAGTGGGAAGCAGTCAATTTGAACTATTATTTGACTATCATTTGAACCAGCAAAAAGAGGAGTCTGCTCTGAATGTGATAGCACAGATAACCCATGTCCCATCATCTGCTCAGGTATATATAAATGTTGGCATGGTGATCATACCTTATTATAACCATAAGACAATGGGTTTGGTACTTGACAAAATAAACCCTGGAGCAAATATTAGCGAGACAAATGTCACATCACCTCTATCTGTATAGTTGGTCTTTTAGATTATTGGCAAAGGTTATTGTCATTTTTTATTAGACTGAACTGTTTTTTGTTTTGTTTTGTTTTATATAGAGATATATAATCTTGTTGAACTCACAAGCTGTTGTGATTATACATGTATTCAACAGTGTTTATATATGTAGGTGTAATGGTTTGATTCTAATAATGGCATTGATGATTTTCTTTATAGAAGAATCAGGAGTAGACAGAAGGCAGGACGGCCCGCCCTCTAGGGTCCTCTTTGATACATCTTCTCTGCCATCTGTTCAGTCTTCAGGTAACTCTTAAAACCTAATTTCTTCATCACCATTATTGTCAGTTAATTATAAAGAAGAAAAAAGGGGGTGGTAGGGGTGCTCTGACTGACCATACAGACAACAAAAATAGAAATTGGGGCGGGACTAGGGGCCTTGTCATCCTCTTCTTGCATTCATCCCCCCCCCCCCCCCGTCTCCCTTTCTATCTTTCTGTCTCTGTATCTCTGTCTCTATCTCTCTCCATTACTCTTCATCTCTGTAATAATAATAATAGGCATTTCTATAGCACCGTCTATCTAGAAATTTAATACCCCAGCTGTGGCCTAGCTGCCATTACAGCGCTCCAGCATTTCAAGGAACGAATTCCTGCCAGGTCCCCATTTACCTCACTTGGGTCAAGTGTGCCAAATGAAGATTAATGCCTTGCCAAAGGACATTAGTGCCGTGTCAGGGATCAAACCACAACCTTTGAATTCCAAGTCAAGTGCTTAAACCACTCGATTACGACACTTCTTCACTATGTCTGTTTTTCTCCCTTCCAATCTGTCTGTCTATATCTCGTGCCCTCTTTTACTTTCTCTTCTTTGTCCCTCCCTCCCCTCTCTTCCTTACCCCTTTCCCTTCCACCGTTTTCCTCTTACACAATGAAACACTACCTATAATCCTAAAAATGGCTGGTTTATTTTGGTGCGCTATCATGGCTGATCTCGGCATGGAGGGACAACAAATTCTGATACTTTGCGTACAGACAGAGTATCTCATAAGGAATAGGCCCATGAAGTTCGATATCTTTATTTCAGTTGATTTCTTAATTATTGCTCATTAATGCTAATGGACTAATAGTCACTTTATATAACTCAAACTTACAATTCTGCATTGTGTACAATATATGTGGGGAAATGTTCATTTTTGCAATTCACAATACCTGTTGGTCAAAATTTTGTTAATTTGGTATCAAAAGCCACAAAAGATTCTAGGCTATAAAGTCCTGAAAGAATGCAACACCATTAAAAATGATCCATGAATGTATTGTGGCGTGCATCAACGGGGGTGGATTGTGCCCCCTTCCTCTCACCTCCTGCCACGCCTTTTACAGTTAAGTACTGGTCAGGATTTTCATTGGGTCTTTCAACCTCTCGGTTAATAATAATAATAATGATAATATTAATAGTAAAAGTAATAGGGTGTAGTGGTGTAGTCAACGAGTGCTGACTGGCACTGCCCGTTATTTACTTAATCTTTGTCATTATGATCTCATTACTTTAATTATTACATGTTATTTCCTATTTTGTTTCCTGTAATTTTGATGTTTGCTTTTTCTATTGTACATAACCTGTAATTCGGCTTTCGAGCTGTGATTGATTTTATTTCAATAAACCATTACTACTACTACTACTACTACTACAGTTGTATCAACGGGGGATGCTCCAGCGTCTATTCCTGAGGTCCTGGACTCCTTCGATCTTGTTGCTAGGCAACTTGTCTCCACGGTATTCAAGGAGCTGAGGGCTGACCAGGAGTTTGTGAATGTGGAATGGGAAGAGGGGAATGACGGGACATGGAAGACCGATGAACAGAAGGACCAGCCTGGCTTGGAAAGGTAATGGAGGAATGAAGAACAAAGGGAAGGAAAGAGAGAAGGAGAGGAAGAGATGGGGAGGAATGAAGAACAAAGGGAAGGAAAGAGAGAAGGAGAGGAAGAGATGGGGAGGAATGAAGAACAAAGGGAAGGAAAGAGAGAAGGAGAGGAAGAGATGGGGAGGAATGATGAACAAAGGGAAGGAAAGAGAGAAGGAGAGGATGATGGGGAGGAATGAAGAACAAAGGGAAGGAAAGAGAGAAGGAGAGGAAGAGATGGGGAGGAATGAAGAACAAAGGGAAGGAAAGAGAGAAGGAGAGAAAGAGATGGGGAGGAATGAAGAACAAAGGGAAGGAAAGAGAGAAGGAGAGGAAGAGATGGGGAGGAATGAAGAACAAAGGGAAGGAAAGAGAGAAGGAGAGGAAGAGATGGGGAGGAATGAAGAACAAAGGGAAGGAAAGAGAGAAGGAGAGGAATAGATGGGGAGGAATGAAGAACAAAGGGAAGGAAAGAGAGAAGGAGAGGAAGAGATGGGGAGGAATGAAGAACAAAGGGAAGGAAAGAGAGAAGGAGAGGAAGAGATGGGGAGGAATGAAGAACAAAGGGAAGGAAAGAGAGAAGGAGAGAAAGAGATGGGGAGGAATGAAGAACAAAGGGAAGGAAAGAGAGAAGGAGAGGAAGATATGGGGAGGAAAGAAGAACAAAGGGAAGGAAAGAGAGAAGGAGAGGAAGAGATGGGGAGGAATGAAGAACAAAGGGAAGGAAAGAGAGAAGGAGAGAAAGAGATGGGGAGGAATGAAGAACAAAGGGAAGGAAAGAGAGAAGGAGAGGAAGAGATGGAGAGGAATGAAGAACACAGGGAAGGAAAGAGAGAAGGAGAGGAAGAGATGGGGAGGAAGAGGAGCAAGAGATATACAGGATTGTATTTATTTATTTATTTAATTATTTCTAATTTTTTGTCAGGGTAGCCCATTCACCAATAAGTAGTGGTCTTCCATGGGGCCCTGAATAATCACGAACATATTTACATCAAAAAGTATATTGTATATTGTATACAGAACAGTCAAAATAAAATGCCATCATACAGTTAGAAAGATATAACACAGCAGTAATAGACGTGGTACAAACGTCTCTCTGTTTTGTTCAAAATCATTCAGTAATAATTCAAAAATAAACAATTTGTCACTATGATAGTCATACAATGAGCAGCAGGGTTGTTGATTTTTTTGATTTTTTAAAAAAAATCAAACAAATCAGATTTTTATGCCTCCGTTACGAAGTAGCCGGAGGCATTATGTTTTCGGGTTGTCCGTCCGTCCGTACGTACGTCTGTACGTACGTCCGTCCGTCCGTACGTCCCGTTCTCGTGATCGCGTTATCTGAAGAACCGATTGATGGATTCCTGCCAAACTTTGGTCATGTATGTATCTTGCAGAGCCGATGAACTGATTAGATTTTGGGGGTCACGAGGTCAAAGGTCAAAGGTCACAGGGCTCATTATGTATGCAAAAACAGCTCGTGATCGCATTATCTGATTAACCAATTGATGGATTCCTGCCAAACTTAGGTCATGTATGTATCTTGCAGAGACGATGAACTGATTAGATTTTGGGGGTCACGAGGTCAAAGGTCAAAGGTCACAGGGCTCATTATGTATGCTGAAACAGCTTGTGATCGCGTTATCTCAAGAACCGATTGATGGATTCCTGCCAAACTTAGGTCATGTATGTTACTTGCAGAGCCGATGAACCGATTAAATTTTTGGGTCATGAGGTCAAGGTCAAAGGTCATGCGGCTCATTATGCATGCAAAAATAGCTTGTGATCGCATTATCATTAGAACAGATTGATGGATTCCTCCCAAACTTAGATCATGTATGTATCTTGCAGAGCCAATGAACTGAGTAGATTCTTGGGTCATGAGGTCAAAGGTCAAAGGTCATGGGCTCATTATGCATGCAAAAATAGCTTGTGAACGCATTCTCATTAGAACTGACAGATGGATTACTTTTAACTCGGGACATCTTGCAGAGCCAATTAACTGAGTAGATGTTAGGGTCATGTGGTCAAAGATCAAAGGGTCATATATGTTTATGAGAAATTGCTTGTAATCACGATATTCTGAGAACCTGTTAATGGATTACAATTGAACTTGAATTTGAACAATTTCTTCTGTTTTGGTTTGTAAAATTGCTCTATGACGGAGGCATCATTTCGACTGCGCGCAGTCGAAGTTCCATCTAGTTTTGATTTAAATCGGATTTTTATGATTTAAATCAGATTTTTTTGATTTTTTTCCAACGAAAAATAATGGTCACACTTAACAAGTTTTAGACTATATTTAAACTGTTTTACACCAATAATAGTGGTCAAGTAGTCTTTTGAACATTGTGTATTGTACTATTTGACACAATAATCCACTTATATACAGGTAATTTTTTTTATTTATTTTTTTTTATTTATTTGCATTATAGAGAGGGACATTTTATGGAAGCCCAAGTAATGTTATGTATTATATATACATTTAAACTCTTGAAATTTTTATATCAGTCTGTACGTTAACATCTAATTTGAATGTAATATTTAACCAGATTTGCAATAGGCACTTCCTGATATGCTTGTAACAAAATACACATTTTATGTTTTCATTACAGTGTAACCTCAGTTCCAAATAAAACTTCAATAAATTTCGTTGCAAGATGCAGGATAAGCACCACTGTCCACCACATCATTGATGTGCTGTTTTTTCAAACTATTACATGAACAAGCAAGCACAGCAGTTGTATTGCTGCATACAGTAACACTTGCCCAGCAACTTTCCCATTTTTAAATTCTTACTTATTAAGTATACATGTGTACTTTGAAATTGTGTAATTGAATGTATGGGTATTGATAAGAAAATACACAAGCATGCAAATATACATGTAATTCTTATCAAATGTACACATATGCCTTCAACTTAAGTAATTGAAAGAATGGGTATTAATAGTAACAAGAAGGAGGTACATACAAGTAGTTCAGCTGTTTTGTAAAAGTATCCAAGTTGTGGACTTTGAGCACCTTTGTAGATTTTATATATTATTTTATTGAAGATTTAACAGTTTGGTGTACATACAGAGAGTTATTTATCATTACTTCGTTAGAAACTTGTTGTTTTCATCAGTTTTGCTTGTTTTACAATTTGAAAATAAAACAGTGGTGTTAAATCAGACTCCATGAGGGTGTATCATTCTTTTAAAGTATCTCTAAAGCATGTGGAACAGAAATGAAAATGATTACATTGAAAGTATCTGTTAAGAAGAAGAGAAAATAGAGAAAACTAATTTTTTTCATAAAAGTTGATTTAAATCAGTGATTTTTTTGAAAAAAATCAAGTGATTTAAATCGCGATTTAAATCATGATTTAAATCGACATGATTTAAATCAAACAACCCTGATGAGCAGAAGTTAAATCTGCATTAATTAACGCTTGTGTATTGCCATATGATTCCTATTTCCCTATATTTGAGGGAAATGTTATGCTATGGGCCCATGATTTTATGTAATTTGAATTTTAATATTTGATTGTGATTGGAAAATGAAAGAAAAATAAATTCCACTTATTATTCAATGTATGGAATAATGGTTATATCATTCAAATGAGTATTAATTCTGTTCTGGTTGTTTTATAGGTCTGGCAGTCCACCTGTTTATATTGACGTGAGTATATCACCAGATTTGTTTTTTCAGTGGAAAAAGTGAAAGTCTCACAATATTAATGTCCGTAGGATATATCAACACAAAGAAATGTTTTAACTTGTTCTGATATATAAGCACATATGTTACAATTTCAAGTTCATCAATTTTTTATCATCATTTATCCTGAACTGATTCTTGTCGTTGTCTTGCCGACGACACTAGGTCAAAAATTACTTTTTTTCTTGGCTGTCTCAAAAATAGGGGTGCGCCTTACACACAGAGATTTAAGGTACATGTAACTGAGCTATATAAATTGATCTCATTATTTATTCTTAATATTCGTTTTCTGCACAAAATATTTCTAAATACTCGTACAATAGTGGTAAAATTTCATATACCATAATATCATTATATGCATCTAAACACTGTATATTTATATAATATTGACTGGCCTTGAGGGGTATATCAGAAATATTGACCAAACTCAGATCATATTGCCCCGAGTCGAAAGACGAGGGCAATATGGTCTTAGCGCGGTCAATATTTCTTATATCCCCCGAAAGTAAAGCCAGTCAATATTTTTATTGTTATCCAAATCAGACATCTAGAGCAAATACAAAAATCCACCATGACAATCTCAAAGAACTGAACAAACTTTGTCAAATCAGTAGTGTGCATCCAGTGCTTGACGAAAATGTTTGATACACTGCAAACAGTGTGCATTTGGTGTGATTATTACGTCACAATAGAGTGCGCGCAAAGTGCGCAGGTTCTCGTACGCATAATAGATGCGCAATGAAAATGACAAAATACAGCGCGGTCAATACAAGATGCCCGGATGCCAGACAGTGGAAAATACCAAGGTATATTTTCACTCGTCTCTTCACGCAAAGTCTATACGAGCAAGGAGACCAAGGAAAATACAAAGAATATACCCCTCCGTTCCCACTGCTAGTGAAAACTAGGGCAATACGGTTTTGTAAATTACCAGCTCAGATGTCTGATACGGGTAATAATTAAATGTATTTGTGGTCCCTCATAATCCATTAATTTGTTATTTGTTTCTTTGTTGAAAGGCTTGTGAAGTGAGTCCTCATGCCAGTATGATGGTTGCTAATGCTTTGAAGAATGCCTTGAACCAGCTTGAAGGGTCCCAGCTCACCATGGTAAAGGTTTATCCCTGCGTTGACTACTGAATGTTGTAAACCCCCATGGGGTGGTATTCTCGAAAGTGAACTAACTTTAGTCCATGGTCTAATCCACCCAAGTATGGAATGCCAGGTGTCCATAAGAATATAGTTCTGAATAATTTGAAATGTCCCATTACCATGATAACATGATTGTATCATAGTTATATTGTTGTTTAACAATTATGTTATTACATTTTATTTTAATTTAGTGACAGATTAAAGTATTCAAAAACATATTCATGTGGACACTTGGCATTCCATACTTAGTCGGTGGATTAAACAATGGACTAAAGTTAGTCCGCTTTCGAGAATACCACCCCATAGGCTTAATACACGGTTAAGGGTTCAACCCACCACCCATTATACTACTAATGATGCAATGTATTGATTTATAATGTGTTTCAACAAAACACTTGCAATGCAAATCAAGTTTTATATACTGTGAAGAATCCTAGCATTTGCAAGGATACTTCACATTTAAAATACCCTTTCTATTATGGAAAAGGAAACAAAATAACAAAATACTCTCCCTCTGCACATGTAGCAGCTATAGTCAGTACATGTACATGTACGTAAATGAATTGTACAATGTAAAGCATATAGTGAGAAGAGCATCATGAATGAGTTACATGTTTGCACATTCACATTGGAACAGGAATTATCAAGGCATCATGTAAGATTCAGTCTTTTATGTCCACCATTTAGTCAGGAATGGCATTCTGAAATGATGTTATTTGAATGTTAGTAAAACAAAGTTGATTATCATGAGAGATCACACATTAGGACAGGCTATAGGGTATTGTCTGCACAGGCTAGCTGCCTTCATGTACAGATGAAACAGACATCTCCGCAAGCACCAGTGATAAGTACTAATTCCATGGAGTTTCAGTTTGTTATAACAATATGAACATTGTTTCCCAAACATTAATGATAACACAGTTTTCAGAATAGGGCCCCTGGGCCCCATTGCATAAAACTTACCATTGATGGCCATCAATGGCAACTACCATGGTAACATGGCCCAACAGCCTATCAAAATCAAGGTTTCCATCATGATGGTAGTTACCATTGATGGCAAAGTTCCCATCAATGATAAGTTTTATACAACGAGGCCCAGGTAATAACTGTTCTATGCATGTTTCTTAGGTTACCCCGATCGAGAAGAGGGCTCGGTCTATTGTCTCTAAAGTTATTAAGACCTCTCTTGAGAGTCTCCTCCCATCCAGTCATCCAGAATTGATGGAAAACAAGGTAAATTGTGAACTCACTTCCTTCAGCCATCCAAAGATTACATTTCTTGGTTGGTATGGTCTGATCAAATTCATTCAAGGGAAGTTGATATTAATTTGATGCGGAACTTATTTTGATTCAAATTGAGCCAGACTTTAGCTGAATCCAGTCAATGTTATTCAATTTCAATTCAATGTATTTCCACTTTTAAACGAATTTACAAATCAATAACAAATACATATGGATAATATTTGCGGGATCATGAAAAGCACCAATTGACTTATTAAAAATGACCCCTTAACCCTATTTAGCCCGTGGGGGGGGGGGGGGGAGGGGGCTTTAGAAGCCCCCCCCCCTCAACATTTTTCGCGATAATTTTTTAATGCATAATATATATATATATATACATGATATATAAGCACATATCTTTTTCAAGTTTCAAGTTTATCAATTTTTTATCATCATTTATCCCAACTGATTCCTGTCGTTGTCTTGCCGATGACACACGTTCAAAATTTTTTTTTAGCCCTAATAAAGAACATCAAGATGACAACATCTCAATTTTGGATCATGTATGCGGTATATCCAATCATGGATGTTCCAATAATGCTGAATGATGGAAGAACAGAGTTTGTAGCAAAGCTATACATTATATGTGGAGAGTAAGAAGTACATGTAAAACTATCAAGCTCTGTGAGAGATCTGGGAATATGGCTTGATTCTTGTTTACACATGGGAAGCTCATATCCAACCCAAACATATCATACAATCCTTGTCACTTCCATAGAGACATAGACTGGAAAATGCTGAAAGCCTTGTCCATGCATTAATTAGCATTTATTTTTGTAATGATAGTGGATTATAGTTTGGCTTGCCAGATTTACAAATAATGAATTTGCAGCCAGTTCTTGCCAAGACTTGTGTCCAATTCTTCAAAAAATGTCCACATTGCACCTGTTTTAATTAAGTTACATTGGATTCCAATGAGGCATGGAGTTGCATGTTGCTCATTTACAAAGCTTTGAATGGTCAAGCCCCAAATTATTTGATCATGTTTTAAATCACATCCATATTCACAATTTCACATAACTTACAAAGTTCACCAGATAAGCTGCTTCTAAAGATACCTCACTCAAACATAAATTCTTGGAGATTGTGCTTTCAGTTGCGCCGTTCCAAAGCATTGAAATAACCTACCATTAGACCAGACATAGGAAAAGCCTCATCTGTTTCTGTCATCAAAGTTTTGTTGAAGACGCACATGATTTCCGAAGCTATGTTATGGTTGTGTGTGCATGTTTCTGTAAAGTAGCACTGTTATGAGTTTTGTTTTCATCACAGTGCAGTATAATATTTATATAGTAACTGAGCTATATAAATTGATCTGATTATTTATTTTAAATATTTGTTTTCTGCACAAAAAAACTCTAAATACTCATACAATAGTGTTGACATTTCATGTACCGTAATATCATTACATGCTTCTAAACACTGTACATTTATGTATTTGTGGTCCAGCATAATCCCTCATTTTCTTATTTTTGTTTCTTTGTTGAAAGGCTTGTGAAGTGAGTCCTCATGCCAGTATGATGGTTGCTAATGCTTTGAAGAATGCCTTGAACCAGCTTGAAGGGTCACAGCTCACCATGGTAAAGGTTTATCCCGTTGACTACTGAATGTTGTAAACCCCATAGGGTTAATTTACGGTTAAGGGTTCAACCCAACACCCATTATACTACTAATGATGCAATGGTTTGAATTTCAAATTGATTTATGATGTGTTTCAACAAAACAATTGCAATGCAAATCAAGTTTTATATACTGTGAAGAATCCTAGCATTTGCAAGGATACTTCACATTTAAAATACCCTTTATATTTTGGAAAAGAAAAGAAAATACCCTCCCTCTGCACATGTGGCAGCTAGTATTAAAGTAACAATAACATGTATATGTAAGTAAATGAATTGTACAATGTAAAGCATATAGTGAGGAGAGGATCATGAATGAGTTACATGTTTGCACATTCACATTCACATTGGATCAGGAATTATCAAGGCATCATGTAAGATTCAGTCTTTTATGTCCACCATTTAATCAAGAATGGCATTCTGAAATGATGTTATTGGAATGTTAGTAAAACAAAGTTGATTATCATGAGAGATCACACATTAGGACAGGCTATTGGGTATTGTCTGCACAGGCTAGCTGCCTTCATGTACAGATGAAAGACACATCTCCGCAAGCACCAGTGATAAGTACTGATTCCATGGAATTTCAATTTTTTTATGACAATGAACATTGTTTCCCAAACATAAAAGATAACACAGTTTTCAGAATAGGGCCCTGGGCCCCGTTGCATAAAACTTACCATTGATGGTAACTTTGCCATCAATGGCAACTACCATGGTAATGTGGCTCAACAACCAATCAAAATCAAGGTTTCCATCATGATGGTAGTTACCATTGATGGCAAAGTTCCCATCAATGATAAGTTTTGTACAACAAGGCCCAGGTAATAAATGTGTTTTATGCATGTTTCTTTATTTTAGGTTACCCCAATCGAGAAGAATGCTCGGTCTATTGTCTCTAAAGTTATTAAGACCTCTCTTGAGAGTCTCCTCCAATCCAGTCATCCAGAATTGATGGAAAACAAGGTAAATTGTGAAATCACTTCCTTCAGCCATCCAAAGATTAAATCTCTTGGTTGGTATGTTCTGATCAAATTCATTCAAGGGAAGTTGATATTAATTTGATGCAGAACTTTATTTGATTCAAATTGAGCCAGACTTTAGCTGAATCCAGTCAATGTTATTCAATTTCAATTCAATGTATTTCCACTTTTAAACAAATTTACAAATCAATAACAAATACATATGGATAATAAGTGGCGGGATCATGAAAAGCAGCTATTGGCTCATTAAAAATGACCCCTTAACAAGTATACACATAACATATTATACATTGTAAGAAAATACATAACAAAGACATGAAAATAAAAATTAAAAATAGATAAGGAAGAAAAGGTTGGAAACATAACAAAATATTCATCATTTATGAGTTT
Organism: Strongylocentrotus purpuratus; assembly: GCF_000002235.5. Classification (NCBI taxonomy): domain Eukaryota; kingdom Metazoa; phylum Echinodermata; class Echinoidea; order Camarodonta; family Strongylocentrotidae; genus Strongylocentrotus; species Strongylocentrotus purpuratus. The sequence continues at coordinate 17,563,777 of NW_022145606.1, forward strand.
AGGAGGTGTTGTTTAACTAAACGTTTGAACTGTTTTACTGTCTTACTATTCTTGAGATTAGTTGCGAGATCTTTCCAAATCATTGGTCCATTGTAAAAAATTGAATTCTGAGTTGTTGATATGCGGTGTAAAGGGAGGTGGATATTTTGAGCATTTCTAGTATTGTAAATATGAATGGAACAATTCAAAGAAAAATATATCATCATAAATCTTTGGAGAAAGTTTGTTAGACACTCGTCAGGTAAAACATTCAATTAAATCCACTTGTATTTGGATCCCCATCTCCAGCCTTCAGAGGAAGCTGACGAGCCAGGTCAAAGGTCATATGAGTTGGATGACAGGCTAGGTGAAGGGACGGAAGAAGCTGTTGATCTCTCTTCAATCATAGAGATTTTCCAGGTATGCTCAAGAATTTTAACTTGTCAAGGCTTTTTGCGATATGATGCGATGAAACCGTGGCAGTTTGGAATGAATGGATAGCAACTGCACCCAACAATGCACTGGCATATAATGACTGGGTTCTGTGTTGTAAGATTCTTCACGTTTCTGGATCATATAACACAGAGCTCAGTCAATACACGCAATTCCTTAGTTGCGCGAGGATGCCATTCAATTAAAGGTAATACAAAGTTTTGGTATGGGGTCATGAATTTGGTTCAAATGAACATATTGGAAGCATATGCGATCCTACAATATTCAGTGATGGTTGTCGCGGTTGAAATCGAGTCTAAAGTTATGAAATTGTAGATAATAAACTTTTATGTTGTATAGCTCCCTCTCAAGGTCAAGATATTAAATGAGCTATAAAAAACAATGTTTCTTGACTAAAATTGACCGATTAGCTATTCCTGTTTGGAGATTATATATCACACTTACATATTCTGAGATTTTCATGGTCGCAGCTACATGTACCATCGTATGGCCTGTGACGCTATTTGAAATTCATCAAAATTTACCGGGAGCACCAGTAAATTTTTATATCCAATTTTCCTCGAAAGCAGAAGTGTTTTAAGGGCTAAATTTTCTAGTGCTTATAATACATCCACAGGGGCATCCAAATATGTCGAAATTGTAAAGGATCACTATTCACCCAATTTTCAAAATTTCTCACAACTTCGTATTACCTTTAACACGTAACAAAATGTGCAGCAGTTTATCGCGTCATATCTTGAACAAGCTCGAGGGAGATGTGGATTTTCAAGTTTATGTAGACATATTTTGAGCATTAGTATTCTATAGGAACATGTCATCTTTAAATGTATTAGTTTCACTGCATGGGCCTGTCCTTGCTATGACCTTAAAATTCGAGCAACTTGGAAACCCATATAAGATGATATATTCTTCGTACACACATTTGGTATGGTTATCATCACTAGTGTTGTTGTTGCTGTTGTCATTATCATCATCATTATCATTATTATCATCATCATTATCATTATCATCATTATCATCATTATTATTATCATAATCTTTACTATCATTATTATCATCATCTTTAATCTTATTCCTGAATGACTATGACTAGGAGCCCGCTGAAGGTACCCCATCCATAACACACACCCAAGACTCCAGTGAGAGCGAGAGCGAAGCAGAAGAGGAGGATGACGCCGTCATTGGCATCGTGGAGAACCCTATCCTCATGGACGAGCTCCTGCATGCCGGAGGGCCATCGGGCGATACGGACGTCGACGAGGGATTGCACGTAGTCATGCACAAGGCAGATGATGGACATCTTATCGTGGAGGGCGCTGTTCTGACTGCTGAGCATGATACTCAGACAATCACCGAGAGAATTCTGTCTGACATCACTTTAGAGAGAGCTTCAGGTAGCTTGTCTGGGGTAAGTCCATTGCTCACACCGGGGACCCGTTTCACAAAGCCTTTTTTCAATGACAAGTGACAAAAATCATTGACAAATCTGCTGATAACCAATCAGAAGCAAGGATTTCAGTAGCTTATAACAAAAACTGTTATATGTCACTGATCACAAGTTTTGTGAAATGCCCCCCAGTCCCCTCTCCAACCAAATACTGCAAGAAAATAATAGTTGGTCAGTAGCTCTGAGAATGCTGACCAGTTGTACCGTATTCCATGCATTATTGGACTGGCAGCAATTCAATGTAGGCTATGCAGGTTGTATAACACAACCTCTGATTATAATCGCTCTGCATTCAGTTTTGTATACCAGTCGTATCCCTATATGTAAGTTCAGCTTCGTTCTTTGTTGCCAAAATTATGCGTAACCCTATCCCTTGATTTCTAACCTATAGTTAAAAATCCAATAGCTAACCCTAATCTATCTATATTTTTGATGAAATGAAAATACAGCCTTGAGCTAATCTTGATGGAGCAAATGTCAGCCCTCTTCGTGCATGTATTGTCCTTGAGTGTGGTTTATAGCTCATCTGTACTAGTGTACAGGAGGGATTATACTACCCTGCAAGGTCACTGGACAGGTGGTTATCTCATCAACTCAGCTCTCATTTAACATTTATAAGGAATAGAGGATCATGGGGGACCAATGGTCACCGATTATGCATTGTTTGTTATATAGAGGGTGGAAGTAGCTATAAGTAGTGCAGTGGGCCTTTACTATGATTATCCTGCTTTGAAACCAGGCATCCAGCTCACGCAGTGGCCTGACGAGGGAGAAGGCAACGGCTTCCAGCAGCAGCAGCAGCTGCTCTGAAGATGAAGGTGAAGAGATCCCTGAAGACCACTCCTTCATCGTCCCCATCTACCAGAAGAACCTGATCAACATAGGAGGACACCTGGTTGAATCCCACCTCTCTGCCATCTCTATGAAGCCAGAGACTGATGGCAAGGTCCCCAGCAAGGGCAAGTGTGCTGCAAGGAATTCTTTCAGGAACATCTTCCGTCCGGACATGACGTACTGTCAGGGTTCTGCCAGGATGCTGAGGGATACGTTGGTCAGGGATATCAGGAGTCGTCAGACGGCCAGTCTCCCGGGGATGGACGTAGTGTGTGAGGTTCTGGAACAAGAGGAGCAGGTAAGGCATTTGAAACCACAACACACTGGATTTACAATACACATCGCCATTTAGCGACCCCAGTGTTTGTAGTAAATTTCACATGGTGAATTATAGGAATAACCCATCAAAAATATCAACTGCGGCATTGCTATATACAGATGCAGCTGAAGCAAGTTTCAAACCCTGAGACTAATAATATGTGATTATAATAGATATATTAAAACACTTTAAATTAAGCTATTATGTTTGAAACTTTTTTGATTTCGAAACTGTTTTGCAAATTTTCTCTTGAAAACTTCAAATCCAAATTTGAATCCAAATGAATTTAAAAGTAAACTGTCAATCTTCTTGCAGGACATCATGGAGAAGCATTCTGATGAAGCTCTAGTGACCATGGAGGAAACAGAGGGACTGTGTTACCTTCCTGTTAAGAAGAAACCCAAACCTGCTGTAGCCGAGGCTCCCCCTGACACTGCCCAAGACCAGGCTGAGATAACATCTAGTGAAACACCTCCGGGAGATGAAGGTCAGTTTCCTCAATAGGTCTTCTTCTTCTTCCTCTTCTTCTTCTTCTTCTTCTTCTTCTTCTTCTTCTTCTTCTTCTTCTTCTTCTTCTTCTCCTTCTCCTCCTTCTCCTTCTCCTTCTCCTTCTCCTTCTCCTTCTCCTTCTCCTTCTCCTTCTCCTTCTCCTTCTCCTTCTCCTTCTCCTTCTTCTTCTTCTTCTTCTTCCTGTCTCTTATAAAATCATATATGCTTTCATTAGAAGTACTCTACCAACTACTGGTGCTCCGGCTCGTAGGGATATGGGATATAGGGAATCAGTCTAGCGGTACAACTGTCCATCTCTACTTATCAATCAACTCAAATTGGACCCAGTTCATAGTTGAGTCACACATCCTTGGAACGATGATTCTAAAGGTTGGTCTCCAGAAACGACAAATCATAATTCATGCATACGTGTCTGTACACTCAATCACACAACTTTCTCATTGAACTAAGATTGAGGGAGATGCTTAGTGAGAGAAGAAACCAGACTCTACTTTTCTCTCCTGCCATGATGATGTAGTAGGTTTTCACTTACTGGTTGCATAATAAGATTTTCTTTTTAATGGAGATGAAGATATTTGTTTTAAAGCAAGAAACATGTAAAAAATCTTCTGTATGACATTACAGATGTTCTTCAATCAAAAACGTGTGAGGTAGGTCGCACCTTGTCAAATGGAGACCCTGAAGATACTTTGCTGAATGCTGATGGGACGGTTGGTGAAGATGATGCGCCATCAGCAGCAACTGAAGAGAGTGCAAGGCCAACCATCTCAGATCACGCACCTACCGAACAGAAGACAGGGATTATCCCATCATCCAAGTCAGCGGAAGAAGCAAAGCAGAGGGCGCTATCTGCTGAGAGAAGAAGCACCAAACGTGAGGTATCTGCACAATCCGTCGACGCCTCACAAAACCTTGCTGGTAGCGATGAGGGCAGCAGCTCGGGGGAGGACACCGGTTCTCGCAAACATGGAAGCCAGAAATCCAAGAAGGTGAAATCGTCGAGTGGGATCAGCGGCCTGTTCTCACGTATCAGTCATGTGTTTTCAGGAACACACAAGAACTCAAGCGCTAGCATCCCATCTCATGAAAGCTCGTCAGAACCGGCTAGTCGGCAGTCCTCAAAGAAGAGCGTGGAGAGGTTGACAGGCGGGCCATTTTCAGAGGGGGCACACGCACAGGATGGAACAGCTAGCGGTAAGTCATGTACTCATAAAACCCAAATACCAAATATATCAAACTGTTACCAACATTTTTTTTTGTGAGCAGGAAATAAAATAGTCGTAGTTTGGGCAGAATCTCCTGTACTTCAATGCAAGTGGCTGTATGTGTCATACCCACTTATAATAGATGTATGATGTTAACAATGATGATAATTATAATGATGATAATAATATTTAGTTAGTACTTAATACAAAATTAATTAATTTAGACTAGTATTTCTTCTTGCTACTAATGTTATTCTTATTAGTATTGTCATCGTTATCATCATTAATATTGTTATCGATATTATTTCCCTTATCATTATTAGGTGAGAAGAGCAATCTTAGCTCAAGTGGTCTCCAGCAGGGTGCCAGCCTCCAGCAGGGTGCCAGCCTCCAGCAGGGTGCCAGCCTCCATCATGGCGCTAGTGTCCACTTCACCTCAAAGACCATAGATCCTCCTACGCGAAGGGAGAGCATCTATGCCTCACACCGACCTCAGACACCTATCCCTTCAATTCTCAATGATGAGGAGGATGACAACGAGGACGAGGAGGAGGAGGAGCTCATCTTCGAGGGGGATGATACAGAAGGGGATGTCCCTGTGAGGATAGAGGTCCAGGAACCTAGTTCTGATGTCGAGGCAACTGGAGAGGCAGGATATGTCCGTGAGTTACTTATAAAGATGAGAAACGATAGACAATGTTAATTTGAATATTAAATGTTCTCATTCTCATGTTCTCAATATATATCTGTAAAGCGCATTGAGAGGGCATGCGGTCCTGAAATGCACTACATAAGGACAAACTATTATTAATCATTATTATTCAGGAAGAAAGCTACATAGAAATGAAGAAATATGGAAACGAAACTCTGTACAATTCCGAATGTGTCTTTTCGTGCCTCTACATTTAGCCAAGCCACCTACACAAAAGGCAATGTCAGTTGGAGTTATTTTTGCCTAGCATTTGACCTATCTACATAATCTGCTTAAAAGGGCTTAAGATCACATCACATCTATGTTTTATACTTCTAAGTCATAATACTGTAGTTCAATAGCAAATTTCATGTCAAGAATCCAAGTCCTAGGCCTCAGCTACTTCAAAGTTTGTGTTGAAGTCACCTTTGCCTTTGTGTTCAGCTTAATTGCTTAAAAGTTACAATTCTCTTGCATTCCTCTGTCACATCAACATGTATTCATTGAAAACCTCTCATTAATCATACAAGGTCACTATTTATTTGTATGATATCATTTTTTTTCATCCCAACACACTAATTTCTACACCAGAATCACCTCTAGAGGGAGAGACCACTGTTGCTATGGGTCTATTTTTAGGCTAATTAAGTCAGTCCAGCTGCTATCCATGATTTTCTTTTATCTTCTTCAATACAGCCAAACTTCCTGATGATAATGGTCCAATGAACCCAGAGACTCCGTCTGAAGATCACCTGCAAATCAAGAATGACAGCAACAATGCAAACACAGACAGTGGTAGCCAGTCGCCCCATCTTCTGCCTTCCATCCACACCGGCCAGCTGCAGTCCCCTCAAATGCCCAGTGAGCGTGCATCTGCTTTGAGCCAAGCACAAGCTGGTCCTACTCAGTCAGGGAGTCGAGCATCTCAAGGTAGTCAACCACCGGTACCCCCAAAAGCGAAGTCCCTGTCCAATCCCAGCCTCTCTGGGGCACAGTCGATGACCATCACTGGACGTGCGCTGACACCCATTGGATCCAAGATGGCAAAGTCAGTGATTTTGACTTCAGAGAAAGAAAGGCGTAGTTCGTTAGGGTCAGTCAGTCAGAGGTCACCATCATCGTCATCTAGGCGGGGCAGCAGGGTGGGGCTTTCACACCACAAGTGGACAGGGTCTACTCTGAAGATAGCTTCCATGTCAAGCCAATCTGCCAGCAAGGTTAGACAGATATACAGTTAACAAATTAATTATTCATTCCCTTACCAAGTTTTGTAATTTGTTATGTTTATGTTTGTGAAAAAATGATTTGTCCGGATTAAGGTTTCTGGAAGATGTGACATATTCAAGCTTACATCAAGAAGAATTCAACAAAGGGCCTAATTCAACCAGTCCCCTTATGTTAAAAAGACAAATACATATCAAATTCATAAGGGGTATGAATAATTTAGTTGTTAGCTGTAGGTCTTAGCTTTATATCATAGTGCATGCCTCGAGCTAAGTACAATAGTTAGATTTGTGACCACAAACTGATGATGATCTATTTTGAATAGTACTCTACACCACTATATACAGTACTTATTCACACAATATCAACTATTATGTGTTAGAAGTTTCTGGAAGGCTTTAAAGGATTCTTGAAGAAAATTTTGAATAACTTACCAGTTTGCTGGCCTAATTTGAAGATGAGAAAACATGATTTTGTGTAAAGTACCTTAGAGAGTACCTCTATTGTGTATACTTACATACTATCAGGAATTTAATGTGAAACATTGTTGAAAATTTCAAACATAATCTTGGAATATCTTTTGGAAAGATGTTTCAATAATCCATATGTCATTTTTGCACAAGTATTTTGACATTTCAGCATCACTTGATGAATCATATTGTAAAGAGTTTAATCCTTGTTCCACAGATTAAGAGTGCGTATGGAAGCTCTGCAGGACTCTCAATCAGTGGCTGCCAGATCCTGCCCAACAAGCCCTCAAGGTCTAGCTCCTTTAGTCGTCACCAAGCTAGTCTCATCAGCGCAACGGAGCTAGGTTCCCGAGGGTCCCGCAGTAAGCATGGGAGCCGGGACAGCACGGTGATGCCTAGACCGCCCTCTGGAGTCAAGCCATCAGGGTCGGCTCAGTCAGGTCATCGGGGGGTCAGATCACCATCCGAAGCACAAGGTTGGGACCTCTTCTCCATGTATTTCATGCAGATGTTAAACTTGTGTCTTAATTTCCTCATAACTTTTCATTCATGTTTTGCATGGAATAGATAGGATCAAATCATATGTATTTTGAAATAATTTTGTTGGGGTTGTAAGTGTGATGTTAAAGTTCTCACACACAACAATGTTGTGTTTATGCCCCCCCCCCCCCCCAATATTCATACATGCCAACTGTTCAGATTAAAGAGGAACATTCCTCTTTTTGGGAGAAGATAATTCTCATTTTAATGCAGGTGTTCCTCTTCCTGTACAAATTTGTCTGTAGTATTGAATAGGAGAGTTAGGATTGTTCCTCTTTTTTTTTTAAATAGCATAATTTGTACAGATTTCTGATTTTCAAATGTTGGCATGTATGAATATATGATGCAGCTTCATTCACTCCAGATATAGGTTTAGGGTTTTGTTTCAGGTTTTGTTTAGGTTAAGATCTAGGGTCAGTTCTATTGGTTGGTCGCTAGGTTAGGGTAAGGGTTGACACTGTGAAATAGTAAATGAATGGCAACTGCTCATTACAAATATTTCAGAAATGTGAAGTGTATTGCACTTTATGTCATAAGAGATTGTAGCGGTTTTGCCACCTCATATCTGAACTAGCCTTTACTCAGGTTCTACTGTATTATCTAGGGAGTTACTTTCTCATTGATTCCTTTTACTACCAGTCATGTCTAATCCCACCCTTGATACAGCGAAGGGAAGCTCATCGTTGCCTATCAATCATCCTAGCTCCAACGAAAGGCTGTTGCCACGTCGGGCCTCCCTCGAGAAAGAAAACCGGATGGAGCGTCTGTCTACAGAAAGCGTCTCCAGTAGAAAGTCTAGCAAGGAGCAAGTAGGCAAGAAGATATCAAGTGGGACGCAACCAAAGCAAGGTAAAAAGGGCAGGCTATAAACTTCTTGTTCTACCTTGTATGTGTGACATGAAAATTATCTAGCAATTAACCTTCATTTTCCAGCAGTGGCAATTAGTACAGAGGCTTGTATGCTACACATGCAGATTGGCAGAAACAAACAATAAGATAGGCACCAAGCTATAGAAGGATTGTTCTAGGTGGCACAAAAGCTTTACAAAAATTACCTGGTTCCAGTCTTGATTAGCTATATGATAACTCTCTAAACACATGGGGGTGTTTCACAAAGTCAAAGACTAAGATTGACTTTAAGTTGGACTTAATTATGGCAGGCCATTCATGCCACTGGTTGCTCTCACTATTGGTCTCTCAATTATGATCTTTAGATAATATTTTTTCCAATTTGTGACCAAGATTTGTTCGTCCCTTGAGAGACCAATACCAGTAAATGGCGAGAGAAAATTGTGGCATTAATGGCCTGCCATAGTTAAGTCCAGCTTAAAGTCGATCTTAGTCTTTGTGAAACAACCTCCTGTATTGATAAGCTTTACACTGGATACATTGTAATAGTATTAAAACCTTTTGATAGGTAGCCCACAAGAAACAGAGTGTAGTAGAGGGAGATCGTTTCCATGGCACGTAATGATTTAAGAGAAAATACAGCCATTGCTCATGGAGAGTTGAGACATTGGTTACCTTTGTGTTAGTGATTTTTAAGCTGTTTGACTATTTTTGAGCACTATGAGGAATATGATGATTTAGTTTTAATAAGGAATTATTATACTGGTAAAACTACCAGTGAATCAAATCTCAGTCGACTAATGTGAAACTTTAGAAAATTGTAAGCACTTGTATTGAAAATTTCTCCTTACTTTTAATTCAGATGATTCTGTTCAAGATCAGAAGCCTGGTGCCCCTATGCCCAAAATCAAGGGATCGCTGACCCCACGACCTCCTAGTCAACCTTTACCCTCTAGACAAAGGTCACGACCTACCTCAGGAGTGAAGAAACCAGCTGAAGACACCGCCGTAGATGCTGACCAGAAAATGCTTGGTAGGTTTTGCGTCTCATTCATTTGACTTTTTGCAACATTTTAATTTAAACTGTGGTGCTGCTATAACAAGGTGGAAACTGTTGTACATGTGTCAGGTTTTTATGCCTCCGTTACGAAGTAGCCGGAGGCATTATGTTTTCGGGTTGTCCGTCCGAAAGTCCGTACGTACGTCCCGTTCTCGTGATCGCGTTATCTGAAGAACCGATTGATGGATTCCTGCTAAACTTTGGTCATGTATGTATCTTGCCGAGGCAATGAACTGAGTAGATTTGGGGGTCATGAGGTCAAAGGTCAAAGGTCACAGGGCTCATTATGTATGCAAAAACACCTCGTGATCGCGTTATCTAAAGAACCGATTGATGGATTCCTGCCAAACTTTGGTCATGTATGTATCTTTCAGAGCCGATGAACTGATTAGATTTTGGGGTCACGAGGTCAAAGGTCACATGGCTCATTATGTATGCAAAAACAGCTCGTGATCGCGTTATCTAAAGAACCGATTGATGGATTCCTGCCAAACTTAGGTCATGTATGTTACTTGCAGAGCCGATGAACTGATTAAATTTTGGGGTCATGAGGTCAAGGTCAAAGGTCATGTGGCTCATTATGTATGCAAAAATAGCTTGTGATCGCATTATCATTAGAACAGATTGATGGATTCCTGCCAAACTTAGATCATGTATGTATCTTGCAGAGCCAATGAACTGAGTAGATTCTTGGGTCATGAGGTCAAAGGTCAAAGGCCATGGGCTCATTATGTATGCAAAAATAGCTTGTGAACGAATTCTCATTAGAACTGACAGATGGATTACTATTTACTATTTAACTCAGGACATCTTGCAGAGCCAATGAATTGAGTTGATTTTAGGGTCATGGGTCATATATGTATATGAGAAATTGCTTGTAATCACGATATTCTGAGAACCTGTTAATGGATTACAATCGAACTTGAATTTGAAAAATTTCTTCTGTTTTGGTTTGTAAAATTGCTCTATCACGGAGGCATCATTTTTCGACTGCGCGCAGTCAAAGTTCCATCTAGTGTGGGGTAGTTACTTGTGTTGTGAGAATTAGTGTTAGCAGGAATGCCTTATCACATAAGTTTGTCTGCTGTTGATGTTTAAATACTTTATTTTTAAAGACTTCTATGTTTGATTGAAGAACAGCAGTGTAGTAGGGCGTTAAAGAACATTACCCTTGTCAACTTGGTAACAAGAGCCATTGTTGTGATATCTTACGGGGAAAACATCGAAAAACAAAGGAAGAAAGAAGAAATAAATAGAAAGAAGTTTGAACAAAATAATGAGTAACAAGTAAATTACAGTCCCAGGTCCCGACTACACTGCCTAATAATGTACAGCCCCCGTGTATCATTTCTAACAATTTTCTTCAATAAATGGGATTTGAAGACCACACACATCGCTGCTAAAGAAATGTTTGCAAATATGAAGGATTGAAATCGTCAGTTAGATGTCAATCAAAATTTCAAATCAAATGATTATAATAGTAATAGCTACATTTATATTTTGACTGCATCCATCACAGGGAGCGAGTGCTCAAGGTACCTACACAGTACTAGTATTACATTGGCTTTAGCAAAGCTGCCTCGTAATACTCAAGCATTCAAGGAATAATATTCTACCAGGTACCCATTTACTTCACTTGAGCTAGATAGGCAATGTAGATTAATATCTTTAATACTCAAAGGACAAATATGAATAGTGTTGTGGACTAGTGGATAAGTCACCCGACTGCAGATCACAAGATACGGGGTTCAAGTCCCGCCGCAGCACTAATGTCCTTTGGCAAGCCGCTAATCTACATTTGCCACTCTCCATCTAGATGTAAATGGGTATCTGATATGCTTGAGCGCTATTTACTTTGGCAACTAGGCTACGACCAGGGTAATATGTATATAGCGCCATGAGCGTCAGAGCCTGACGGATACCGGCGCTATATAAATAACCATATTATTATTATTACTATGAATATTTTTTTTTTTTCAACAGATAATGACCAAGCCACATCAGAGGACTAACTGAGGGGTGTTTGGAATCAGGATTAGACTTAACTGCAATAATAATAACAACACATAAATCATGAAGAAAGGAGATTTTATAGATCAAACTTGCAATTGATATTACCAACTTCCCACCAGGGTGTGATAACTGAAAGCACGTATTTTTGTTATTTTGGTAACACAAGTGTGATTTTGTAATTATAGTTGAGTACATGATTATTGACTGATGTATCTGTCTCAACATTAATGTTAACACATCATGTAGATCATCGGAGTTTGATTTTAAACAGACCTATATCATTCTCTAACAATCAGATTAGTATTAAATGAGATCACAGCACCATTATTGTCAACATGAACTATACGGATAATGTTATATTGGATTTATTTTATGCTCAGTTTGAATACTGTAGGGGATGAGCAATCAAAGCCTGTCTGAATTATGTGGAGATGATATATTTATAATTATATATTTATATTCTAGCAATGCAATGTATGAATAGTTGACAGCTGACACACCTTGATTGAGACCAAAGAAATTCTTGCCAGATCATTATGTTTATTATTTATTTCATTGATGTACAACCTGAACAAAAAATTAAAAGGATATTAAAGTGAAACTATGTTAGAAATATTTTTTATTTGTTGTGCTTATTTTGATAATATTTGATTAAAGTTTTAGAAATGAAGGTGCTGATTTAGAGGAGAATATTTAAACAAATAAAATTCAGGGTTTTTTTAAGTCTAAAATAAAATGAATCAGATTTTCCTACTCAGATTGACAACAATTGTTTGTAGTTTCCACTCTTTTATAGTTTGAATAATTTATATTGAATACGTGAATACGAAAATAATAAATATAAGAAATTGCCAATTTAAACCAGGTCTGATTTAAATCTGTTTCTCAACTAATATTTTTCCCTAATATTTTTCCTCTCTCTCTCTCTCTACTCTTGTATTTTCTCTTCAACTCTCTCTCTCTCTCTCTCTCTCTCCCTCCCTCCCTCTCTCTCCCTCTCCCTCTCTTAAAGCCTAGTCACAAATTGTTCCAAAAGAACTTCCTCATTCTTCCCATTCTTCTTTTTCTTCTTTTTTGTTATGACTTTTTCTCTCCGAAAATGGGTAGTCCCTCAGATGGATGTAGATCCGGTTTGAAATAAGGGGGGGGGGGGGGGGGGGGGGGGGGGGGGGGGGGGGGGGGGGGGTGAAGTACCGTTTTTTCATGACTTGCTTGAACGCCTTGCACAAGCACTGCACCTTGCTTTGCTCAGATTTCTATAACCCTTTTTTGTTTTACTCTCACTAAAACCTGTTTGTTTTTAAATTCTTCACTATCGCCCCTGATTTATACATATTTCATTCTGCCTTGCTGATTTAGAGACTTCAATGATTATTTAAACAAAATCTATTATATTGCTCTTATTCGTGAATACACAATGTTTTGTAACAAAAAAGGACTTTTTGTTCATATACAATTTGTAATTCAGAGCATTCAGGATCAAAAGATAAAAATGAAACCTTATCAAAAAATGACACTAAACTTCTATGGGTACTCGGAGAAATGTTCTTTGCCAGGAAAGAAAATCACTAAATACTTGTTAGTTTGTTTGTAGTTTTTGTTTCTCTGTAAAAATATTAGAGGTTGGAAGGAGGGGAAAAGATAAAAACCTATTAACAATCATTTAAGGCAGGGTACACAATCTTTCAAAAGACACCATTTATGTCATGCTCAGCATGACTTTCTAAGCCATTGAATTGAAATAGCATACTGCCCTCTTGTGGACAATTGTGACATATTGTCAACGAAGATGGGGAAATGGATTAGAAGTGTTCTGGAGAGAATGTCCTTTATTAATGGATCTGATAGATGGAGGCCTAAGAGGACGATTTTTAATCCATCTTAATGATTGCCTCTAGTACGATCATACATGTTCATACTTTACAATAGTTTCTATTTATATGTGAACTTGGGAAAGAATGAGAAGTGGTACATAGCCAACAAGAGAGAAATCTGGTTAATAAAGAATATTATCCCAAGGGAGGAAGACGCCACTTTTAGCAATTATTTTTTGCACTGTTATGTTTGTTTAAATGGGTACTTGTTACTGTAAAACTGGGTACTTTTCAAAGGGTACTTTCTTGTAGAGAAAAGGAGCAGAAAGCTTTAATTTTCTCTACAACTCTCTCTTTTCTGTCTCTTCTTTCTCTTGAATTCTCTCTCTCTCTCTCTCTCTCTCTCTCTTTCCTCTATCTCTATTCTCTTCTCTTGTATTCTCTCTTCTTTAATCATCTCTCCTCTTACTCTCTCTCTCTCTCTCTCTCTCTCTCTCTCTCTCTTATTTCTCTCTTCTCTTATCTTGTATTCCCTTCTCTCTTTCTCTCTCTCTCACTATCTCTCTGCTTTCTATCTCTCTCTCTCTCTCTCTCTATTTCTACAGCACCCCCAGCCATAGAACACGGACGTTCCAGTAACCAGTGCATGTGTGGCTGGGGATGCTGTAGAAATAGGGTTAAAGCCTACCGTTAGTCACAAATTGTTCTTTTTCTTCTTCTTCTCCTTCCAATTTTGCTTCTTCTTCTTCTTTAGGCTTTCTCTTTTCTTTTTCTTCTGTTTTCATGTAATTTCTTGGTTTTTTTTGTTTTTTTTTTACTTTTTCAATTCTAATACATATGTCAATTATGCAAACAAATGAGACCAATCACAATGTGATTTTATCATAAATATTTATTTTTGATGTGCTAATTACTAGAAGCAAACATAGATATAGACTAATGAAAGAAAATACCACTAGCATTTAATTATGAATACCGGTAGTGTTTTTGTTTTTAGTTTCGTTCATAAATTCCCCTAATATGACAATGTGGCTTACTAAAAATATTTCTATATTCTTGGTCCGAATGACCACACCCACTCAAATGCTAATTTCTCCGAAAAGGCTATATGAGTTTTATGACCCAATACAAAACACACCACCGCCCATCGATGACGTCAGCTGTACCCGGTACTCCCAAGGAGTAAAAGATATTTCGGATCCCACTATCGACTGGTAGGGCGCATAGAAAATGTACATATTGAATGACAAGCTTGTATCCGATATATACCACATGAAGGCCTTACTTGCCGAGATGAAAATTTATCGCATCAACGGTACGCCAGCGATCGCCGTCGCTAGTGATGCTATATGTGCGAGTACGAGTCGCTATACACGTACAGTATACAGTACGCAAGACCGCAGATCATTCAGCATAGCGTCGCCCGACGTCGACGACAAAACAAGAGACGTTATAAAAGGTGTTCTTTCGTGAAATTTCAATTCTAAAAGATCACAGATGGAGCTGACATGTTGGTTTTTGGTGTAATGGTCAGTAGGAAATTCATCATCAAGTGCTGTTTTGATTTATAGAATGAGGAAATCTTGTGATTATTTGATTTTGAGAGAGTGGAAGTGCGAGCGAGAGAATGAACGTGAATCTGAATGAACGTTTAACAAACCAACAAGGATTTCCAACACACATTGAAAGGAATGGGACTGGTGTTTTAGTTCTTGTGGTATTTTATTTAGACATTAACTCGTCTTCACTCTTCCCTTCTTGTCCACGCACCTAGTAAAATGTGACTTGAAATTCTTCATATTCCTCTTGACTTGTGAATGTGATACTAGACTCTTTATATTTTAAAGGATAAATGTGCCAACAAATCTCCAAAATTGCCATCCAGAGCAGAGCAGTTGAGATCTGCTTGTCTAGAGCTAGACCGAATTTTTCTGTCTCTTTCGTTCGTTAGCCTCTGATTTGGGTAGGTTCGGCTCTCTCTTTAGAGACAGAACAGCCCTTTAGTGTTCACGCTTTGTGTAAAGAAACGATACACCATACTTGGCAAAACTACCGGCCAAATTCCATATTTTACAGGATGCACATCCATATCCGGTGCATCTTGTTTTGACGATTAGGTCTAGGCTTAACTACTTCGGTTCCACTTAACAACTTGAATGAAATAATCCGTTTAATGGTCCCTTTTTAGGAAATTATGGGTCAAAATCGACATCCATGATAAAAATCTTTCAGCGGTGGTTTAAAACTCCCGCTGATCTATAGCGGCAGGAGCAGGTATCCCACGCCGGAGCTCCCCGAGATGTGCTGGCCGAAAACTACCCCTGCGGTGATCAGTAATTGGAATCTGAATTAGACAGAGATATTGTGTGTGCGCTGCGGTATCCGGCTGCATTGATTTAATACATGCGATAAGATTCTTTTGAGCTAGCGACTCACACAAAATCGTGCTCTAAATCTGAAAAATACAGCTTATTTTATGGTACCCATATTCCTTACAAACATGCGTAAGATACTCGATTTTTTAAGATTGGGTAGCGGGACCGCCGATTACATCGCTAAAATGTGATATTTTTCTTCAGTTGTAATGCATTTGATCCGGCATTGAATGTTGAGATTGCTAAATTCTTTTGACAATGAAATTTCTAGTTTCACCCATTTGTAGTCTAAAATTTGGACAATTTTCAATTCTACAGTATTCTAAAAAAACCTTGACCAATAACCATACAACCTTGAGTATCTGAAAAGAATCGTTCTATACAAGCACATTGCTTTACATGACAAGTATATTTCATAGTTTTTTTGTAGGAATGTGATATATGAGATCTGTGATTTTGAATGTCCAATATATTGCCCTCTTTTGACTCTTTTTTCCCCTCTTTGTTGTCAGAATATGAAATAGTCATGTACATGTAGATGAATGTAAATGTAAATTGTGTAGTGTGTACATGATGATGTACATGTATGTTACAAAAGTAAATTAACTGTGAATTATGTTGGTGTAAAGCTGCAATTCCCTTAACTTCCCTTTCTGGGATTGATAAAGCTGCACAGTATGAGCTGTGTGTCCATCTGTTGTGAGAAAACAAATCAAAATTCTATTTTCATGTAAAGCGTCATCCTTCCGTTTCATTGGTCATCGGTGTCCAGTTCACAAAGAGCTTTACAAAAATTACCAAAAACCGAAGAGAGATAATGGCAAATTTTTCTTTCTTTCCGATGAGTTATGAATTCCTGAAATGAAAGCTAGTCATAAGAGAAGCAAACTTGTATGGCTTGATGAGTATTAGTCCAGATATTCACGGTATGTACATCTGTACAATGCAAGGGAGGTTGAATTCATATTAGGATTTCATATCCTTTGACAGTAACTGAACCATTGCGAACCTTGGTCTCTGTGCTTTGTGCTTTGTGCTTAGTTTGCCAACTGGTGTCCTTCCAAATACCACTCTTTCTTGTCTGAATGTAGTAATCAGGCTTGAGGACTGATCTCTAAAGTCATGTTTTAAAGCCATCGTTTAACAATGTTAAATCTGAGATGCACGGGCCTACTTGTTATCAGTGTCTGTGATTGGTGTGATATTGAAGCCCTAAAAAAAATTGTGCTTCAAAATATCAAGAAGCACCTCAAAAAGGGAAAAATCTTTGAGTGACCGGTTTTACCATACCGGGTACTCGTTTTCCCCAATAGACTGTTGGCTAGTGTTATGAAAACCATTAGGCAAACGCAAAATTTGATTTTGATTTTCAATCATAAATATCTTGATAATCAGACAGGCGATCGGCTTTTTAAAGTCATGGGGTTCTTGACTGACCTAAAGGTTTATAATTATCATTGCAGCATAAGCTAAATCCAAGATTTTGTTTCAGAATCTGAGACAAAGTTACCGGATCCATTTAAGATAGACTTCACTTGTGTGGGAATTTCACGGGGCGCTATACCGATGCATACTTTTGTGTGTACAAATGTACATGTATAGGCATACAGTTGCATACTACATGCATTTAAAAGACTGGTTTACACATGTACCTATATGAATTGTATGCATCCTTTTTTAACAAAGGTTGTTCTTGAGAACCTGAAAGCTTGCTCAACATAGCAAGGAGTAATATAGATACCTGATTTCGGGTATTGTAGTTTATCTATTAATGGGCAGGTCCAAGCTATTTGATTTGTGACGTACGGGACATTCAGAGACTTTAAACAAGAAATAGCAATGGATGAAATTATTTAAATGGCTATCTTTTGGTATGAGTCTGTGGCTATTATGGGCTAGTTCATTTGTGGAAAGTTTTGGTTCTGACCAATTCATAAATTTTTTTTTAATGTAATTAATGTGCTGCGTGACGTACGGGACCAGAGAATTTCTGACTTTTTCAAAAATAAGTTTATCGTAAAAGTTCTCTGAATTTATTAAGTTATGAGATTTATGGTAATGATATCTTAATTCATTATGGAATCAAGCATTAATCACAACTATTACCATATTTTTCTGACCTTCCGTTGTTATGTAATATACCAAAACATAAATGTGTGTATGTGACGTACGGGACACGTGACGTACGGGACAACTTTTCCCTATGGGAAAATGCATTGAAATGAAGAATTTTCGTCAAAATTTGTTAAATGTGAACAATTTTAACTTAAATCAGTGACAATTAGAGTGTTTTAGAACCCAATTAGATCCTCTGACCCTCACTTAATATCCTCTGTGTTAATTTATGAGGTAAATCAACACAAATATTACTTTAATAAAGAAAACAAATTGAATTACATTCATACACACTATATTACCGGTACCATTTTTATTCCATTTACCCATCTATCATGTGCAGTCATGCTTCTTTTCTCATTTCTTTCATCCATTCCATTCAACATTCCTAAATGTTTTTAAATAATGATTAATGAAGAAGATGAACTTGAACTTGAAAACTTTTGTTTAAACTTGTTTAGAACACAGGGGCACACTCGGCACATCATATTTTGTCAAAGAACATTTCTTATGCTCTAAGTGTTTGTGAACGAAGATACAATACCAATATGAAGTCTTTTCTTCATAGCTTGGTTGAATTACTTGATAGTAATATCATAGAGTTTTGAAGGAATTCAAAGATAATGCTGAACATATTGTGTTTTTTTTAATCTTTTTGTCACTGATTAGAACATGTATATGTTGCTGTCATATTCAAGAATTTTGATGTACATTAATGTACATGATTGTGAAAGATGAGATACAAAAACATAAATCGGGAATGTCTTTCATATCCTTAAAGACATCTTATTAACACCACCAGATATAAGAAATTAAAACTCTAAAGGTTTTTGTGACCTTTTCCACAATTCAAATGATTAAAGAGAAGGTTGAGTTCTGGGAAGAGGTGAAAAATAATTTGTGAGCATTACTCATTATTATTATGCAAGTGTGGAAGAACATCAGTTAAGACATGTTCCCTCAAAAGCTTGGCTCTTCAAATGCCTTCATATTCTAAATATGCATGTAACATCGTAAAAATCGGGGGGCCGGCTTTTTACGCCACGTGTTCGTGTAGTTCCATATACATCTTTCTGTGCAAGTGTTTGTATTTTTACCAAGACTTGGCCACATTTCTTATCATTTTGATGATTCCAGAACCTTGCAATACAAACACATTCTTATATGCTAGATGATCAACCTGTTCTGGTCGGTTCCACACCGTTTCTTTCACAATGCAATCGCATGACCAGAACTCAACTTCATCTTTAAAGCGTAAATCAACAAAAATACATGGGTGTAAAAGTGATGAAAATCTTAAGTGGGTGAGAGTGTGAAATACTCTAAAAGGCTATCCTTCCTTAAAACTTAAGTCATGATTTAGTTTTTAGGAGATCAGAATTCCTGAGCTGGCTCCATAACATGTACAGGGTATGCTGTAATCCTTTACCATCATATCTGACATTTAAATAGAATATTTTAAAAAAACACTCACATGGAGAGCTTGATACCATGTGCTATTCTAATACCTGCAGCATCTATGATTTGTAAAAGCCAGCTTCTGGTGCATCTACTACCATATAATTTCATTAGACTCATTCCAGGAACTAGTACACTATTATGATTTACATATTTAGCATCCTACCAATGTTGGGGAGATCAACTGGCAAAATATCAAAGTTGATAATACCAGGGTCTGGCTTGAAGACTAATTACATCAAATTCAGTACAAACAAGTAAATTCCTAGAAGGGACCCAGTTGGAATGTTCATATATCCCTGTATACAACAAGTTTCCTAACACAATATATATTCTCCTTTTGGTCATTTCCTTTTTCACATCTTGCATTGGTTTTATATGGGGTTGTCCCGTACGTCACACACTTGTCCCGTACGTCACATTTCTTAATTTGATTATGTAATCAACACCGAATTTTTGTAATTTTTGTTAAACCTATTTTTTGTTAGGTATTCATCTAAATTAGAACTTCCTAGAATACCTTTCAAAAAAAAAAATATTTTCATAATTAAAATTAAACAAATTAATGTCAAATTGTGACGTACGGGACATCACACTTTGGAACCTACCTCATTTGCATAATTAATTAATTTTTAAAGTTTTTATATTTTTTTCCTATTTTCTAGCATGATGGTCTACTTGTCCTGAGATATTTAATTTTAAACAAATAATTCATATGAGATACAAAAATAAAAATGTAATGTCCCGTACGTCACGCTAATTAATAATAATCAAAGTTCGTGACCTTGGCATTCTTCGTATTTTGATATTTTTTTATATTTTTTATCAGATTCATAAAATTCATAGTTTCAGCTTTAAAATGATTTATAGTTTGTTAAATATATATAAAGATGAAATTTGACCCCCAGAGGGGACAATAGCTTGGACCTGCCCTAATAAGAGAAAAATGAAAAACTCATCACTAGGTCCCCAGGAAAGAAACATCCATAATTGGAAAATATTTGTAAACTGGTCTATTTTGTGTGGAAATAGATAACTCCAGGAAATAAATGCCTTTATTAAGAACCGAAGATGTGTTCTGATTCCTGATTGTCCTCAATTCTCATTGAATAGTTTCAGAGCACGTTGAACTTCTGCGGTCGGTCGTGATACCCAGTCCAAGTCCCAGTACTGCCACGCATTCCATTCAATTATCATCACCGCCGCCGTGTGGGAAATATCTGTGGAATGTTGTTAAACCATTCAAATCATCTCTATGGTATGATGAACATGAATAATCTACACTACACTGTACCACTCTCAACCACAATAGTTGGTTTACAGTTTTACACAAAACCCTTAGACCTACAATGTAAAATAAGGCTTGTGGTGTTAAACTTCAGAGAGTTTTTCTTGTAGTTAAAGAGAAGGTTGAGTTCTAGGAAGAGGTGAAAAATGATTTGTGAGCGTTATCATTCTTAAATGCAAGTGTGGAAGAACATCAGATACGACATGTTCCCTGAAAAGCATGGCTCTTCAAATGCCTTCATATTCTAAATATGTCATGTAACATCGTAAAACTCAAGGGTAGGATTTTTATGCCACGTGTTCGTGTAGTCCCCTATACATCTTTCTGTGTACAGTGTTTGTAACTTTACCAAGACTTGGCCAAATTTCTTATCATTTTGATGATTCCAGAACCTTGCAATACATCCACATCGTTTCTTTCACAATGCGATCACATGACCAGAACTCAACTTCATCTTTAAGGCCTGTGTAAATATGTTCGATCATGGTTCTAACACTTGTACATATGTACTGTACAATGTACATGTACATGTGATCTTTATATGCCTAGTTATAAATAGACTTCATTTAGTTGGTGCATGGTTCCTTGCTCGAATTTCTCTGCCATGAAGACACAATTAATTTTGAGGTTTCGTCAGGCTACGCTTATAAATACTGCGTAATATACTAGTACTGGTAGTTTAAAACTTTGATCACTTTTTGTTTTAATTTGTGTGTGAACTCTTGACAATATGTTGTTTCACATGATCGTCTAGATGAAGGTTTCACTTGTAGCGTTTTAAAGAAATTTAAACTATGACGAGGCTGTGTGAACATGGCTTAGGACCATGAATATCCCACAATATCTCGACCACAATACTAGCTGGCCTGGTTCCCTCATTTATTCCTCATGCTACTGTAAGCCAGAGACATGAACAATACCAGTCGTTGTACACATTATTAAAAGTTTTCAAAGCAAGTTGAAACCCACTTGACACAAATATGCAAGTCGTAAATCATAATAACCCACCTTTTTGTAATTGTTTTTTACAATGTTTTAGAATTCGTCACCCCAGAAATTGTTTAATGCTTCATAAGTTGATGCCTTTGTTGGTGTACAAGTAAGTGGAACCAATGAAATGTTTCACTGCGTGTATTGTATTGAGCTGTATTCATTGATATTGGTAAGCGCGTCATTGCATGAAGTGAAAAGCAAGTCTTTGTGGAAATATTTCACATGGCTTATGAAATACATGAACATGAATATAAAATAACAAATGTTATGAAGTTATGAACCATATCATTATCAATCCCTTCACACTTTCTGAATGAAAAAAAAAGGGAAATTTATTTGGGTGATTTTATTATTGTTAGACTGTAGGATTAAAGGTAATACAAAGTTTTGGTATGGCGTCATGAATTTGCTTCAAATGCAAATGCGATTCTAAAATGTTCAGTGATCGTTGTCGCGGTTAAAATCGAGTCTGAAGTGATGAAATTGTAAATAATAAACTCTTTATGTTGCTATAAAACATTGTTTCTTGACTACAATCGACCGATTAGCTATTACCGTTTGGAATTTATATATCACAACTACATATTCTGAAATTTTCATGGTCGCAGCTACAGTGTACATGTACCATCGAATGGCAGTAGGCGCTATTTGAAATTTATCAAAATGTACCGGGAGCACCGGTAAATTTTTATATTCCATTTTTCTCGAAAGCAGAAGTATTTTAGGGGCTAAAATTTTTTTTAGTGCTTAAGCTACAGTCCCATATACGTCGCGGACCATCCCGGACCCCATCCGGGGTGATCCGGGATTCGGTCCGTGTTGACACCGTGTTGGCACCGGGGTGGTCCTGGATGGTCCTGGATGGTCCTGGACAATAGTTTGATCCGGGGTGATCCGTGTAGCCACCGTGCTGGGTCCGGGGTCATCCGTAGTGGCGCCGGGGCGGTCCGTGTTGATCCGTGGCAGTCCGGGAGTGAGTTATTGACCCCGGATCACCCCGGCGCCCCTACGGATGATCCCGGACCCAGCACCGTGGCGACACGTGTTGGCACCGGGGCGTTCCGGGATGATCCGTGTTTGCACCGGGATGGTCCGGTGTCATCCGTGTTGGCACCGTGTTGGCACCGGGGTGGTCCGGGACGGTCCGTGGCGGCTCCGTGCTGGGTCTGGAATGATCTGTACTGCTGCCGGGGCTATGCCCGGACGGTCCGGGGCGGTCCGTAGTGGTACCGTGTTGGGTCCGAGGAGACGGTCGGCGGTTGCGATTTTTTTAACAAAACATCCCGGACCATCCCGGATCAACCCAGACCATGGTCCAGGATGGTCCGGAGTGGTCCGTGCTCGTCCGTGCTGGTCCGGCTTTATATGGGACTGGGGCTTTAGAATACTGTACACGTACATCCACAGGGGCATCCAAATATATCAAAATTGTAAAGAATCACTGTCCAGCCAATTTTCAAAATTTACCAAAACTTTGTAATACCTTTAACAAAGCTGAATAAATCTCACCACCCAAATTTCACAATACTATGGTACTGGCATTAAAGTGACTCTGTAACATTGCCTCAACCAAAATCCTGGATTTAGCTCATTTTTCAATCTTAATTATAAACCTCGAAGTCAGTCAGGAATCCCATGGCTTTTACAAGCTCGTCGCCTGTCTGATTATCAAGATAATTGTGATTGGAAATCAAAATTTCATTTTTCGTTTTCCTAACGGCATTTATAATACTACAGTCTATGGTGGAAAATGACTGATGAAATAACTAGGTCACTCAATTTTTTAAATACTTTTTTGAGGCACTTCATGATCATTTTGAAGTGCAATTTTGTTAGGGCTTCAATATTACACCATATCACAGATACTGATTAAACACGGAGGGCCATGCATCTCAGATTTAACATTGTTAAACAATGCCTTTATTAAAGGTAAACTGCCTAATACTGTACAAGTACTACAGGTTTCCATAGGCCTACATGTATGATGTATACTTTGTGTTCTTCTGAATCACACTTACATGTACATGTACCAGAAGATTGGCACGTAATGTAGTGTACATGTGTACAATCTTTAAATTGGTTTGAATGCAAAGGTTTCACTGTTCTGTAAATGGTACTCAGTATTTAATCTCTTTTATGTGGTCCTAATATCTATTGAGTTAGCACACAGTCCTATTTGCTAAACGGACTAGTCTAACCTTTCAATTCCAGGACTACAGATTGTCAGTACTTGACAGATATTTTAATGTGGTCTTCTTTTTATTACATGTAGGAAGGTGCGTGTACACTGTATGTACATGTTACAGTTTAGGGTTTGGTGTAAAAATGTCAGGCCATCAAAGGGATACATGTACATGTAGGCCTTTACAACTGAAAACAGTGAAGTTTGATTGTTTGATGTGCCAAGTTTAGACCAAGAGCTCATGCAACCAGACTATACTTGCTAACAAACCCAGCCCTTATGTACTGTACTTCTTACTGTACATGTTGATTCCCTCCCCCCCCCCCCCCCCCCCCTCAATCAGCTAAAACGGTATTCATGTACACATGCATGTAGATACTTCAGTCCGATTTGATGAAAGAAAATACACTTAAAAAAAAAAATAATGGCATCATTTTCGTTTTGTTTTGATGCTGAATATTTAAATGGATCAGTAGGCACATTGTACATGTGTGCATTTGGTATAGTATGGTGTATTTTTCCCCCCTTAAATTTTTTGAAGTTTGTGCATATAATGTAGCAGGGCTTGAATTAATCCAAGGCCACCAAGGCCATGGTCGTGGATGCCCCTTTGATTGGCCTCAATGCCCCTCTCATTGGCCTTGGAGATTTGTTGTGCCCTTTCCAATTCTTCCTATTTGTTCTGCAATATAGGAATGTGCCCTACAGAAAAGTGGCCTTGCCCTAAAAATATTGAAATATAAGGCTTGATGTAGACAGCTAGAGCAACAGCAGACAGCTAAGGATGGTGTAAACTTGTGATAGCCACAGCAGCGCAACTACAGCCACCTGACTGAAGAAGAATGTAGATAAGTTTGCTCAAATTGTAATGAATCCCAATTTACATGTAACAGTTCAACAATTGTAGCCTTCAAATGGCACAATGAAATGAAAGCACAATTGTTTTGTAATGACCTGGCTTTCTAGTATGAAGCCAAGTGTCCATCACAGATTGAATGCGATGTATCGGTGTGGACCATTGGTCTGATCGGTCAGGGTTTGTGGTAGAGTCCATTGTGTTTAGGTGGAGTCTTTCTTAAAACCATAACAATGACAAGAAGAGAAATGCCCTTGTGGGTTTCTATTACCACTTTATACACCTTTAATAGGACAGTAGATTCACAAGTAATGGATTCATTGATCACTATTTACATCTACTGATTTGTGCACTGCAGAATACTGCAGAATGTGTGCAGTGCAATTTACACTCCATAATGCTCATCAAATCTCTAAAAGCTCTACCAGTATGTACATGTAAAAAGCCCTGTAGCCTCCACAACATTACAAACAAATAGTTCCTTTGATTTGTTTCTTTCTGGTTTCGCTCGATATGTGATCTGCAAATCACCTCTTGATTTCATCAGAATCTGTATTCTTCATTATTTAGTATTCATTCATTCTTTCTTTCTGTACTTTTTTGAGGTCAGATTTTCTATTAGAAAATGCACCATCCAACCACCATCAAATTTTTTTCTCACCACTAATTCCTCTCTGTCAGGAATAGAAAACCCTCTCCCTTTCAGTGTGATCACTCAACTGTGACGTCAGCTATAGATACCGGT
Organism: Strongylocentrotus purpuratus; assembly: GCF_000002235.5. Lineage (NCBI taxonomy): Eukaryota > Metazoa > Echinodermata > Echinoidea > Camarodonta > Strongylocentrotidae > Strongylocentrotus > Strongylocentrotus purpuratus. The sequence continues at coordinate 17,589,197 of NW_022145606.1, forward strand.
ATGAACTTATGAAGGCGCCGTTTGTGAAATCGCAATATATCAGTCATATCCAGGGCTTGCCCTTAACTTTTTTTTGAGGTGGCCAGCAGGGCCACTTGGGTAGGAGATCTGGGTGGCCAAATGGATTTTCAGGTGGCCCCACTTTTATGCGTTATTAAATAATGCAAATGTTTAATAAAAAAATGCATAAATTATACGTGTTAAAAGCAGCATGAGCTGTATTTAATAATGAAACTAGCCTTAGATTAAGCAGCCAGGAGCAAGGGGCAATTTATTTTTAAAAGTTGCCCCTTGCCCGCGGGGATTTACCAGAGCAAGGGGCAATTTCTTAAGAACCAGGGGCAATTTTCCAAAAACAGATGACAACTAATTACACAACTTAAATAAGTGCAAAGTAGTTAATTTCATAATGTGAATAGGGTCTACGATCAATTTAATAACTTTTTAATCTTAACAAGATCAACAGGAAAGATTGATTAAGAACATCAACTTGCACAGTAACTCCAGGAAGCTCCAACACCGGCGCCGGTGTTGGAGCTTCCTGGAGTTAATTAAAGTAACTAAAAATATTGATGAGCAAATGAATAGACACACAAACCTTCCGCCACACTCTCGGCAGTAGGAGCAAATTTGAAGAAATTATCTTTTTAATTGTTGTATAACCAAAGAAATAAGAAGAAAATTGACCAAATATTCGTACTAAAAAGTTGCGTAATTCGTAACGTGTGTTCTCGTAACCAAAATCGTACCTCGCACACACACTCTCATCATACCACGAATGGTCCGTCGCCCGATCCTAGCGGGCTAGAGTTTGTCAACAAGACCAACGCAGCTTTGGAGAGTCGCAGCGCGCGCAATTTTACCGGGACCGGACTCGTGGGAAGCTGGCCGGCTAGCTTTCTGCCACAACAACGCTAGGTCGGCTGCTGGCAAAATGAGAGTAACTATGATCGAGAACATCGTAGGTGTTCTTAACTTATCAATAAGAGAATTATTAATTCTATTTAAGATGAAATAATAAACTAGATCTACAAACAAACCTCGACAGATCTCTAATGACTATGTGAATGCTTGTTTATTTCTCAATTTCACGATTTGTTTTCTTGATCCTTCGATACATTTGTACGTACACTGTGCGTGCGCCATCGCGACAGCAATTTAGCGATCGCATGATCTGAACGTACGTACTATAGTGCGCTAGATAAGGGCGCATTTTCACGAAACACTTGCGCCTTATTAAGCACTAAATACGAAGATAGTAGAGAGCTCGTGCGCGGAAAACTGTTCGCAATCGATCCCGAATCACGAACAGTTTGCCGCGCGAGCTCTCTACTAGCTTCGTATTTAGTGATTTTATAAGGCGCAAGTGTTTCCGTGAAAATGAGCCCTTTACGAATCATTCGTGTATTTTGTCTGTTCTAATAATTTATGGGCGCATTTTCACGGCAAACACTTGCGCCTTGCCGTCTAGTTTTAGATGATTATGGGCGCAATTGGTGGTTTTATGAGCGCAAATTTGCGCCCTGCGCCCGCTTAATCGAAGGCTTGTTAAGTACCTACGCGACGGCGTGCATCGTTTTTATAAAGTTAGTATGCGAAACGAAACATTTCCTTGTTTGATAGATCGGATTGCGTCGCTTGGAAAAGCTTGGAAAAATAAATGTCGCCTCGGTTTCGGGTAGATCTAAAGGTTAAACAAGTTGTTGATAAATAATTTATATATTACTGTCCAAATATTTGGGTGGCCAGCCGGGCCATCTAGTCGGTGATTTCAGGTGGCCCGACAGCGTTTCAGGTGGCCATTGGCACCGGGCCACCGCTAAATTCAAGCCCTGATATCTTCCTACCTATACTGATACTCATTAGCCATAGAAAATTAACCAAATTTGCTTCACACAAACTTGAGGTTAAGGGTCAATATCCAGGTATTAGTGTCCATGTATGCATCATCATCTGCTTGTAAACACCAACATTTAAAAATGCTCAAAATCATTTCCTAATCATTTTATAGGGTACAGTTAAGGCCATTTTGCGCATTTGAATATTTTATGCTCGTGTGCATCCATACAGTACATGTACATGCCAACGTGCACAGATCTAAATGCTGTTTTTTCCCCAGGGATGTGATTTTTGATCCCTTAGCAACTTTATCAAAGAATTTTGTAGCTTATCTGCAGTTAGTTTGGCCAGGAGGGATTAAACCTCTCTGCTTGGTCACTGACATGGGGCTATCTCATTGAATCGGCTCCCAATTAAATGGGACCCTGGGGGACCAACTGGCACCAATTTATATAGGCATTGTTTGCTATACAGAGGGCGCAAGTAGCTACAAGGAGTGCAGTGGGGCTTTAAATAATGTCATACCTGGGCGTGACAGATACAATTCTGCGGGCACCTAAAATGTGCTAAAATTGTCAAATACGCCTACATGTACACTGTACATGTATGTTTAATTCATTGCTGCGCATCACCTACAATCTAATTCATCAGCAGTGACAAATTCCAGTCTAGGTTTTTCAGGATTCCTCAACCCTCTCTCTCTCTCTCACATGGTGCACCAGCAAACCTACTGTTGTTAGGTTTGTTTTGTTTTTCAAAAATAACAGAGGAAGAGGGAAAGGAAAAGCAAAAACGGGAGAGGAAAGGAAAGAAGGGGGATTTGAAATGTTGTGGAGTATTAAAAAAAAAAAAGGATAGAGGGGGAGGGGGGGGGGGGGCTTGCTGTCTTGCCAATGAGAATAAAGCTTTGTACACGTCTTATAGGAGGCATTTAGACACTGATAATAGGATGAAGTTATCATGGATTAGACATGAATACATTGTAAAGAATGATGGATGTAGAGACATAACAGGGGGAGAGAGAGAGAGAGCGAGAGCGAGAGCGATTTGGGCAGGAACCCTTTGTGTTGACCCTGCTATTGCATGATTTATCATGATATATGGCATTTACATTACCGGTGAATTAATAAGATTTCTTTCATAAACTTTACATGTCTTTGTTTGGACAATGCCCAACGATCAGACAAACTATAAAATGCTACATGTCAGAAACTTGTTAATTCTGTCGTAAAAAGTATAGATCCAGGGAGATTGGGAAGAGAAGGGGCTTACGCATTTTAACATGTGTATGTTTTAAAAAAGGCAGGGCTCCAAACTAACTGTTTTTTCCACAGTAGGTCTGGACTGCTGCAACTTACAATTGCACATGTGTGTATGCATCAGCACAAAATGACAGAAGTGCATGGGGTTCCTTTAGTACACTGTACATGTTTCAATGAGAAACCATTTTCAAGGGAAACAAAAATTGTGGTCTTTGTAGACAGGTGGTCACTAAAGCAGGTTTGAGTGGAGTATACATGTACACTATGGCCTGAATTCACAAAGGAGGTTTAACATATTACCCATGGTTTAAAAATTAGCGCAAATAATATAATATGATAATGATAAGCGCTAATATGAGACCTCTGACTGTGTCACGCTTATTTTGTACTAATTTTAGACCATGGGTTTATATACAATGTACATGTACTGTAATTTTTAAATGAAGATTAAAACCTCCTTTCTGAATTCGGGCCACTGTGTTTACAATAGAAGATGAAGAAAGAACACAAGAGAAACATATGTAGAGAGGAGAAAGACCGGGAATTTTTATTTTCAGAGTTGAATGAATTGCTTTGGCTTCCCAAGAAGTCCAAGTAAATCCTCTTAACAGTGGAGGGTTGAGTGAATTGTCATTATTCATTGAGTTTCTAGTTCTATGATTGTAAACAAAAATGGTGATTTGGAAGGGGCCTAAAGATGGGTAACTCAGAAAGACAGTACAGTTGATAAATGCTACCAGGGTTTGTATATCTATCGTGCCTATCAAACTACATATGTACTAAACGTGTCTTGGCATGCTATGAAGTTGTCAAGAATGAAATGAAAAAATGCATAGAATGTAATCTAATCTAATGTGCAGGTCTGATGATGTGAATCATATCTAAAAGATTATTTAGAATAGAATATGAAGTCAGGAGGACATGCTTGTTGTAATTCAGAGAATAGCTTATTGAAGAAACAAAGAAAAGCAGCTTTTAGAAATAGCAAAGATAGAGCAGGGCGAAAGAATATTAAGAAAGTAGGCAGAAGAATATTTTGTTCAGAAGTAGATAAATGTTGTTTTTTTGATAGCATTTACTAATTAGAACGGTTTGGAAAAAAGTTAAATCAAAGACGTAATGCACATGTATAGTAGGCTTCAGCCTGATACGGTACATGTACATTTAGTACAATAGATTCACTAATTTCATTCAAGTTGTTTGAAAATTTAAATAAAAATGTTCTGATATGTTAAAAAGTAGTACATGACTACATGTACATGTACTACATTGTACATGTACATGTAAGTCTGGTCAGCAGGTAGTCATCTTTTAGTCATTGCTTTTCATTCTGGGTAAATATTTTTGAGAGGTGTCTTTCTAAAACGTACTGTACCTTCCCATGAAATGCTAGCCTTTGATCCACAATAGATCAGTACTGACTCACTTCGGTTTATGTTTGTATGTTAAGTCTTCCTCAGCAGTGCTTGAATATGGAGTAGTGTTGAATTGAAAGGGGAAGAGAGTGGGGAAATACACTGTAGGCTCTATCTTGTATAAACTATGATTTAGAATAACAATTGAACAATTGATAATAAGTTTGATGTTTGTTAAAGTCAGTCTAATTCTAGTCTGATAGCTCAGACTCCGATTTTATAAGGTATCGGTGTCTGGAGTGTACTGTAGCTTCAATATGTTCAACAATAATATGTGTAAGGAGCGGGAACGGCTACCCCCTCAATTTTTAGGGGGGATCGTCGTCCCCCCCCCCCCCCCCCCCCCCCGAAACTTTTGTAAAAATGCCAAAAAGAAATTTATAGCAAATACTGACTAAACTCACTAAAAATTGCAACACACTTTTAACCTCTGGAGGGCCCAGAGACTAATGCAAATGTAAAAGTCTTGCTCAGTCCCTACATTCCCTCGCATAATCTCCTTCAAAATAAACTAGTAAATATTGTAGAAAATCTTGCATTTCGTCCCCCCTCCAGGCATGAAAAGAAATTGCCGCCCTTGGTAAGGAGGTTACATTGAAATCTGTAACTCAGATAGTTCTGACACTTTAAGAATTGTAAAGGATAATAGATGTGGCACTGGCAGCTAGCCTTCCCTGCAAGCTACATGTTAAGAGTATTCAAAGGAAAGTCTGTAGTATTATTCTGCGCGTACCTGTGCTTTCACTTTTTGCAAAAAAAACAAAAGTCAAGGAGCCCACCTCACCTCCAAAACAAATCTGTATTTAATAAACTGTACCGGTAATCGAAAAGAATGATAAAAACAAAATAGTAAATGTTGTTTTTGGAAAAGCATAAACCAGCTTGTGTAAAGGCTCTAAAGACCAAGAAGGAATGAAATAACAGATTTGCCTTTGATGATGCAGGGGGGTTTACTACTACCCAATCTATTTGAAGACATGAGTTGATAAGGAGTGGTAACCTTTGATATTTATTAAGTTGAGATTTGAGAGTTCCACCCAACAAACAATGAAGCTGAAGTGACAACAGTGTATATATTATGCACATGTACAGTATGTCAGCCCATGCTGTTTGTACAAGAAATAGTTTCTATAATATTAAAGCATGTGCATGTATTTTGATTTAATATTGTGGGATATTTTGTTAAATTTAGGTTTCTTTTCACTTTCTTTCTTGAAATGAATAAAAGCAGAGAAATCAGAGAAACAAAATGGCGAAAGTTCGCAAAAGATCGGACCAATAATAAGAAAGTTATAAATGCTTGAAATACAATTTGTATACCGGTATCACTAATTTCTGTTCTTCTCATAAGTTCTGCTACCCTTGGGGCACTACTCAAAATTTATTACGGAGAGTATATTATTACAGGTCTCGAAAACCATCCCAAGTTAGTGCCAGGTAAAACGTCTGATGTGTAAAATACCACAGGTCAAAATCATGGTATGGGTCTTGACTCTTGAGCTTGTGCGTACAGTGTATTTAGATCAAATCAAATCAAAGAAAATTAAATAGCCTACTCTCATTATGTATACATTTAGATGTACAACCCTGTACATACACAATGACTCATTTAATTAGTGCAAACATTTAACGTCAATAACATGTAATTGTTTAGTTGATCAAAGTACAGTACAGTTAACACTTGTGTGAAAGACATGGCATTACATGCATATATAAACATAGTGTCCCAAATTATAAAAATATGATATTATGATGTTCATGTATGAACATGACACATTTTGCATTTAACTTTGAAGTTGCAGTGTTGCCATGCTGTGGGTTCACAAAATCAAATTGACTACCGGTAGTAGTATAGGTCTGTTTTTTTTTAATGATTTCATCTTTAATAAAGACTAGTCTAGACTATTCATAAATATTTCAACAACTTTCAGGAATAAAATTGGGGCTTTGAGGAAAATCTGATTATTCAAGCTTCATCAGCTAGTATTAGGCCTGTGGAAAATAACATTATTTCTTACCAAATTCTTATTGATTAATTAGAATTATGAACATCTGTCTTGTGAAATTATTAATTCATTGTTTGTTGAGCAGAAGCTAGCTGACCGGTATCACCGCTTATAGGCATGTGTGGACTCAAAATCTTCATGTACTGTACACATCTACCTGGTGTATTTTAATCTACACACTGTAGGTCTATAAGCTACATGTATGCATGTACATTGAAGTAGGCATTTTTTATTAGTAGTAGTACGGTAGTACTATTTTTGTTTTACCATTATTATTATCATTATCATTATTGTTATTGCTGCTGTTGTATTTGCTGTTATTGTGTTACACTAAACTTGTACATGTATGTTTACCGGTAATGTTTTATTTAATATATTTTGAGAAGTGCCCCAAGGTAGAAGGAACTTGTGAAAAAAAGAGAAATCAATGATATTTTTGTACACAGCAAATGGGAGAGTTATCCATGTCCTACTTCACAATCCACTGACCGAACTACCAATTTGAGATCCGCGTAGACTTTGATCTCATATTCCAAATTTAAAAACTTCCTTACTCTTGGTCTGATTCAATTCAAACTTCTGCCATTCTGTTTCTGTTATTTTTTCTGCTTTCATTCAAATCAATACAAGGGTTGGTATGGGGTCATGATTTTGGTTCAAATGAAGCATATATGCAATTTTACAACATTCAATGATCGTTGTCACGGTTGAAATTGAGTCTAAAGTGATGAAATTGTAAATAATAATCTCTTTATGTTGTATAGCACCCTCTCAAGACTGATATTACTTAAGCTTTTAAACATTGTTTCTTGACTTCAATCGACCGATTTTCTATTCCCTTTGGCAATGATATACATGTATCAGAACTGCATATCCTGCATGGCCTTTAAAGATGAAGTTGAGTTCTGGTCAGGCGATTGTATTGTGAAAGAAACGGTGTGGAATCGACCAGAAAAGGTTGATCAAGTGTATTGCAAGGTTCTGGAATCATCAAAATGATAAGAAATTTGGCCAAGTCTTGGTAAAGTTACAAACACTGTACACAGAAAGATGTATAGGGGACTACACAAACATGTGGCGTAAAAATCTGTCCATAGATTTTTACAATGTTACATGACATATTCAGAATATGAAGGCATTTGAAGAGCCATGCTTTTCAGGGAACATGTCTTATCTGATGTTCTTCCACACTTGCGTAATAAGAATGATAACGCTCACAAATTATTTTTCACCTCTTCCCAGAACTCAACATTCTCTTTAACAGGCACTATTTGAAATATTCAAAAAATTACTGGGAGTACCGGTAAATCTTTTATTATTCAATTTCCCCGAAAGCAGAAGGGTTTTAGGGGGTAAATTTTCTAGTGCTTACAAATACATCTACAGGGGCATCCAAACATATCAACATTCTCAAGAATTGCTATCCATTCAATATTTAAAATTTACCCAAACTTTGCATTACCTTTAAAAGTAAACTGCAATTTTCCATTGCACGGTTTTTCATAATACTAGTATTCTTAAGTCAATATGCAATAGAGAAAAGAGGGTACAGTCACCCTTACAAAATCCGAAAGGACTTTTGTCAAAATCTGCTTTGTAATGTAATTGACTGTGCAATTGTGCATGAATGTTTACATTGTCGATATGTTTTATGGTTTTCAGATATCACCATGGAATTTTTTGCGGTGCGTTCTGATGATTTTTCAGTTCAGTTGAAACATCGCTTGACATTTGTCTAGCGAACATGGCAAATATTGACAATTTCAAGACTTGTTTAATCAATTATTATGATGATTATGAATTTGATCCATTTGTATGTTACGGTATACAGTGTATGTCACTTTACGGGTGTATGGCATTTTACACTGAATGTTTTTGCTTTTACACTGTTTTAGAAAAAAATCACTATATGACTTTAATTAGCTCCTACTTTTTTTTCCTATTTTCTTTTGTTGCATAGTTATAAGTGTGTACATATTTTGTTGGATATTTTGTTATTTATACAGAATATTTACTAAATCTTTGTGATTTTTTTTTTTTAACACTTCACACAGCTATACAGTAGGTGTGTGTACCAAATAATAACAATTTTCCCACTTGCATATATAGCGCTTAATACATCTACGATGTCTCGAAGCATTTTACAGATGTTCTATTACCCCGGTCATAGGATTCAATACTTGCCCGCACACAATGTGTGCACAATCTCCACTCCCTGGGGAAGCATTCCAGCCAGGCGCTACTTGACGCTCTATAAGCTATTTGACCAGCACTGACGGTACACCTGGGTGGATAGTAGCAAGTGCAGGTTAATATCTTGCCAAAGGATATTAGTGCCATGTCGGGATTCAAAACCTTGACCTTCCAAAATTGAAAACTATGTTTCAGTCCTATGTACAGTACCTTGACAATTTGAGAGCTAGCTCTTTGAGGTGAAAGCAATCCTTTTACTTAGACATTTATTGGGATTCTTCAACAACAAGGGCTATACAGGGCGTATCATAATAAAGGATATTGAAGTTTAATGACGATTTATATGAAAACTACTGATTTCATAATCAAGCATTTTATGTCTGTTAAAGGACAGAATGTCCTCTTTTTAATGACACCCCGATCATACTACTACTGTCACAGTTGACTGAATAACAAAGCATTGCTGTCCACCATGTGAAAGGTGCACTGTGACAAGTTAGCATTCACAGATAAATTCTAAAGATTAGTGCTTGTGTCAGCCCAGACATATTGAAATGCTGAACAATGAGTGGATTATGTGTCTAAGAAGGAAATGTTATCAAACTTGGCACAGTGCACCTTTCACATGGTGGACAGCAATGCTTTGTTATTCAGTCAACTGTGACAGTAGTAGTATGATCGGGGTGTCATTAAAAAGAGGACATTCTGTCCTTTAACAGACATAAAATGCTTTATTATGAAATCAGTAGTTTTCATATAAATCGTCATTAAACTTCAATATCCTTTATTATGATACGCCCTGTATACACATGTAGGGTAGGAAATTCATGAAAAAGCTTGCAATATATTTTCATCATGAACCAGAACTCCTCTATAAGGCCTAAACAAAAAATGTTGTATTGCCCTTTAGTTACAAATGTAGGTGCCAAAACATGGGTCGGTCGGTCAGAAATCTTTTTCTTTTTTTCTACTTTCTCTTTTTTTAAGCTCCCTCTTTGGGCTGATTTTTCTCAGTTTTGAATGCTTTACCGTACCGTAATACTTTTTTTTTTTTAAGCCGACCGTCTATTTCAAAAAATGTTGGTCGGTCGCAAAGGGCAATACAACCAAATGTAGCAAGATTTGATCCAAAATTGAAACCTAAGTTCAGTCCTAACTTAACAATTTGAGAGCTCTTTGAGATGAGAGCAATCTTTTTATTGAACATTTCTACCTTGGTATTCTTCAACAAGGGATATAAACATGTAGATAAGCTAGGACATTCATGAAAAAGCTTACAAATTGTTTTTCTTTAATATGAATCGGAACTCCCCCTTCTCTTTAACTTTGGCCACTTTCATGTAAAGGCCATTCACAACCCAAACACGCAAAGACAAGTTGTGAATTGTCTTCTGATACAATAGCTCTCTGTGCTGCACAAGACATAGAAAATGCATGGTTCTCCATAATTGTATTTGCACAGTCAAACTGAGTAGAATGCCATTGTATTGGATGTTTACTATATGCTTCATGGCAAATTAAATCTACCATTTAATGGATTCATTCACTAGTCTGCCAATAAAGACCTCTATTAGCGATTAGCTTATCAAAATATCTATTCACATTTCAATTTTTCTCCCAAAGAAAAGGTTTTATCATTACTTTTGCTAAATATACATGTAGTTTATAATTTGAACATTATTGTATATGATTTATCCATTTCATTTTTCAGTTCAGAGATGGTCTTTAAATGTATATGTAGTACACTGCGTATCAAAAAAGTTTACCAACTTTGGTAGCTTAAAACCATTCACTTAATGATGTAATCAAGTTATTATATGTTGATTAATGTACTATTACCAGTCTCTTTTTCATGTAAAAGATTATATCATGTTTTAGTGTGGTTTTGAATAAACAAACTTGAACTTGAACTTGAACTATGTCCCATTTGCAGGCCAAAAAAATGTAAAGGTTAAATTCCAACGGCATTTGAAAGATAATACTAATTTAAAAATTCCCTAAAAATAGGGGGGCTTGAAAATGTCTTTAAGTGGGAAAATAATGACTATTAGTTGTCAAATCGACTTAAGAGCTATATAGCCAGTAAGTAATAGTCTGATTTTTCAGACCATTGTACCGAATGGTCGTACGTTTTATGCTGCGCAAAGATTCAATCGGTTTAATTTTGGCCATTACAAGGAGTGGGTTATTGATGTAGACAAATGCTTGTACCCTTTTAATTACAGCTCATTTTTTTGTATGTTACTACCAAAGAAGAAAAAAAGCCAGTCAGTCACTCATAGTGTCTGACAGTGAAGTCTAGCAAGTAAACGGGTTTCCTTGCATAATTTGAATATTAGGACACTGCTAACGTTAAGATTTCACAGATAGGACATACATGTACATGACATATTCATAATTCCTGCAAATTTCTAATTCTAAATTCAAGATGTGCAGTGTATTATGTGACTTTGAATTTTTAACAATAAACCTTGACAATTCCATTCCATTCAATTCAATTCTAGAGTTGGGTATATAGACTAACTGTGTCATTCTTATTTGAAGGAATAGATTGAAAGGGATTGCATGCCCTTGATGTGCATACCAATACCAAAGAAAGTAATACGCTAAAGGGATTAAGTGACTCTTCGCACAAATATCTACATTTGGCTGAGAGCAGAGACGCAGAAAGAGTTCCAAAACTCAAGGGCTTACAAAGTACAAAATAGATTATATACAATTTTGTATGTCACTTGCTTCATTTCACTTCTTATATCTGTCAACCTCTTTCTTTTGAATGTCCTTCGGTACAGTTTACGCATCAAATTCCATGCTTAACAGCTTTTGAATAGAATGGTGACAATAGCGTCACAGTCTATAATTCATTCAAAGGAACGTATTGATCACGGTTTCTCAATGGCTTTCATAGAGTCTTTGACTCTTTTCTTCACTCATGCTGGGAGAAATGTTTGACTTTCACGCTAGAAATATGTCTGGCATTTTGTTTGCTTTCAAATTTGAGTGAAAAATTTAGGATTAACAATACTTCCGGAGTGCATGACTTTGATCTCTGAACTGTTTTGCGTCTCATTGAAACTTCTCTATTTACTGCTTTGACTGCTTTGTGCTCACCCTACAGTGTAACTAGATAAATATATTGCATAATGTGAGAGGTCCTTGTATTGGGGCCAGGGTCCAGATTCCAGAATCCCCTCCCTTTTTTTTCTTTTCATGCCAGTGAATATCTATTCCTTATCATTTTCTTTCTTGGAAATGACATACATATTATGTGCATGTGATTAGCAGTAAGCACGATGAGATTACTAGATAAGATACATTCAAACCATTTAAATGTACATGTACTGTACATATATATCTGTTGCACTAATACGTTTGAAGATGCTGTGGAAATGCATGCTCATGGGGCCTGAATCAATTCTGAAAATATTTGGTCTGTTTGAGTTTGTTCCTGTTTATGAGTGCATTGCAAATTGCACAAATATGTTTATGTTTGTCTTTGCGGTCATAGTGGACCGACTTTGATTGTTTGGACTCAATGGGATATATTAAATTCTATGACTGTCTCTCCCACTTAAATTGCAGGCTTATACTTCAGGTCATTGCTTTCCGATTTAGATTGGTTGTGGTGTCATGCATCGATGTGTTGATCATATAATATTCATTTCCTATGCTGTCATCCGTCATTTGCGTAAGGAGCAAATGTTTTTCCTTCTTTTTGTTACTTTTTAAAGGAATTTCCATTATTGTTGAGGAATTGTGTTTGTAATCAACTCTTTATTGACAAAAGTAAATGATTTAAATTGTGGTTTCCTTCTTCTTGTTTCTTTTTACAGGAATTTCCATCACTGTTGGGTAATCCAAGGGAAATATGGCTTGATTTTGAATGCTGTTACAATGTGATCTTTTTCTCATTGGTGAGTATTGAGATCAAAATTTATTCATACATACATATTTACATTACATGTAGCTTGCTTACTGTGTAAGAATAACCCAATTCAATTTATATGCAGCTGGAATAGGTCCGACCGCCAGATAAGAGTACCGAAACTGTGACATCATAAAAATCTTTTTCTTAGAATTTCTCATTTTGTACTTCATTTTCCAAAAGAGCATCACAATAAACAATAATGTCCAAATGTTGAAAACCAATTGAATATGTTGAGTATTGGCTGAGATATGACCTTCCGAATAAATAGAGTTCAATAGGTTCTCACTGTTATTTTGCACTGGAACCTCTTACAGTATGCAGGACAAAATATTGTTTGTGATTGACTTTAAAATACGTGCCAAGCGCCAACCCTTCCAAATTATCCAGAATATTCTGATTTTCTGAATTTTTAGGACCTAAAAATTTGGAATATTCAGATTTTTAAAAATTCTGAAAGACCGTTGTTTTCTTCTTTTTTTTCTTTTTTTTTCAAGCCATGGTAAGGCTGTGCGAACCCTGCTAGAAATTCCTAATTCTTATTTTCAAATGTTGGCAGGTATGCTTTAAGCCTTAAAGGAAAAGTCCCTCCTGATATCTAGTTGGTTTTCATAAAAGTACCAACAACAAAAATGAGCAGCGCATTTTAGTGAAAGTTTGACCAAAATCCTACTAAAATTATTAAGGTTATGAATTTCTAATCAACAAAGCACAAACTGGTAACATTGTGAAGTATGTTGCGAGCTCCTCTCTCATTTGTGCTGTATATAAAATGTAATATATTTTTAGTAATAGCTTTGTGTCATACTAGGGGTTGCATAGAAACATATTTGCAATATATGTCAGAAATAGACATTTCTGATTTTTTTTTTTTTTTTTGGAAATAGCAAATGGGAAAGAACCTCTCAAGATTCTTCTCAGAGTTGCCAATTTATTTTTGATTGCTCGCAACTTAGAAAGTGTATAACTTTCATATTTTCAATTGTATTTCGTTAAAGTTTTACTGACCTTTATTTTTATGCTTCTATTACAACTAACTTGATATCAGAGGGGACTTCCCCTTTAACCCTATTTAGCCCGGGCTATTTTGAAACTGCATAGCCCAGGGGGGGGCTTCTCAGGCCCCCCCCTGTGATCTCGGCCGTGAAACGCCCGATCGCCGCGAAAATTTGCATACATGTCAAGTGAAGTGTATAGAATACTATGGTAATTTCAATTTTTTTGAAAAATTCACTCATTTGCATATTTATGGTAATTTATGCAAATAAGGTCATTAAATTCACATTTTTGCCCATAAATCAGACATTATTCATATTTAAGCATTCTTTCTCACTACATATATTTGTTAGACCATTTGGAATAATAATACAACACAAAAATTTGAAAAACCAGGGTTATTCCTTATGTTATCTATTGTTTTGATAATTTCTTATGTATTTCTTTGTTTTTTTAACTTATGTATTTTATTGTTTTTGTTGTTTTATTTCATTTCCAACTATAATTCAACTATTTTGACCCCAAAATAAACACCTAAAATCTGAACAAGACCAAATAACCAATGTTTTACCTCTTTATTTGAAAAATGAGATTTCCATATGTTTTGTACACAAATCACAAAAATGAGCGATTTTCGGGCTGACATGCGAAGACAAAAGGACACGTGACTTTGTAATGGTAGGTCCGATTTTCGAAAAATTTCTTTCAAAAGTTGCGCAAGACTCGAAAGAAAAAAGTCACAAAATTTCAGTGCAAGATTTTCTTGCGTTAAAAAATTATCGCGAAAAATGTCGAGGGGGGGGCTTCTCAAGCCCCCCCCCCGGGCTAAATAGGGTTAACTTGCCGCTGTTGGGTAAATGATACAGTTTTAAAATACCCTTTTAACAAATTAAATCTCTTTTGAAGGGAATGAGGAAGGAGCAGGGATCATGCTCTTATTCTCAGAGAGAGGGCACCTTGTTTACTACTATATTAATAATATACTGTTAAAGTAGAAATATTTGTGATACATTAATTTTCGTGGATTTCGCGCCAAGATCTGTAAGCTTGAATTTTAAAACTCACGAAAATATAAGCACTACTTCGTATGCATGTTTTGAACAGGCTAAATTGCGTGCAACCCAAATTTAAGAACCGGCGAATATGTTTTGGGGTCGCCCAGCGCGAAAAGTTAATCACGCAAAAATAACAGCGTTTACAGTAGCACTTGTATATTTCTTTTGTTGTGTCTCGTGACATAATTTTCCTGTCCACTGAAACCAAATTGTCTGAACTCTGTGTATCACTATAGACCTGTGTGTGTGAATGCACATGAATACATGTACATGTAGTCTGTGTTGGCACATAGTGAGATAAACAGTCAAAAAGAGCTTTATTGTTCCAATAATTGCCTATATTGAAGTGCTGGTGATTACAGGAATGGTCTAATGACAAATGTGCACATCATATCGATACAGATCATTTCCATACTATCCCATTTCAAGGCATATATATATATCGATACGGCTCATTTCCCTACTCTCCCATTTCGAGTCTCCATTATGTAGGTGAAGGCATCAGACCTGTCAACCAAATTCACATCCAGGTTATTTTCTAAAGCCTTGTGATGAAAGATGGTTGAATGTTATGGCCTGATGGACATCTTTGTTAGTAGAGAGAAACCCTCCCACTGGCAGAAAGCTTATTGACACCATCCATCATTGCCAGCAAGAAGAAAAACAGATTTCTGTTTATTAAATATGAAACCTCAGACTATAGACCTTGAACATGCATGTACTGTACATCTCTATTCTTAGATAGGTCTATAAGTGTAGGCTAGAAATGTCTCATAGTTGCTTGTTATTGTCATTATTACAGCTCCTGTAACATTACATAAAAAGTTTCATCTAAATCACCCCAAATATTTCACAATTGTTCCATTAGCAAATATGCAACTCTACATATGTGCTACATTTTGAAAAAAATCAAAATATTATTCTGAAGATTGCCAGACAAAGGTAGGTGCATGCATGATTTATTCTCTTCAGTAGACATGCACTTTAATACAGATCAAATAAACAGGTTTGTCCATAAGGACTCTCAGGAGGGCTTCCAAGTATATCATGATTTTTTTTTTTCTGTTAACACAATTTTGTGTTATTTCTGTCTTTCTGCAGATGCCACAGACATCAGCATGAGGAACAGCCAGATACATGAAGCTGAGCAACAAATTTTCATAGAGCTAAACTCTCATGACGTTTTAGGAATTATTTTCTTGTGAGAGCCAAAGCGACGCAACCATGGGAATGACACACTCGAGGTCCGAGGACCTCTACAAGAAGTCTATTCTCGACTCAGAGACATTTATTGGCAGTAGAACAGAGACTCCTGGCTACTTTAGTCGGACGGTCCATACCTTGGACTTTCTGGATTCCAAATTCCCAAATCGTGCAAAGACAGAGATGTCCTATAATGGACCCCCATCCCACCTTCAGAACTCAATCGATGTGCATCCTTTTTGGAGTGAGTTTGGGCGTGAGTATCAACCTACAGATCGCTACCATGACATGTCAGATGTGCCACGAGGGTTGGTGCCTGGCACAGACACTGCACAGGAGATGAGGAACCTAGAGCAAAGAGAATCAATGAAAGACTTGAGGAACCAAGTCAAAGCTAAGATGGCTCAAGTAAGACCCATTCCTGAGGAAGAGCGGGAAGAACTGTCACAACCACAGTCTGTACAAGCTCTGGATGAAGTGGACTCTGCTAAAATCCCACCGCTGCCACAGAGTAAACCCATCCAGCCCAAACCATCACAATCAACAGAAACAAAGCATTCCCCTTCAAAAATCTCAGACAATACATTGGATATACATGTAGATGCTGGGAGTTTCCAGGCCGAAAAAGCGGCTTTGGATCTCTTGGATACCGTGATCATGGAGAGTATGAACCTTGGGGACGAAGATGACGAGGAGGAGGTCACGACCCCTCCCGTTATACAGGACAGCAATTGGTCACTGGGGGCAGAGTCGTTCATGAAAGTTGAAACGCGCAGGCGGAACTTAGATAGACCTGCTTCAGGGGTAATGCTAGATGCCAATAACAGGAACTCTCAGAATGTGCTCCGGACATCTATGTACTTACCAGATGCAAACTTCATGAGTCCGCACAGTGCAGCTGCAAAGTCCAACCCAAATACGTCATTGCTGGCCTACAGAATGGAAGCAGACAACCATCGAAATGCACTAGACATCCGACCACGACCAAAGAGTACCCTAGGTTTTCCAACTGAGAAATCACTCAGTAATGGGCTGAGTAATAGCAGTATTGATACAGGAGTTTTCTCCGACAGTGGCACAACGAACAGTGCATCGAGCAACGACAGTGGGATTGGTTCAGGAGGGGGTGTGAGGGACTTGGTGAAGATTTACAACCAACAGACGCGAGCATCCACGCTTGAACCCTCCTGGAAGAGGCGTTCAGCCAACCTGGATAATTATGGAAAGTCAGGAGGTACACAGACACTTGAGCAGAGCACCAACCAAACTCAAAACTTGCCATTTGAAGACAACTTGGGGGCGCCTGATAACTCTGCCATCTTAGATGAGATTCGTAAGGAGTTACAGTTAAATCTTGCAAACTAAAGTCCTGTCGTAGAGATCGATTGTATGATAATCGTAATTGAACATGACCGCAACTACTTCCAAAAAAAATCAAATGAAGAGTAATTTCAATACCCTATTGTATCCCATAGATAGAGATTATATTTTGATCAAATAATATGACATGTTGTCACTGTGTTACATCAAATGTTCACCCATTGCAAAAGGTAATGGACAAGGTTATTAAAATTGCTTTAGGTTGATTATGTGAACTGCCTTGCGATCATGTTATTAATGTTTTATGTCCTCCTAATCATTGCTGGGTATCCTTGTTTAGAGTCAATATCTAAATGATCATTTGTACATTATTTCTTTAACTACTGTACTGGAAAGTTCGAGCTGTATTTCAATATTTAAGCTATGAGTTCTCAGTACTCTAAAAGTGGTGTTTTGGCAGTGTCTTGTGGACCTACAGAATGTTTGTCTGATGTTGAGTTTGTTGGAGTACTTATAGTTTCTTTATGAGTGACCCTGGCTGGCTACTGGTCTCATTTACATCAGAGTAAGCCATTGCATCAAGACTAAGACCGAATTTGAAGAAAATAGGCGTAAATATTCATAAATGAATGATATACGGTACGCCAATTTAACTATAACAACAACAACAACAACGAAAGAAACAGGATGTGTTTAATTAGTGTACCAGGATCTGGTATAATCTGATTATCCCTTCACAGAAATCTCTATAGATTTCTAATCCTCCTTTTATTACCTTGTACAATACAGTGAAACCTGTCAAGACTGCTCGATGGGAAACATCAAAAGTGGTCTTCATAGGCAGGTGGTCTGACTTTATGTACAGGTTTCTTTTGTATAGGTTTCAATGAATTACCATATTCAAGGGAAACAAAAAATGAGGTCTAAATAGACAGGTGATCTTTTTATACAGGTGGTCACCAAAGCAGTTTGACTATACCTTGGTGGCCAGAGCGCTTGAACTTTTCTCTAAAGTAATTTTCTTTTGAGACTGGAGTCACTGGACATCCTGCTCTCCTTCAATTTGGTAAGTAGTACACAAATATAGGTCACCTGCTTTTGTCTTTTCCCTTCAAAATGGTTTCTCATTGAAACATGTACTAACGAAACCTGTACATAGAGACCTCCTGCCTATAAAGACTACTTTTCTTGTCTCCCTGCAGCGGTCTTTTCACACAGGTTTCACTGTATATCATTTAAAGCTGAGAATCTGCTCTTAGAACCAGACCTAAAATAACCGAAAAATTCTGTGTTGTTGTTGGGGGGTGGTGCCTGGTCATATTTTGATCACCTTACAAGCTCTGAAAGCCTCAGATACTTGCATGCATACTTGAAACAAACTCTTTAATCAGAATCAAACTGGTTTTTTATAATAGTGTACTGTATCACAGTAAAAATTGAATGTTTTGAACGGGGATGCCTTGGAAGTCATAGGCAAACCTTGTTGCTGTAACCTACATTTATATGTTAATTTGTAATATACATGTATGAACAGATATTATTTATACTCAAATTATTATTTACATCTACATTATATGTGTTGGTTTTTGTGTTGTATTAACATTTGTAATTCCATCATATAACATCAATTTTTGTTGTGTATTTATGGTTGATTGTGGCCCTATATGTAAATTCCTTGAGTGAGCTATCCCCTCTACACTTTGTGAGCTAGCCCCTGTGATATTAAACTTTCAACATGGTGATGTAAAGAGAAACAGAACTTGATTTAAATGGAATCTGCTTTTCAGTCCATTTCAGTCCATTTCAGTCCATTTCAGTTCAACTCAATGTATTTATTTATCCAATGTACGTTCAACATGGATATTTGTTTATCTCACATGTAAAATAAAGGCTCGGACAAAGCTTACAAAGAACAGAAATATGATGATACAAAACATGGATACATCTTGGTGATGGCCTGTATAATCTCACCCTTGGACGGGTGTATTCACATATTTTGCCACTCATGCTTAAATGGCATTTAAAACAGTAACACACTGACCTTGATGAAATCCTTGATACATGTTAAGTGTGAATGCAGCTTGCTTGTTGTCTCCCCTGTACATTAAGAATGCTGTGTAAACCAAAATATTTTCTGTTTGTTAAACCTGGACCAATTCAAGAAGTGGTCCATATTTGAAAAGTTTCACAATGTGGAAGAACACAATAAGAACATACCTACCGGTACATGGACAGTTTCACTTTTTGTGAAAGTTAGTTATCCGTAAATATCAGTCCATAAAGATTTATGAACGGGTCATTCATTTGAAGATTCTGATGGAATTGCATTTACAGTACATGTATGTCGTACAGGCCACCTGTATAAGAAGACCACCTGTCTATAAAGACCATATTTTTTGTTTCCCGTGAAAATGGTTTCACATTGAAACATGTACTAAATGAACCTATACATGAAGACCACCTGCCTGCCTATAAGGTTTCAGTGTACGATGTATTTCCAATAGAGTATTATATACTGCCTCACGTTGGGTATGTAGTGGTATTAGTTGATATGCGTGTGTATTGAAGTTGATCAGCATTCCAATCAATCATCACCTTTAGCTTTGCATCTTGTATTTTTTCATCTACATGTACGGTTTGTATTCATTTCATTTCAACTGCTTCTATCATATGTTTCATATTTGATATTCATTGTATCTTTGTAGTCTAAGGTAATTTTGAGTTAATTTTTGACGGTTAATATGTTCTTATTGAATCAAATTAAATTTGAATTAATTTGAGCCACTTTCTGTTCAAATTCTGGTATTCAAGATCACATTTGTCGACAAAGATTTTGACATAGTAGTTTTGACATGTCAATTCCTTTTTGGAATGAAATACAATTTTAGCATTAATTGCTCAAGGTGCTATTGTACTTTTTTTTATTCATCAACCATAGCCAATCTATCATAGATAGCCAGCCTTTTTAAGTAATTTGTTTAAATGGTATGTTGCTTTTAAACAATACTTGCTTTAACTTAAAAAAGGCAGAGATAAATTTCTGACCAAGATAATGATTCTGCTTTGTCAAAAAACAAAGAGACCACTACAGCTGCATATGAATAGAGGAATCTTGTGTGAGTTGCATCACATCTGCTTCTTTTCATGTAGGAAAAAGGGACATTTTGACAACATGTGTCGGCCTACAGGTTATGTAAAGAAATGGTAACAAATAGTTTTGTGGACATACATGTGACCTCCTGACATCAGGAAGACTCTTTGGTCTCTGGTTATAGTGAGGCATTTTGCTTTTTCTAGTGAAATTAATGAAAATTTGTTCATGTTGGATGTTACTCATAGATGCTTTGAAGTGAATCGCTCTCAGGACAATGATGGAATGATGACACTTTGATAATTGTACCCAAACAAAATGTTAGTTAATTAGTTGTACATTCATAATAATTCCTAAAACATCGAGCTATTAAAGGCAATGCATAGATCACCAGGGGGGTGTCTCACAAAGATCCTAAGTAGGACTTAAACATTATGGAAAGCCGTTCGCATCTTTCAAAATATTTTGTAAAAGTTATTATAAACGGCATAAAATGTTGATTCAAATCATTCATATTTTCTATTATCAAGGAGATTTCATGTTCTTGATGTAAAATTTATGAAAAGTCTAAAAAACTTCAATTTTTGCTTTTAAATATATTTTATTTTAAGGCAACAAGTGGCTCTCCATAATGTTTGAGTCCAACTAAGAGTTAAGTTTGACTTAGGATCTTTGTGAAACACTCCCCAGTAATGCTAACTGCCCTTATGAATCTGTCTTTGTAGACACGGTATTTCATAATGGTATTGCTCACTAGTGTATGCTAATGAACCTTTAGCAATCAGCATCACTTTTCACACAACCGATATATTTTCTAAATAGACCATTTTCTTTTTAGTTCTATAAAGAGTGATCAATATGGATGATACATGACTAGCTCTGTCAGGATTGTCTGTGTTGCTGCCTCTTCGCCTGCACAATCTGATTTTATTTTTTATTTTTAGGATATGATATAAAGGCAAACCAAGTTATTGTTTTTCATTGCTCTTTCAGCCTCATGTGTGCTTTGTTGTATATTGTGGGGATGATTTTATATTTGTAGATACCGGTATAAACAAAGAACTGACAGCTCATTTTTTCTTCTTTATATACTATAGATATATGTGACTTTATACTTATCACTTTCGGAATAACTTACAATTTTTTTCTTTTCTTGCTTTTGATATGTCAGGTTTTACAATATAAATCCCAGTTTGATGGATGAATTAGAAAAATTAAAAAAATTAAAATTGAAATGGAACATTTTAGAAGTTTGATTAAATGAAATACAATGTGTAATTGAACAGGACCATGAGACAATATCCTCTACTGGTATGCCTTTTCTTCAATGCTTTTATATTATTGTTTTTGACTTGATCCCAAACTGATAGTTTATTGTCACATATATTGATACAACTCTTTGTTTTTTTGTGGAAAACTGTTTTGTGCCTTTTTGTATTTCAACCACCATTCCAAGCACAGAAAGCATGTCACAGTATTGTATGTAACTTAGGTATTAGACAAGATAATATTAACCACATAACAGGATTTGATGCATTGTTTGCAGTAAAATGTTATCAACATGTCTGTTTGGAGCCATAGGGGTGTTAACTCTGAGTGACATCATATGAGTTGGTATCCTTCCGGTTACAGAGAAATTGACAAATATATATACCAGTATATTTCTTTTTGCATAAGGAGTACATCCCCTTGCATTTTAAAAAGTGACTTTACATGTAATGAGTAAAAGAGAATAATTCATGTCCTTTTTCACAGTACACAAATGGTGTATTTCTTATTCTATTTCACCACCTTGCTTTTATATGATGTACCAACTAAAGAATTTTGATGTTATTCCCTCATTTTAGTTAGAGAAATTTTGATACATCGCCAAAGAATTTGGTAATTCTAATTTTGTCACGGAGCATTACACAAAATAAATGGAATGGAAATTATGTGGCAGCTCAGGACACTTTGTGACAAATTGCCAACACTTAATTGAGTGTCAAGCTATTGAAATTATAGCCGGCTCATTTTTATTTGCCAAATATTTTGTAAGTGATTTTGGGGGGAATGGCTTTGAAAAGTGTTGTTGTGTATATTCTAATCAAGGTTGGGCAGCAGTGTAGATATGAATGCTTATTAGGTCTCTGAAGGATGGCTTGAGTCATGGTATTGGATAGAGAATAATTTCTCATATAATCAAATAAGATAATAATTAATAATATTTTGCACTATATTGCTCTTAATATATCGACAAAGTCTCTAAGCGCTTTACAGATATATTATTACTGCGGTCATCGGATTCAGGCATGCTAGCACACACAATGCATAATGTATTTTCAGACACTCACAATGATGAGCAAACAACATTAATGTTCCCATTCTATTGGGTACCCATTTAACACCTGGGTGGAGAGTGGCACATGTAGATTAAAGTCTTGCCAAAGGACGTTAGTACCGGGCTTGGATTTGAACCCAGTACCTATTGAGCTACAGTCCGGTGACTTATCCACTAGACCACAACACCTCAACAAAAATGTTCATCAATATTCTAATTGAAGACTGCTTACATTGATTGATAAGGGCGTTAAGTTTGTTATAAATTGTCCTGTCTTTGAGCCCAAAATATGCTCCATTCTGGTTATGGCTCCTACAATTTATCTAGTCCCGCATGAAATTATTTATTTACACTGCTCCAATACCACTGAATGATATGGACTATTTTATGAGATGTTTATATGCTGATCTATATAACTTTAACTTACATTGATTTAATCATGACACAGAAAATTATATTTAACTTTTAATATCGAATATTAATATGTATAGTTTTGTTTCATAAAGGGTCCATAATTTTCTTGTTTAACACAGTATATTATAATACAGTATATTATATTTTTTACTCACTATAGACTCAAATTCTTTGTTTTATACAGTCTATTCATTCATGCATATGGGTAAGGTCTTTTGGCCGGTTATTTTTCCATAAATTCCATTATATTAATAATTTTGTAAGACCGTTGACAATGCATTTTTCATGTTACATTGGCTTGAACTTATGTGTACTTAGCAGAGCTTCAAAGAATAACTTGTACAAAATTAACGAAATAAGTTCTTTAAAAGAGCCACATAATGAATTCAATGTTTGTACTTCATGACTGATAATGTACAGTGTAATCCACTCGTAATGCCAATGTTGATAAATGTTGTTTCATTAGAATTGAAGGTATAGACATTTTTTTGAAGTCAATCACTTTATGTTAACCTTTAGATGAAAGGAACTGTCCCGTATTCTCTACTAAAAGTTATTTATAGTGTACTTTTTTTAAGCACTAATTTATATTTGGACTTTGAAAACCATCATATTTATCTAGGCATTACTTATTAGTAGAAGTTATATATGACAATAGCAGGAAGGTGTGTAACTTGACAAAAATATGTTTAATAATTTTCTACTCGGCCATTGTACTCCAGAAGATAGTAGTTATTTCAAGAAAACTGTATTCTTGTTTGATTTTAATTGTAAAATTTGTCCATATTTTTTGTCAACATACGGTACTTATCTTGTATTACGAAGATGAAATAAGTCTTGACATTATACCGATTAAAAACATTATAATTATGATTAAACAGAGACTAATTTGTCAGAAATGTTTTTATTTTTATTTGTGACATGGTGAAATAAAGTGTAGATTGAGTAGTCTGGTTTGAAGTACTGGTGGCTGAGAGTATCAGTAAACTGTCATATGAGGTTCCAAGTACAAGTCTATTCAAACTGATTGATGAAATAAATAAACAAATGATTTTAATTGAATAAATAACAACAACAAAAGGTGGTGCAATATTTCATCGGGCAACAATTGCTCCAGGCTTATTTCATTAAAGAGGTGGGGTTTGGACTGAGGTTATGATTATGGTTATGTCTAGGATGACGTATAGACATGGAGATAATCTGTGTAGGGGGAAGAATGAGGGCATGTAGAGAAGGTAGACATATGACTAATAACAAGATGGAAGGAGGGAGGGAAGAATGAGGGCATGTAGAGAAGGTAGACATGTGACTAATAACAAGATGGAAGGAGGGAGGGAAGAATAAGGGCATGTAGAGAAGGTAGAAATGTGACTAGTAACAAGATGGAAGGAGGGAGGGAGGAATGATAAGAAAAAGCCGAGAGACATAATAAAGGATTGAAAGCGATTTAGAGTCTATGGAAGAGATCGAGAGATGTGTGAAGAGATATGGGGCGTAAAACAAAATTACCAAACAAGGTGGTTGCTATATCTGCCTCTCTGGTAACACATATGATAAAAGGGGACCCTGACAAGTTAGAAGGTTAGAGGAAGTGGATGTAAGAAAATAAATGAATACATAATTCAAAATCATTCAAGCGTAGGATTGTCCCACACAATGCTTCGGCGATAAAATTGTTTGGTAATGCTAAAGAACACCCATGATATCTACAAAGAATAGCTATGATCAATGGCGAACATTTCTTTGAATCGCAGGTAGGTGGCGGTATATCACTTCGGTTCGTCTAATGAATAGACCATTTCGTAGTTAGCACATAGGTCAAATGACCCCAAATATCCACAGATCTTTTACTCGTGAAGAAGTCCCACGTTGTGTATTTTAGAATATTCAATGTCAAAGTCATGTATGTGCTTCATGAAAAGCTTTTGTTTGCCCTCTTGTATCATAAGAATGTACGGTATACGTGCACACATAAATAATGATTACATAACATGAACACGTATTCATGTCGGTGGGTTTTACAATTTTATCAGAAATGACCTTTATCTGCCCATGCGCTGAAAGTATTTACGAAAGTCTGGTCTGAGGGTCAGGTCATTTAATCGGAAAGAGGGAAAACATGTCAAAAGCAAGAAAGGCAACAAAAATGGCAAAATAATATAACATTGTGCGAACCCAATAAACAAACAACAAAGTTTTGAGAACCCTAATAATACCAGCTTCGTTCTTCGCTCGTCTCCTTTAACTCCTTCTTTCGGCTGCAGGCCTTTCCCGCGTCATTTTTTTCTGCGGCACAGATTTTTTTTTTTTTTTTTTAAAGAGGTCTTGATTTAACCCTAACCCTAACCCTAAACTTTCCCATAGGCTCAACACGCACCTTACCCCAATCTGTGCCGCAGAAAAAAATAACGCTCCCGGTACAATCAGATGCAAAAAAATGAACGGATTTCTTTTTGATCTTTTCACATTCGATTTCAAAATCAACATTCATTTTTTAGGCGTCTAGATAAAAGGAGGTCTGAGAAGTGAAGAAAAACAGAGAAATATAAAATATAACTATTCATACAGACAATGGAACGAATCAAAATCAAAATCTTTTCGTTTTCAGCGACTGGCAAAATAGTATTGCCTTACCAAGTTTCGACGACGAGTTGGGGAGAGTCGACCCTAAATTTCCAACAATTTAAATTCCGATCCCATACGTATTAGCTGGGCCGGTGCCAGAAAATCAACTGTCGCAAACCATGTTAACCCTAGTAAAACAAAAAAACTGTTAATAACACACTTTTCATGAGCATATCTCCGACCCTTTCCTCAGCCCAGGACCAAAATCCAGTTGAAACCAATTGGAGCAAAACCAATTGAAACCAGTTGCCAACTGGTTTCAATAGGGAAATTGGAACAACTGGTTCCAATTGAAACCAGTTGCCAACTGGTTCCAATTGAAACCAATTGAAACCAATTGAAACCAATTGCCAACTGGTTCCAGTTGCCTAATTGGTTTCAACTGGAACCAGTTGTTCCAATTTCCCTATTGAAACCAGTTGGCTTCAACTGGTTTCAACTGGTTTCAATTGGTTTCAATTGGATCCAATTGAAACTTACAGTTGGCATAAACTTAATTAGTTATAAGTTAATTAGCTCTTGCACTAATTATCGCTCATGTCAACACAGAAACATTGTTATATGTGTCTACATTGAGTACAATGTAAAGGGCATTATACTATGCAGACCACATAATATACTTAACAAGGAAGGCATTGCCATTATATATGTTTGTATTTGATGTATTTTGTACATGGTTAGTGTTTTACTAATCAAATTTTAATCTGTGTAATTACAAAAATATGTTACTAATGAACATGCTTATCATTGCTAATTAATCTTTATATTTATCTAAAACAAATGCACTACTTGCAAATGAAAATTAATTAATAAGTACATTGTAAATCAAAATAAATTACATAAAACATTGATCTGCACACAAGCATATAATATGCAAATTAACTGATTTCAATTGGATCCAGTTGGGTAACTGGAAATATTTCCAATTGGAACCAATTGGGTAACTGGAAATGAATTCTAACTGGAACCCGTTGGGTAACTGGAAATGACTTCTAACTGGAAATGAATGCTAACTGGAACCAGTTGGGTAACTGGAAATGAATTCTAACTGGAACCAGGTGGGTATATAACTGGAAATAAATTCTAACTGGAACCAGTTGGGTAACTGGAAATGACTTCTAACTGGAACCAGTTGGGTAACTGGAAATGACTTCTAACTGGAACCAGTTGGGTAACTGGAAATGACTTCTAACTGGAAATGAATACTAACTGGAACCAGTTGGGTAACTGGAAATTACTTCTAACTGGAACCAATTGGGTAATTGGAAATGAATTCTAACTGGAACCAGTTGGGTAACTGGAAATGATTTCTAACTGGAAATGAATGCTAACTGGAACCAATTGGGTAACTGGAAATGAATTCTAACTGGAACCCGTTGGGTAACTGGAAATGACTTCTAACTGGAAATGAATGCTAACTGGAACCAGTTGGGTAACTGGAAATGAATTCTAACTGGAACCAGTTGGGTATATAACTGGAAATAAATTCTAACTGGAACCAGTTGGGTAACTGGAAATGATTTCTAACTGGAAATGAATGCTAACTGGAACCAGTTGGGTAACTGGAAATGAATTCTAACTGGAACCAATTGAGTAACAGGAAAATCATCTTACTGTTTCCAGTTAAACTTCTAACTGGAACCAGTTGGGTAACTGGAAATGACTTCTAACTGGAACCAATTTGAGTAACTGGGAAAATTACCTAACTGGTTCCAGTTGCACTTCTTATTGGTTTGAACTGGAAATGAGTACCCATAACAATATTTTCAAGTTCGGCAATTGGTTTCAACTGGAAATTTTCTATTCCAATTGAAACCAATTGAAACCAATTGAAACCAGTTGAAACCAATTGAAACCAGTTGGAGATTTCAACTGGTTTCAATTGGATTTTGGTCCTGGGAGGGCAGGTAATAACTCCCCCAAAAGTATTGCCTTACCATGACAATTTCGGCAACGTGTAGGGATGGGGCAACCCTTCATTTTGCATCGATTTGCGTCCAGATCCGAAATGTCGCAAACACTGTTATCCCAATAAAAGCATGTTGATTGCATATTTTTTCAAGAGAACTCTCCCAAAAATTATTGCCTTGCCATAAAAGATTCGTCAACCAATTTGGGGAGAGTCGACAGCCCTAAATTTCTAACAATTTATGTCCCGGTCTATACGTATTAGCTGCGCCAGTGCCCGAGAACCAAATGTCGCAAACAGTGTTAATCTTTTTAAAACCCTGTTTAAACCACACGTTTACATTATGTCCCCGACCCTTCACGACAGTGGCGTAGACAGGTTCGTACACCTGGGGGGGTGACTCAGGGGCGGATCTAGCTTTTTGCTAAGGGGGGGGGGGGGGGGGGGGGGGGGGGGGGGGGGGGGAGGTTGACCAATAATGACGATGCGGAGCATCGTCCACGAGCCGCGAAGGCCGATTTTTTTTTGGGGTGTTTATTTGAACCCCGTAAGTGATGTTTTCCTGGCATCTATTAACACAATGGAGACCATAAAAAGCAGTGCATGATAACGTCTTTTTAAATCAAGTAACAGTTAAATACACATTTATATCCAGAGTTATCATGTGTTTGGTTAAGTTACCAGATGAGTTGAATATCTTCTCACAATATTTGCACTTGAAAGGGTTTCTCTCCAGCGTGCGTTCTTTTTTCTTTCTTTTTTTCTCATTTTTTCCCCTTTTGTTTCCCTTTTTTTTTTGGTTTGTTTTTTGGGCCGCCCAAGGGGGGGGGGGGTTAAACCCCCTAAACCCCCCCCCCCCCCCGCAGATCCGCGCCTGTTTAATCTTGTGGTTATCTTGTGGTTTCCAAACCACAAGATAACCACAAAATACTTGTAAGATTTTCTTTTTTACCGTCTGAATTGGCTTTCACCGTGTGAATGCGGCTAATAACAATAAACACAATTACAATAATGAATAGGAATATTATTATCATCATCATTATTATTATTATTATTAATATCATAATTGTTATCATTATTATTATTACTATTATTATCATCATTATGACTTATTAAGTAAGCAAATATCATTCCCCAAAACCTGGGGGGATGATTGTACATGCCATCCCCCCCCCCCCCACCTTGTGAGGTGGGGGGGGGATGCATCCCCCTCATCCCCCCGTTGTCTACGCCCCTGCTTCACGATGATGAGGATCAAATCGTCACTAAGATCTCGTCACTTTGTGAAGAAATTGTGACGAAGACCGAATTTAGTGCGATCACTCTAACAAGCAGCATTCATGGTTATCCGGAGGCATCATTTTTTTCTGCGGCACAGATTGGGTTTTTTTTTTTTTTTTTTTTTAAAGAGGTCTTGATTTAACCCTAACCCTAACCCTAACCCTAAACTTTCCCATAGGCTCAACACGTACTTAACCCCAATCTGTGCCGCAGAAAAAAAGAACGCCACCCGGAGACACATAGCCGGCGAAAGGCGGTCGACGCTGTTAACGTACAGCTGAAACTTCTGACCAATGAGAGAGGTTGGAAGTTGATTGACAACAGCGCCATCTATCCCGATATCCACCTACAGGCCGATGGTGTACACCTCAGCGGAAGTGGAGTTGTCGAACTTGCGAAAAACATCATACACCACCTACGTCTAAACTCATCGCAACTAGTTGATCATCAATTCCCAGCTTATCGCGGAACCAGCCGTCAGCGGAGAGCAATTCCAGGAAAATGCCAGAGCAATATCGCAAACATTGTTAACCCTAAGAAAAACCCAGTTTATAGCAACATTTTCTTCAACATTATCTCCGTCCTGTTACTCGTGGCATCGCCAAGAAAGTATCGCCTTTCCATAAGATGTTCGGCAACCTATAGGAGAGGGGCAACCCTTCATTTTGCAATCGTTTGCGTCCCGATCCGATTTTTTTTCTCTTCGCCAGTGCCAGAGAATTAAATGTCGGAAGCACTATATACCCTAATAAAACCTTGTTGATAGCACATTTTTTCATGAGCGAACCCCCCTGACCCTTCACTTATTGCAGGTAATAATTCCCTCAAAAAGTATTGCCTTGCCATGGAAGATTCTTCAACGAGTTGGAGAGAGTGAGCCCTAAATTTCCAATAGTTTAAGTCCCGACCCCATAAATGTAACTTGGTAAAGCCTCATAGTAGTGGGTTTTCATGGGGAATATAATACCATTCTGGAGTTTACCCAATACCAGGCATTATCAGTCACCGAAAGTGGACTTGATTTTCATGACAGACAAGTCTTGTGTAATGCACTGTGCTCTAGTCTACCGCTGTATGGATCTCTCATTATAAATATCAAATTTCCTCGCCCTCGAGATAGGCAAGTTTGAATATTTTCTGGTATAGGACCGCGGGTTCGCTGTATTTGAGATACACATACACACAGACAGGGGGAGGGCGGGGTCATTTGGGCCTGAATTAAGTAGGCGGTTCGTCATTAGTGTAACAAAATAAAGTTATTTGATATATGAGACTGTTTTTTTATTCTTTCTCTCTTCTTTCCTAAATTTCTTTCTCCATTTTAAAATTGTAGGTTTATCCATCTGTATAGAATGTGATCAAAGACTTTTTAATTTAGGTTCTCCCTAATGCATCATGTTTATAACAGAGCCTATACGCTAGTCACTTGCAAAAGAGGTTTCATCTCTGTGATTGGTATTAAAAAAAAAAAAAGTGTATTGCTACATATCACTCAACGGATGTAGAGGTGGTCAGTGAACAAGAGCCATAAGATATGAACTTTGATGATGTTTGTATTCATAGGTCTATATAGCATCACTCGGGTAAAGGTATCTTTTGTTAGATACCATTGGGTTTTCATATTATATATATACATATCCTGCCCCCCCCCCCCCCTCCAGGATCGGAATGACCGCATGCGTGTTGCCAAAATGTCCGGTAAAGGGGTACTTTTCGTGCAACAAAGTCCGGCCCGAGAATTGTAAAAAAAGGGGTGTATTTGACTGTTCACCCGGAGATTTCTTTAAAAAAGGGGGTGTTTTTCTTTTTTTTTTCCTCTCATCTCTTTGGACTCCTGAGAAGTTATTACGAATTTAGGGGGGTACATTGAGCATTTTTCCGTATTTAGGGGAGTCTTCAAGGCAGGAAGAGCCCGCGAAAGGGGGGTTCGGAAATGTTGGCAGTCCTCAGATAGAGGGTGCTTTCAAAAAGAGGGAACGAGCATACGCGTACCCTAAATCACGGATGGCCAACCTTTTAAAGCTCGCTGGCCACAGCTAACGATTAGCATAACTTGGCGGGCCGTAGCTAGTCTCCCCCCTCCCCCCCACACACACTCATGCAATACGTGTACACACCTGAAATTCTGCAAAAACAAACAAACAAACAACAAGATCAGTGAGAAAAACAAATTAAGGCTTATATTTAGTGTGATTTCTGTGGCTTGCACTTTTCTACTATGTTGTTAACCTCCATTACATACTCTGGTGAAAATGAGGTAAAGTGGTCCACCTTTCTCTTCTATGAAGAAATACTTTAGAGACCAATCTGATTTAAAGTTTCTGCCTTCATCAGAAACTCTCCTTTTCTTCGCAGGTCTCGAGGTCGTTGCCATGTTGGTTGTTATTTCAATCAAAATCAAGGACACGGCAGAAAGAATATCCTAAATGTATTACTTGTACACTGTACATCTAATTGAACGCGGTGTAGAGGGAAGGGGACTGACTATAAAGTTTACGATTAAGATTCATGAGAAAATTGTACGGCGGGAGAAAAGAGTTGTAAGTTTGAAAACAAGTATGGCATTTCAAACATTATTTCTCGATTCACAACAGTTGTTACTGCGTGCGGAAATTACAAACTGAAATTTACACGGCGAGTGATATTAATGCGGGTATTAATGTCATTAATATAATATAATGAGAGGGAATTTGAGGAGTCAGTGTATCACAACAGTTGTTACTGCGTGCGGAAATTAGAAACTGAAATTTACACGGCGAGTGATATTAATGCGGGTATTAATGTCGTTAATATAATGTAATGAGAGGGAATTTGAGGAGTCAGTGTATCACCAAGTAACGAGTCAAAGCGTTGTGAAAGATGAAAATAATCAAATTATGGACATATTAGAGATAGCTGCGTTTTGCCCTACTTTATCGCTGCTATAATGTGGCATATTATGCTATATGTGGCTGCATTTCATTTATTAAGTATTTTTTCACTGCTCCGCGGGCCGCACCAGAAGAGCTCGCGGGTTGGCCACCCGTGCCCTAAATAACACTGAGTGGGGGGGGGGGGGGATACATATTGTCAAATTCAGACAGCAAGGTGCCCGAATATTGTCACATTCGGACAGCAAGGTGCCCGAATATTGTCACATTCGGACAGCAAGGTGCCTGAATATTGTCAAATTCGGAAAGCAAGGTGCCTGAATATTGTCAAATTCGGAAAGCAAGGTGCCTGAATATTGTCAAATTCGGACAGCAAGGTGCCTGAATATTGTCAAATCGGAAAGCAAGGGGCCCGAGTATTGTTAAATTTGGACAGCAAGGTGGCTGAATATTGTCGCATTCGGACAGCAAGGTGCCCGAAAATTTGGACAGCAAGGTGCCTGAATATTGTCACATTCGGACAGCAAGGTGCCCGAATATTGTCACATTCGGACAGCAAGGTGCCTGAATATTGTCAAATTCAGACAGCAAGGGGCCCGAATATTGTCAAATTCGGACAGCAAGGTGTCTGAATATTGTCACATTCGGACAGCAAGGTGCCCGAATATTGTCACATTCGGACAGCAAGGTGTCTGAATATTGTCACATTCGGACAGCAAGGTGCCTGAATATTGTCACATTCGGACAGCAAGGTGTCTGAATATTGTCAAATTTGAACAGCAAGGTGCCCGAATATTGTCAAATTCGGATAGAAAGGTGCCCGAATATTGTCAAATTCGGACAGCAAGGTGCCTGAATATTGTCAAATTCGGACAGCAAGGTGTCTGAATATTGTCAAATTCGGACAGCAAGGTGCCTGAATATTGTCAAATTCGGACAGCAAGGTGTCTGAATATTGTTAAATTCGGACAGCAAGGTGCCCGAATAATCGTAAATGTTTATTAGCCTGCGAAACTCTATAATGTATGTAATTGTGGATTATTCAACTTGATATAATATATTAACATATCTGACATGTAAAGAGACTGAGAGGGGGTGCTTCAACTCACATTCTTAGGTGTGCTTTATATCAATAGAATCTCTGACAAACAACCAGCAACAACAACAACAACAACAACAAAACCGGCCAAAAAAAGACGTAAAAGAAAGAGTGAATGAAAGACAGAAAGAATAACTTAGGACAATAAAGTAAATAATGAAAATGATAAATGACAATACATGATGAAATAACTAGTAATGAATGAATGATAACGCATAAAATAATAATTATATCTGCTATTAAACGACGGTGACTCCCAGTGCATCAGCCAGCTATTCAAGGCCACACCTGGTGTATTGGTGCGATGATGTGCTATTGAACTTTAAATGAGAACAGTGCGCACATAAACGACACAGCCGAATCGCCATATTTCTACCAGTTGCGCATTCATTGTGAGCTCTCGCACGTAGTATTCGGATTTATCCTACTTTTCACTCAAGAAAACGGTGAGTTATTCTGCATATATCATAGGTATGGCGTATTTCTTACTAACTTCATGTTTTATAACGTGTGTTTAAAGGGTTCATTGAAATTGAAGACAGTTTCTGAGATTGGAATACATTTCTTCATACATGTACAGCGTGATTTTGAAAGGTGTCATTTCACTGTAGAGTACAGCTTGTTCTATCAACCGTGAACGTATTTATAGGTAAATTACATGTACGGTAACCGTTTAATACTCAATCTGAAATATTCTTTCTTAGCTCAATGTTTAATATTAGCATACATCAGTAGTAATAAATGTTAATGATAAAGTTTTGAAATAATGTTTAGAGACAGATAGAAGCAACCCATTATTTGGTGACCTTTTATTACACCTGGTTCAAGATGGACAAATATGGGAAGAAACCCTTCTGTCAAAGAATGTTAGCACCTATCGAACCCAGGATCTTTCACATTATGAATACAACAGTTCTACGAATTTTAACCTTATGTTATTTCATCTGTTTGTATTATTTTAATTTTGTATCTATTTTTTAAATTCATGGTAAATATTGCCAGATCAAGATGGAGGCTTATCCAAACAACGCACCTATAACTATCCAGCCAACCATCCCGGCCTCTCAGACTATCATACAGGTAGGTTTTCAATCATCACTCTTTCTCCTTAAAGGGGAAGCCCACCCTTATTATTAACTCTTGTCATGCCACAGGGCTAATCCCCATTGTGCCAAGCCCCAAATCACGGAGTGCCAAGTTTATATTGGGATAATCTGATTAACGCGACGGTTAAATGAATAGCAAGTGCAAAACACATAGCACAGTCCAATGGGCATGAACAACTGCTACTACAAAAGTGTGCACGCACGCACATGGCAGCGTACCAATAGCTTGCTCGAATGTACAAAGCACTATAACGATAGTGTGCATGCAACCTCATGGCAGGCTATGAGTTAAGGTGGTTCTCCATGAAGTATCTCACGAGCTCCTCTCCAATTTGTTCTGTACATGAAATGTCATGAACTCTCATGTTCAGAGTTATTGATGAAGGACTAGGTTTGTTCTATAACAGGGGTTGAATAAAAAAAATATTTTCAACAATTACTCTTTAGGGTGCATTTATGATTGACAAAACATTTCAGGGCAAAAATATACATTTCTGAATATTTGGTGCAAACGGGAGATACGTCACAGAGCTGCCAATTTGTGTCTGATTGATCGGAATTTCAACAGTTTTTATTTTGTTTTTATCGGATTTTACTCAAACTTCACTGGCATGTTCCCCCATTTTCTGCTTCTATTAAAAACCACTTGGTATCAGAGTGGACTTCCCCTTAAAAACACGCAATATAGAACATAAACTTATTATGTAGCAGAACAACCATTTTTTCAGGCATACAGGATACCAATATAGTCGGTTGTTATTAGTGTTTTACAGGCCATCCGCTTGTTACGTATCATTATCTATTATTCTATTTTATAGAAAGCCACACATATTCCTCAATCTGGGATGCTTCAAATAATGAATATTTAAAACCTCAGTCGATGATGATGATATGGCGGTAGTGGTGGTGGTGGTGATGATAATGATGGTGATGATGATGATGATGATAATGATGGTGATGATGATGATGATGATGATGATACTGATAATAATAAATATGATAATGATGTTTATGGTAAATGATATTGATCAGAATGATGCTGAAAATGATGCTGAAGATGTTATAGAAAGGGTAAATTGGAATGGTAATTAGAACTTGACCAAGAATAGTTCTCATATCTAAGAGTCGGTATAGCTAAGTGGATAGACTTGTCTCCACCACCACGTGCTCACAGTATGATGACACCCACTACTGTTGACACCTATTACATAACAGAGGCTTTCAGTTTCAGTTAGCATTGTTCACTCGAGAAAGATCATGTTAAGTGTTGGTGTTTTATCATCATCTTTATTATTCGACATTGCATGTGTCTCTGTTTACAGAGCCCTAAAGGATAATAGTTGCAAAATCACTGCCTGGGTAAACCTAGTGGAAACAAACAATTAAAATGAATAGTAGAAGTGTCGTAATGGAGTGGTTTAAGCACTTGACTTGAAATTCAAAAGTCGTGGTTCGATACCATGCTAGTATACATTAGAAACGCTGTCGTATTAACGATGACTGACAATACCATGATGGATACCATGCTAGTATCTTCCTGCCCATCTACATAGTGATGCTAACTGCACATCCCCATGGTGATGCTATCTGCTCATCCCCATGGTGATGCTATCTGCCTATCCCCATGGTGATGCTATCTGCTCATCACCATGGTGATGCTATCTGCTCATCCCCATGGTGATGCTATCTGCTCATCCCCATGGTGATGCTATCTGCTCATCCCCATGGTGATGCTATCTGCTCATCCCCATGGTGATGCTATCTGCCCATCCCCATGGTGATGCTATCTGCCCATCCCCATGGTGATGCTATCTGCTCATCCCCATGGTGATGCTATCTGCTCATCCCCATGGTGATGCTATCTGCCCATCCCCATGGTGATGCTATCTGCCCATCCCCATGGTGATGCTATCTGCTCATCCCCATGGTGATGCTACCTGCCCATCCCCATGGTGATGCTAAGTAGATGAAATGTAACGCGCTTCGGCCTCGTATTAAGAATTACTCAACAAATGTTAAATTCAAAATAATAATAAAGTTGGTAGCACGAGACTTCCCAAATAGTTTTTCATTTTGAAAAGAGCAATTTGCTGGCTGCCCCTATTATCAAATACATTTTCTCTCTAACGCTTAAGTTTATTTGTTCGACTAGTCTCAGGTGTTTGGTCATTAGGTTTCCTATACGTTCACATGAATAATTGAATTATACAACAAAAATTACATCAGAAATATCCTGTACTCTGATTCCAGCTCGCGTAGGGCTATCGACATGATACAATCATCAGAGATGCTAAACTCTAGGTAACGAATGAGACAAAATACAATTCCTAGTCAAAGAAAGAGAGCTTAATGATTGAAGTAAAAATATTTCAAACGGGTTTCAGAGTACGCAAAAACATTCATGTATACATATATCTTTATGTTTATTTAATGTGTGCGCAAGCGCGCCGGAAGCTGTTTGGGATGGGGGGGGGGGGGATAGAACCCCAGAGCCCCGCTGTACTGCAGGCCCCGACATGAAGGCTTCTTTAAATATAGGGTCATGCGGAATGTTTAGGAAATTTAATCCTGTTTACTTTCCTTTTCTTCGAATGGAATATATATGTGATTCAGTTAAGGTTTTATTATTTTAATTTTCTATCTTTCCGCATAATATTTGTTGATAACTGTTTATTAGTTGATTAACCAACCCCTTCTCTCTCTCTCTCTCTCTCTCTCTCACTCTCTTTCTCTCTCTTTCTTTCTCTCTCCCTGTCTCTTTTTCTCACTCGTACTATTTTTCTATTTAGGCTATATCACCCTTCCTCCCCCTTTCTTTTTCTATCTCTCTATTCTCCCTTCTCCCCTTTTTACACACACCCTCTTGCCTTGTAATACAGGAAGCTAAACAATTTATGAAAAAGAAAGACGAAAAGTACTTCAAACAGTAGCTTTCACGATAAATACACATAGCCTAGACTCCAATTTACGTCAAACCTAATACCTCAGCGAGACCGCTACAACACCTCCAAAACGGTTTCGTTTTTTCTACTTCCGTAATAGAAATTCATGATCGGTGTCTTGTCGTTCTGGCATCGGAGTCCTCGGTGTGACAGGAGTACAACAATATATTATGAAAACACTGAA
Organism: Strongylocentrotus purpuratus; assembly: GCF_000002235.5. Lineage (NCBI taxonomy): Eukaryota > Metazoa > Echinodermata > Echinoidea > Camarodonta > Strongylocentrotidae > Strongylocentrotus > Strongylocentrotus purpuratus. The sequence goes on from NW_022145606.1 coordinate 17,626,252, forward strand.
AATCAATATCCATTCAAGTAGGTGTGCATAGTGTCTGGGAGTAGTAGATTGTATCGGACTAGTTATTACGAGAAAATGAAATACATTTCATGTTTTTCATTTTTCCAATTACCTAGTGCACTCTAAAAACATAAAAAGGTTAAATCACCATTTAAAACGGCCGAGGAGTGACCACTGGATGCTAGGATTAAACCTCAATAGTGTCAAATCCAGTTTTATCAAAATGTCAATCGATCACTTTTTGAAAAAGGGGCCACTGCTCAGGCCCTTTCATACTAGTTTTTCATAGTGTGTACAATATTATTATTTTTTTCGTTCATCAATTTAATTTATTTACTTATTTGTTTATTTTATTCATTTATCAAGTATTACCTGTATTGTTATCATTATTGCTATTGTCATCATCATCAGCAAAGATTTAATGATCCGTCGCTATGTTTATAATCACTAAATGCTGGTCCCTTTTCCCCGAAAGTTTCATACTTTGTTTTACAACTTGCGCATTTGCAAAACTATGCTAATATATGGACTTGTCCACCGTGCGTTTTAGGGTAAAAAATTACACATGAATAATATCTTAAATCTCCTTTACAATGAGATATAAGTCACTTTTATTGAGTAATACGTTCAAGCAAATATTACAAGTCAGGCTTATCGTGTGTATGTGTGCGTGTTTTGCGCGCGCGCGTGTGTGTGTGCGTGTGTGTCTATGGGTAGAAATGTATGTGTTTAAGAATTAGTGATGAGTCTTGTGGTCTTTAACTGCACTTCTAATTCAATTTGTCATCTATTTACTTCGTGTACGTATATGATTTGGTATTGTTCAAGGGGGTTACCTAGGTAGTAGTTTCTGTTATCCCACAACTTATTTAAATTTTTATTATTTATTTATTTATATATGTCTGATATTTAGACAGGGTGACACCAATAACGATGGTCTTCCATGCATGAGGTCCTGTTAAACATATTGAAATACATTAGAGTTTAACAAATATAATAATAATATTAATAACAAAAACAAATTATGCCCATGGCTGACCTAAAAAAGGTGACCTTACCCCCCCCCCCCCCCCCCCCCCCCAACGAAAAAAAAAATCAAATATCCAAATTTCGAGACCCCCAAAAAATGTTGGTGTTATATCATCATCTTTATTATTCGACATTGCATGTGTTTATGTTTGCAGAGTCCTAAAGGAAAACAGTTGCAAAATCACTGACTAGGTTAAACCTAGTGGGAAAAAAAATTAAAATAAATAGTAGAAGTGTCGTAATGGAGTGGTTTAAGCACTTGACGTGAAATTCAGAGGTCGTGGTTCGATCCCCGATACGGCACCAATATCCTTTGGCAAGGCATTAATCTTCATTTGCCATACTCGACGCAGATGAGGTACATGGCAGGAATTCCATGAAATGTTGGAGCGCTGTAATGGCAGCTAGGCTAAAGCCGGGGTAATAATTAATGCGCCCTCGGAATAGAATTTCTAGATAGATGGCGCTATAGAAATGCCTATAATTATGTTTATTATTATGGTTAACATCTGATATAAAAATATATATACTTTTTTTAAGTGAGGGGGGGGGGGGGGGGGCTAGAGCCCCAGAGCCCGCTGTACTGCAGGCCCCGACATGAAGGCTTCTAAATGAGCATATTTCTTTGCCTGACTGTAAATTTTGGAATTTGTAATTTTACAACAAACGCATAAAAAAAGGTATACTTTACCAACAAATTGAGAAAAAAAATCACGGAAAATCAAGTCATTTCTGCAACATTTAGAAATCACTGGTATCGAATTAAAAATAAACCACATTTGAATGTTTTCTGCCACCCTTTAAATATAGGGTCATGCGGAACGTTTAGGAAATTTAATCCTGTTTACTTTCCTTTTCTTCGAATGGAATATATATGTGATTCAGTTAAGGTTTTATTATTTTAATTTTCTTTCTTTCCGCATAATATTTGTTGATAACTGTATATTGGTTGATTAACCAACCCCTTCTCTTTCTCTCTCTCTCTCTCACTCTCTTTCTCTCTCTTTCTTTCTCTCTCCCTGTCTCTTTTTCTCACTCGTACTGTTTTTCTATTTAGGCTATATCACCCTTCCTCCCCCTTTCTTTTTCTATCTCTCTATTCTCCCTTCTCCCCTTTTTACACGCACCCTCTTGCCTTGTAATACAGGAAGCTAAACAATTTATGAAAAAGAAAGACGAAAAGTACTTCAGATAGTAGCTCCCACGATAAATACACATAGTCTAGACTCCAATTGACGTCAAACCTAATATCTCAGCCACACCGCTACAACGCCTCCAAAACGATTTCTTTTTTTTTCTATTCGCCTTAATAGAAATTCATGATTGGTGTCTTGTCGTTCTGGCATCGGAGCTCGGTGTGACAGGGGTACAACAATATATTATGAAAACACTGAAAAATCACTATCCATTTAAGTAGGTGTGCATAGTGTCTGGGTAGTAGGAGATTGTATCGTACTAGTTATTATGAGAAATGAAATACATTTCATGTTTTTCATTTCTCCAATTACCTAGTGCACTCTAAAAACATAAAAGGTTAAATCACCATTTAAAACGGCAGAGGAGTGACCACTTATTCCAAATGTCAGATTGAAAATATCAGGATGCTAAGATTCAACCTCTATAATGTCAAATCCAGTATTATCAAAATGTCAATCGAGTACTTTTTGAAAAAGGGGTCACTGCTCAGCCCTTTCATACTTTCATTAGGTGAGCTATAGCATCTTAGTTTTTCATAGTGTGTACAATATTATTATTTTTTTCGTTTATTTATTTAATTTATTTGTTTATTTTATTCATTTATCAAGTATTACCTTTAATGTTGTTATTATTGTTATTATTATCATTATTGCTATTGTCATCATCATCAGCAAACATTTAATGATCCGTCGCTATGTTTATAATCACTAAACGCTGGTCCCTTTTCCCCGAAAGTTTCATACTTTGTTTTACAACTGGTGCATTTGCAAAACTATGCTAATATATGGACTTGTCCACCGTGCGTTTTAGGGTAAAAGATTACACATGAATAATATCTGAAATCTCCTTTACAGTGAAATATAAGTCACTTTTATTGAGTAATACATTCAAGCAAATATTACAAGTCAGGCTTATCGTGTGTATGTGTGCGTGCTTTGCGCGCGCACGCGTGTGTGTGCGTGTGTGTATGTGTGTGTGCGTTGTGTTTGCGTTTATGTGTGTAGGGTTGTGTGAGTGTGCTTATGTGTCTAAGTAAAGAAATGTATGTGTTTAAAGGAAAAGTCCACTCGAAAAATGACTTACTTGCAATAAAAGCAGAAAAACCAATCAAAAAAAATTTTGAGCAAAATCGGTGAACCGGTGTGTTGGCTCAGTCAGTAGAACGTCCGCCTCACAACCGGGAGGTCGTGGGTTCGAACCCCGGCCGCGTCATACCGAAAGACGTTAAAAGACCGGAGTTGCTGCTACCTCGTTTGGCGTTCAACAATCAAACTATGGAGCAATGAGAATCACAACACAAATTGCCAAGATGGTTATCAGTTTGTGACGTCATGTCCTCACTATTTAGCAATTGCTCTATATGGTTTAATCCCATTAATTTCTTTTTATTCCCCAAAACTTGATTTCCCCATGCCTTTGCCCAGGTTATATGATATGTATCATATTGCAGGCATGACATTTCACAAAATCTTTTATGAACTTTGAAAAATGTATACTATTTTCTGAATATTCTATATTCATAATTATTGATTTTTATATAAATAGTTTTTATCAAAATCCACATTTTTCATGATTTAACTGGAAAAAATTACTCTATATTATTGCATCCACACAAAAACATATTACTATTAATCTAACTTGGATGCTGGTGTGAAGAAATAAGATTCTTAAGGAGAAAATAGGAATTTTTATCATTAATATAAAGAAAATAATTAGTGGATAGTGAGGACATGACATCACAGACTCATGAGTGAGTTGCCAATTTGTCTAGTGATTTTCAAAGTTTTTAATGTCATTACAAATTCATAACTTCCTTATTAGTTATCCGATTTTGCTCAGACTATTTTTGATCGATTAGTCTGCTTTTTCTGTTTCTATTGAAAGTAAGTTATTTTTAGAGTGGACTTGGGCTTTAAGATATAGTGAGAGACTTGTGGTTTTTAACTGCAATTCTAATTCAATTTGTCATATATTTACTTTGTGTACGTATATGATTTGATATTGTTCAAGGGGGTAACCTAGGTAGATATAGTTTCTGTTATCCCACAACTTATTTATTTATTTATTTATTTATTTATTTCTGATATTTAGACAGGGTGACTTATTATCACCAATAACGGTCGTCTTCCATGAGGCCCTGTTAACCATAATGAGGTATATTATAGTTTAACAAATATATAATAATATTAATAACAAAATCTTTAACATACATTCTTTTACAGCAATGAACAATAAATAAGAACATGTATAAACACATATACAAAGTATTTGTATCCTCGTAATAAAAGAATGGTTTGTTTGTTTTGTTTTGCTTTGCTTTTTCGTTCAAAAAAACGTTGTTGCTTAAATATTATATTTTTATTTAACATTATAGCATAGACAGTAATTAGTTTTTTAATCCGATGAAAAGTAACTATTAGAATATTTCGGTAAGTATTAGACCTTGAAAAAAAGGCAACATATACTTTGAGAGTTCAATTGTTATATACATATTTACAACAACAAAAAATATTACAGGATAGTAAATTACTGAATAATATGAACAATTAATGCATGTAATCTAGTGTAGCAATTTAATGTACACTCTTAAATAACATTAAAATACAAATGTATTTATAACTGATAATAAATTATATGAAATCATTCTTTAAGTTTGAAAAGCATTATATCGTCCTACATTCAGTGCTATAGGAAAACAGACACTAAACAAAATTCCTCTTGTCATTTTATCTTATTGGGAATCGATAATGCAAGATTGTTTGACATGTATTTAAAGGTGTTCACAGAGCTTGCCATTCGCAATGATCTGTTCAACTGATTCCATGCTATAATTGAAGAAACGAGGGGGCTATGTTTAAAGCATTCTGTTTTATATTTTGGCACAGAAAGTAAACCTTCAACTGCCTGCCTTGTATTATGCTGATGAATGTCACTTACTTTAATTAACCTTTCTTGTAAATAGGATGGCGCCAAATGATGTGTGCATTTGTACATCACATTTACACTCTGAAATTAAAAACGTTTCTCAATTGGCATCCACTTCAGATTGCTAATCGATTCACTGGATGGAGTCTCGTATCATTTTGTACACTTCCATGTCATGTTTTGTGGAAATGAATTCAATCCAAATTCAAATGAATTCATTGTTACGTAGGTGAATCAAGTGACTGGGACTCCCATGATGCCTCGCGGCCCACCTCGTGAATGGACGACCGATGTATGCGCATGCTGTGATGATATGACCATCTGTAAGTCAATGGCGTTAGCTTAAATCGACAGTACAATCCAGGGCCCCGTCTTATAGACAATTCAATTCATATCAATTAATTTATTCACTCAATATATAAAAGACAGAGAGAGACACACAGAGAGGGAGAGGAACGAAATTGAGGGAGAGAATTAAAGGCAAGATGAGAAGTAAAGTTAATACATAGGATGAAATTAGTAGACCCAAGCAGAATAATAATTAAAAATCCCATACAAACCAAAGATATAACAATTAATATTGAAATAAACAACAAACAACAGATAACTCAAACGAATAATATTGTAAAAGCCTTTCTTTGTATTGTCTCTTAAAAACGTTATGAGAGAGACAGTTGCCATTAATCGCAACCATGTACATAAGAGATGCATAAGATTGCGATTGATTAGAGGACTAGAGATCGATTTGGATGAATCACAACTCTTTATAACATTGGGCCCTGGTGTAAAACTGTCAGTATTTATGTTTCTTAGATTAACTAATATTCATTATATTAAATGCAAATTATCTATTTTGTATATACCTTTTTTTTATTTCATATAAATGCATTATACTATGGAACATGTTATTTTGAAATGAAATGTGATGTAATCTTTATTTGATTGTAAATTGTCATGTAATTCAGCTAAGACTGCGATATGATAATAAACCAAACTGAACTGAACTGGAAAAGGTGTAGGGGGAAGTGGGGCAATTAATTACAAAAATAGTCTTCATGTTGACCATTATTCGACTATTCATCTTCCTTGTTTCCATACTCTTTTGGGTCAGGGGAGGCTGCACATTACAAAAGTTCGATACAAGTCAGATGAAATACAACTATGAATACTAATGATGATTCGATAAATTCACCTTGAAAACGAATGCAGTATGATTTCTTATTACACCTACGGTAATTTTAATTCATATTGAAGAATGAAAAACATTAACTTAATATAAATCGTTTAAGTACAACACATACAAAATTTCTTGCATCCAGATTTGTGTATAGGATTTAAAGTAGAGATTTTTGTATAGGATTTAAAGTAGAGTCTAACGAACAAGCTACTCTTATTTTGATTTCTTTTGACTACCTACTAAATGACTGATCATGCTTTATCCAGGTCTGTGTACCATTTTCGTGCCATGTTACCCTTGCATGCTGGCAGCTGACATGAATGAATCCTGCTGTGTGCCAATGTGCATCCCAAATGCTGGCATTTCTATGCGTGCAGTCGTACGTTCACGCCACAACATCAGTGTAAGTTATCTCCTTTCCTGTAAACTTTTTCTCCTGAAGCTCTTTCCCCGTTACACTGGTAACTTCTTGGTCGAACCGACCACAGCGCCTATACCCGATACGATCCTGCACTTTCATACAGCACACACTCTCCACTCCCTTAGGAAGCATTCTAGCCAGGGGCCCGGTTTAAGCGCGCGCACATGCTAATTCAAATTTATTTCCCCCATCTTTTCCCCTTTCTCCATGGGATGGGTACATTTATTTATGGAGAGTACTAAGAGTATGTATGTATCCATGATATATATTTGACAATTCAATTGGTATGCTTAAATATGATATAATTATAAAATCATGAGAAGTTTATCTCCATATGTGTACGTTTAAATGTGTTGAAGGATTAAATATTGAACGATAAATGGTTCCATACTTTATCACGTGCAATAAGCATGACATTTGTTTTTGAAATATTTATTTTTAAAACGATTTTCATAATACCAATTATTAATATAATCAATACAAGTTTGTAATCTCCGTTCTTATTCAGCCATTTGAACCAGAAAGATATACTTTGACCTCGTCAGCAAATGTGTTAAAGCTTCCACTAGAACACTTTGAGCAATATCATTTAAAAAAATTGAAGAAATATGGTCCTAAAACCTACAGTTAACTTTTGTTTAGATTGTATTCCATGACATCGACAAATTTGCCTTCTCTTTGAAAGATAACTTTACCAGTCATCAACAACACGGTGGAAGCATGTGACCGTTGAATGACGTTTAAAAAAAAACCCAGATTGATCGACAGCTATCATATTATTAACAATATAGAAAAATAATATTTATGAAAGTTAGTCTGAATAATCCTTTCCATAATTTGTGCGACATCAACATTGGTATAAAGTTGGAGCATACATCTTTTGAACCCCCACCATTATAAATTGGTGTTACTCACGAACATTTCCAGTCATCTATTACGATTCCAAATTTAATCGAATAATTGAACAATATGGTTAGTGATTTTTAAATACATGATGCTCCAATTTTGAGCAATTTCGAATCAATATCTAAATTACTATCAGGACCAAAACTGTAAAATAGTTCCAAAACATCATTCTCCTGGAGAGTTCCCATTTTAAATTCAAAAACACATTTAGGATTTTTCCATTGAGGAGATATAGGCTCGAATGTGTCTGAAATTATATATCCAGCATCTGTCAAAAAAAATTCCGGAGATAGTTCATTATCCGCTGAGTTATCGTTTTTCATATTTCCAATAGCCATATTTATTTTTTCCATAGGTTTTTCTAATCATTTGTTATACTTTGTTTCAACCTCAGAAAAGTACTTTCTTTTAACTTCACAAATCACATTATTAACTGAACTTCTAACCTCATAATAATCATCTTTAAACTCTTCATTAGCTTCAGCCTGGTCCTTTAAGTGTAGTCCCGTTGATACATGTAATCAAGAATATCATTATTCATCCAAGGACTATAATAACCCGAAATTGCTTTATCGGAGCAGGTTTATTACACATAATTATTTTTTAAATACCCATAAATCTTCTACAAACTGACTAGAATCATTATCTTCTAGTTTTTTAATATCACAATTATGGTAAACCTATGTGATCGTTAATAAAGAGTGCAATTATACTCTGGCATTCCCTATCAATGGAAGCATTATTTGGAGCACATAATAATTTATATAGAACAGCGAAATGAAACTCATATTACCATTGCTGGTGATTGGCATTCTTCAATCGACGTTTGTTTGATGTTTCATTTTTGTTCTTCTCGTTTATGCTTTCAGTTTTGGTTTAAAACATAGAAGGCCCAAATGAAGGTCCAACTAAATTGATATTACCCCAATGCATATTGGAACCGGATGGACCATATATTAAGCCTATAACAATGAAAGAACTCGGTATCAAATGTGTTAAAAATGTTCTCATGATACATTCCCCCCTCCAGGGCAACCTGATGAATGACTGTGTGGCCATGTCCTGTTGTGGATTCTGCGCTACATGCCAGCTTGCTCGTGAAGTACAGATGATCAAGAGCGGGCGTGCCATCCCATAAATGACCATTGTGACGTCACAATCACTTCATGAGCAGTAGTTGATTCGAATTAATTGGAAGTTATTTAGTGATAAATATAACATTTCCTTTCTTTGGTTTAAATCACACAATTCAAATTCTCTTTGAAAATCTTAATTAAATAAATTTAAAAAAAAATAAAAAAATAAGACGGGGCACAGATTAAGTAAGGCAAAATCCCCGCGCTTGAATTGAACTTTACTAGATATCGAATCATGATTGCACATTGAATATAAAAGAAGATAATCATTGCGTATGGTAATATTATGAATGATGTATTCTTGATATATAGTAGTCGCGCAAAATCGTGGTGTGAATCACTTTATAAAAGCGATAATATATCCTTCACAATTCCCAGCCCATATCTTTCTTCTGTTCAAGGCCTTGTTGTATTGATACAATCATTGGAATGCTGGACGTTTTTAAACCTAGTCATGATCATTCATGTATCATGTCGTCGCACAGTGTGGCACTCTTTTTTTTCCTCTTTTTTTTTTAAAGGGCAAAGTACAAAAATGTTTTTACTCTTCAGTGTTGTAGTGAATCCTATCGCATTTTACATAAGTGTAGCGTTTAGAAAAAAGAGGCTTCATTTGTAGATGCTTCAAAATGATTATAAGAAGGAAAATTGGGATATCAGATACAAAGATGCTAACAATAGTTCAAACTAATTTGTGTGAAGTATCTGATTAACACTGGAATTGTTGTTATACGATGTAAGAATGTAATTTTTGTATTTTAGTGCTTGTTTCTTTCAAGAGCTTTCAATTTATGTTACTTAGCATTAAGTATACTGTTACAAGCGTAGTGTATGGGTGACTGTGTACATAGTAATGTACATTAGAGAGAAATTCAATATCTTTAGATTTACATCTTCAATTGTGATGAGCCGGAAAAAGATTCTAGCTCTTATCCAAGTCATTCTATAGACATGGGTTACCCCCCCCCCCCCAAATGTTATATGCGTGATCATGATGATCACAGATAGGTAATCCACTTTAAACTGAAGAGATTTATTTAGACTTTTATTTTGTATGGGTAGAGTGGTTTGTGTATTTGTTTATTTTGTTAAAGGTATGCTGAGTAAGAGATCTACTATTCACTTCATGTACTTCAAGATAATTACTATTCAAGAGGTCTGCTTAGTTGCAAAAGTGGTGTATAGGCCATTTTCTTAATGTAACCGAATTTATGGATATATTTTGTGAAGCACGTCGGTACGAACTATTTCATCCACCTGTTACGAATAGATGTATATCAATAGTCAGAATTTAAATTGCATGTATTAAGTGTTGCTACGTAGGACAAATATGGATTACCCTAACTAGGAATATATGCAGTTTGCATTCTGACTATTGAAATACAATCATTCGTAATAGGAGAAGGAAATAACCGTACTGAGGCACTTAACTATAATGTAATTACATTACGGAAATAACATATTCGCAAAACAGTTTTGGAATGCTCTGGACTATCCTTTCTTACATGTAGAATGTACTACAATTGATTTTGAATGGGTTTTTCCTTGCACTTTCGCATAAAGTTGAAGTTAGTTCATGTACGTATATTTTGTAATACATTTCTGAAATATGATATAGAGAGGCTTCTTTTTTATTTAGATTATAATAAAACACTAATGAGTTAGCCGGCGTATTGGCAACATATCTCTTTCTGTACAGTAATATGCGAGTAACCTTTTAAATATAGTTTTAAATTGTTAGCTGTGGAAGAGAGAATGGAATGGAAGAGAATAAAATATGAGTATTTATTACAGAATGTACAGACAAAGCGGAACGTTTAAAGCTAATCTTGAGCTCTGGTATGGGAATAGTATTTTGAGAGGAAATTGCTATGATGTATTCTTGATTGTTTATCCTGGAGTAGATTGGTTGTTTGAATCAGTGAAATAAAAACAAACGCAAACAAATCTTACTGGCCATCATCTTCGATAAATTGGCTGAAAACGATTTATTTTCTATATTTACCAGAATTCAAGTTTATCTTTAAAAAAGAGAAAAATAAAAGGAGAAGCATGAAAGAGTATAGATACAGTAGACCAGTTCACTAACATACTCAAATGTTATGCATACTTTTGAACAAAGGTTATTCATGTCAACCTGAAAGCTTGCCTGAGGCTTTCCCGACATGGCAACAATTAATGTATGCAGACTTAATTTCCGAGTATTGCAGTTCAATCATTAATACCGTTAATGGAATAAATCGTGACTAGGTCCCCCAGGAAATTAACATCCATAAATATTGAATATGTTAGTAAACCTGTCTATCAACAAAAAATGACGTTTGATGGACACTATTTTCATGTTAATTCCCAAACAGACATTAAACACCAACATCTCCATATTCACTTTAGTTTTTAACCCTTCCACATGCAATATCAAACATAAAAATATACGACATAAAGAATTTCATATTGATATCTCTTGGCCTATCTAAAACACAAGAAAATGTTAAATGGGCAAAAATCCATCAAAATTGTTCCATTCAAACTTTCATGATTTTTTCATGATTGACAGGAAATGATTTTAAACATACACAATAAAAACATTTGATAAAATTAAACCACTTTTTTCATGAAATTCTTCATTCAATCACGTCTATATTTCACAAGCAATCCAATTCAATTTAAATGGAATCAACATACAATTTCTACATTGTGGGAACGAGGCTTTTTATTAATTCAACCGACATTACATCATTTCAAGGGCACCAGAGGGGGCCCCGGCAGCCCTGAAGCTATTCATTGTGGCCCAATTGTGGCCCAATTTGAAATGAATGAGCATTTTAATAGACCAACTTCGGGGCCCCATGGTCTTCTGGGGGTCTTGACTGATATTATGTTGTATTGTATTATGTGCATAGTGGGTTTTATACATCAAAATCATTTTCGGCCAAATACTTCTTCTGAAGTGTATTTAAAAAAACTATAAAACAACTAGTGGGCCCCTAAAATAACATTTGGGAACGATGGGCCACGATAGTCAAATACCAGTCGTTGGCTACGTTTTTAGCATTTCATTTTACTTAGGATTAACCCGCATTAAAATGAGGTGAACACCATTTCCCTGTTGGAGCCGTCTGTGTACCGCAAGGAAGTGAAAATCTATTATGATAAAAGCTTTGAGCTAGCTAGCTCACCGTGTTAGCCACAATCGAGACTTTGTGATTGAGAGGCCACGTTAGCTAACATCTGATCCATCGCGAACAAATAACTGTTTATCAAAACGAAACTCTATCATGCTTCATACAGCAGAAAGGAATATTACCGCTCTCATAAATCGCACAAAGGAAAGTCAAGTTTTTACGGTTTAGGCCAGACGTATCTACAAACATCAACACACACACGCAATATCACTCACTCCCACGCTTATTCTGTATCTCTTTCTCTAGTCTCTATTTCCCTCCCTCCCTCTTTCTCTCTCTTTCTCTCTCTCTCTCTCTCTCTCTCTCTTCCTTTCTCTCTATATACTAAATTCCTTCGTTCATTTCTCTATTCGCAAATACAATCAAAATGCTATTCGAATTTTACGTTCTTCTTTATGTAATTTTATGTTGTAACCTTTCCAGCGGGACATCCTGCTCACTCAAACACATATTTTGTTTATAATAACGTAAGAATATAGTTTGAAAGATCTCTATGTCATGGTATGTGATATAGATTATGTATGTAAGCTATTTTGATTCTTTGTATGTTTGTAAAATGTGAGCAAAAAAGTGCAAGAATTAAGTTGATAGGAGTACTTGAAAGAGTACTAAGGGAGAGTCCGGAGAGAGAGAGAGTAAGAGAGAGGGGGTATAGAGAGAGAGAGGGGGGGGGGGGGGGGGGAGGAATAGAGAGGGGGAGAAAGAGAGAGGGAAAGAGAAAGATAGAGGGGGTGATAGAGAGGGGGAGATAGAGAGGGAGGGGGATAGAGAAGGAAAGAGAGAAAGGGGGCGGGTAAGAGAGCTAGGGCCGGGTGGCGTTATTTTCTTCTGCGGCACAATTTGGGGCTTCTTTTTTTAAGGGGTTTAAACCTAACCCTAACCTAAACTTTCCCATAGGCTCAACACGCACCTAACCCCAATCTGTGCCGCCGAAAAAAATAACGCGGCCGGGTGAGAGAGGAGAGAGAGGGAGGTGGGGGCGTATATAAAGGCATTACCAGGCAATCACACCAAATACATACATGCCAACATTTGAAAATCAGAAATCTGTACAAATTATGCTATTTAAAAAAAAAAAGAGGAACAATCCTAACTCTCCTATTCAATACTACAGACAAATTTGTACAGGAAGAGGAACACCTGCATTAAAATGATAATTATCTTCTCCTAAAAAGAGGAATGTTCCTCTTTCATCTGAACAGTTGGCATGTATGCAAATATGATGTAGGCCTACACAAACAATACAGCGGTGTGAAATGTTCTCTCTCTCTCTCTCTCTCTCTCTCTCTCTCTCTTCATCAGAAATCTATTAGAATGCATCGAACGTATGGACTTTGGACATTTAAATGTCTGCTTATTTTCACCGGGAGTGTATTTCATTGTTACATTTAAAGAGAAAAATATGATTTATTTGCTATCCAATTCTAAAAGATACCACCCCCCCCTTTTTTTTTTTATTATCGGGGGACACACGTTGATACTTAAAGGTAATGTTGAATGCGCATAAATTGTAGTATTTTGTCTCTATTCTACTTAATGCAAGTCTGCGAAACCACTATGGTAGCACAGCGGGCATCAATGTAAACAATATAAAACCTGAACAGAATTGGTTTACTAACAAATTCAAATGTATGGATGTTTCTTACCTGGGGACCTAGATCGAGACGAGGTATTCCATTAATCCGTTATTATTGAATGAACTACAATATTTGGAACCAGTCTGCATACATTACTAATTTGTTAGGCAAGCCTTGGACAAGCTTTTAGGTTATCAAGAACATCTGTTATATGTGAATAAACCGGTCTATTAAAAACCGATAATTAAATATTGAGAAAATTCTTCGTTTATATAATCTGAAAGATAAGTTACCTGTCATACAATATTACAAAGTTATGCCTCAATGAGTGACACTGTCTGGACCAAATATAATCTAAACAGACCAATTTCGCAATGAAACTTAATTTATACATATGCTTTTGTGAAGAGCCTCAAAACGATTTAATTTCATTCACCTGACAATTTCTCAGACCTGCTAAGCTCCACCCTAAAAAAATGCTCCAGATCTTACTCATCTTGTGACATCATCTGTCAATCATTCGTAAGCTAACACAGTCTAGAGACAGTGGTATGTAACTTCCCCCAGCTCAGCATATGCTCACATGCATTATTTCATACAATACCTCCACATTACCTTTCTTTTCCTGGTGATGCTACGGCACGTCTGACATAGCAACTCATGTGTTCGCATTGTGAACAGGTGGTCAGCTCTGGTGAAGCTATGTATCACTGTCTCTTGTTTAATAGGTCACTAATGATTGACAGATGATGTCACAAGATTATTGAGATCTAGAGCACTTTTTTTAGGGTGGGGCTTAGCACTAAGTAGTTCAGACAAAATTATTTAGATTTAAAAATCTATGAAATACATTTAGATGTTTGAATAACAAAATATGAGTTGTATGCAGCCCTGCACATCAACAGGAATCAACTTATATTTGGATGTCACCCCACCTTTAAGTAGAAATTTGGTCACATTACGAAAATGGGCTATTGCACTCGCTTCATTTTCTCACGAGACTTATGACTTGTTTAAACAAAATAGGGGATAGACTTCAGAGAGGACAGAGAGACAGAGAGAGAGAGAGAGAGAGGGGGGGGGGGGAGAGGGGTGGTAATTATTGTCAGAAATACACACATGTGTGTACCATGTCTCTGTGTTATTCACATAATTATAGCATAAACATGTGTAGAGAAATGAATTAATCTTCACTCATATTGTTTTAATTCTATAATGTGTATCATTTTATCATGTAAATGCTTAGACAAATATTGTACAATTCAGCCCTTGGGCTGTGATGCATATTTCTGAATAAATAAACAACTATCATCTAGGTCATACTTGTTGTCATAAATCAAAAGTGAAATGGTTTTGTTATCCTAGCACTCAATCATTGATTGTTTGTATTGCTTTGTGGATGCCCTACCAAGAATGTTTTAGAAAGTTCAGCAATTTAAGACTCAGAACTTCCAATAAAGCAGAATTTAAAGAGGGCAGACAAGATAAAAAGAGACCATTGCTTCCCTTATTAATCAACAACAGAATATTTATTTAAAAATCAGTAGGCCTACGTCGACGAAACACAACTTCCGAAAATCAAATACATGTTCAGGCACATGCTTGAAAAACAGCAACTTAATAATGCTCAGTGAATTGAGTGCTTTAACGGTTCATTGCGTAGCGGTGTGCACAAAAGGCACGATACTGACAAGTTTCCAGTCTATCTGCTCTTGACAAATAGTTTCAAAATATAATGCTGTGGAGAAATATATTTCATCTGTTTGTCATCTTCTTTACATGACTAATCATGCATAGATTTTGAAGATAATTTACCCACAGCATTATTCTACAATAAATCTAAATCGACACAAAGTTAACTTCAAAAATATTTCCCTATGCCTTTTGTACACACTGCCTCGCCGTTTTCCAAGTATTTGCCCATACAGTCGGTTTTCAAAAATTGTGTCTGGCAGTATGTAAAGTGTCATGATAACAAAGACTCTTTGTTTAAGCTTTTTAATTTTTTTTTATATCATTATAAGTCGACATTTGTACAGGCCGATTATTTTCAGCTCTTCTATTCCATATTTAGAACAGGTAGATATTGTTTAAAAAATCAACGATCTTCACCTCCTTGCACTATGAACATGACGGACAAAGAAAGACAAAGTCTGGCTCGTAGTACACAAAAATCCGGCCCGTATTGACTTTACACACCGGACTTAGGGGGTGTTTTCAAAAGGAGGGTACATGCATATGCGTACCCTAAATAACACTGAGTGGGGGGGGGGGGGTGGTTGACCTGCTTTAGTTTGTACACTAGTAGTGTTTGGGATCCTCTATTGTTTCTCTTCAATAAATAAAATAAGCACAAAGACTTTCAAAAAAGTATTTTCAAGGATACTTTAATTACCCTCTTGGATTATGTAAAATGTCATTATCATAGATGTTCAATATATTTTTGAATTTTCCTATAATCTTCAACTTTCTATATTTACAGACATGTTTTTCATGGTAGTATTTTACAAATCATATTACTAGAAAACAAGAGAAAACACTTGTGGCAGGCTATAATATCTCATAAAATACAACGCATTATAAAGCTGAAGTTGCCATTTAAGTTTCATGTTCAAGAAAGGGTTTCAAATTATAATTGAAACTGATAATGGACCAATTAGCATTGGGACATTGTCTTTGGTAAAAAAAGGCTGTGTTTCTGTTGTACGACACATATTGTTCACCGTCCTCGATATCATTTGAAATTGTATGGCACTCTCAGTAGAACAAAATCATTATGAGCACATTATTAACAGAATTTAATCTCCTAATACATATACAGTCAAACCTGCTTTAGCGACCATCTGTATAGAAAGACCACATCCCCCCCTTGAACATGGTTTATTATTGAAACCTGTACAGAAAGACCACTTTTTTTTTTGAGCAGTCTTTATACAGTGAAAAACTGTATTTAAAGACCGCTCAAGGGAGCCAAGAAGGGTGGTCTTTATATACAAGTTTGACTGTACATTCAATTTTTGTCATTACAGCAGCTTTCTCAACGGAAAGAGAAATGATTAGTGTACCCATAGTCCAGATTCTGCCCTTTTTTATATATTTATTATTCTTCAATCATCTATGTAGTCTTTCCGTACACATTACCAATACAGATCGCGCCATCCCCGAAAATACACCCGTTCCGTTACTTGTCCAATCAGTGTACATTCAACAGGGTGTAGATTTGTAGGCGGGCTTAATCTCCCAGAAAATTTTTGGAGAGAAAGGCAAATTCAAATGGACCGTTTGCGAGGGTGAGAATAAAAGGCACGGCTGTCTTCGTTATAGCGTTGAGGGTTTGTTAATTTCTCAGCTGATTGGACGCATGACACGGCAACAGTCCAGGCAGTGGACTAGTGCTAACTGCGCTTCTGCAGAGACAGACTGGTTACATTCTGATATGGGTTACTTTCATGGTCCCCTGGAGATACATGCTTTGAGTTGAGGATTTTTTTAAACCAGGGCCCTGTTTCATGAATCTTGTTATCAATAACAAATTGCAACAACTGTTATAAGCTACTGAAATGGTTGCATTTGATTGGCTGAGAGCAAATTTGTTACAGAAATGTGATGCTTGTTACTGAACACAAGCTTTGTGAAACAGGGTTCCAGGCATCCTTTGCATCAGCTGTGTAGATGAGACCCAAGCGTGAATCACCACAAAACGGTAGTTCAATTTGCACGAGAGTGAACTTCATTACATTTCTGGTTATATACATGAACTATTTTTCAAAATATTTAAAACTCTGACATTTCGTTGATCCAAAGGTTCATTATCTAAGAAGTTCATAACTCTGAAAATGAAATTGGGTTCATAATTCTAAAACTGAAAAAGGGTTTAAATTTCAGAAAATGAAATAAGGTTCATATTTCCGACAAGAAAATAGGCTTCCTACGTGTAACACCAAAGGTTCAAAATGAAATTGCAACTCTGTTTCACTTTTAGAATATTAAACCTTCAGAATATTCAGACCTCAGAATAATGCAACCAATGTTCAAAATAAATTCCATTCTTGCAATCAGGAATCCTATGGTATAGGGATACATGTATTTGTGTTTCAGGAATACAAACAATAGGAAAACCTATTAACCTTTAGAACAAAAATTAGAACCAATAGATAGGGTCTTGTATCACCTCTGAATCAGGGCCGGTATTCATTCCAATACTTAAGTCAGAAATGGGAGTATTTAACATTTTGGCTTATACCACATTCTTGGCCATATGAGGTATGGTATTTAGTTGATGCTTCTGGCTAAATATTTATCCCAAATGGAAGCAAACCGCTGTGGGTCAAAGAGATGCCAATCTGTGTTTGATTTATCACAACTTCAAAAATGTATAACTTTCTTCTTTTTCATCGGCTTTTGCTCAATGTTCACTGATTTGTTTCCCTCATTTTTCTGCTTCTATTAAAAGCAACTTAATATCAGGGTGGACTTCCCCTTTAAAAGCCAGGAATCCATCAGTCTGGTGTCGATATGGAGATGTGACTCGGGTATTAGTCTTGATATAATTGGACCAATCTTCTCCAAGTCAAATGTTGGACGCCTTTCTTCATACCATTCTTCTTTTCCTCTTCATAGATGAACTTTCTCAGCATTGCACATGTCCATGGTAGTCTTTCATTCAGTCACTGTCTTCATCCAACTCATCAAATTCCTACAAAGAGGGCGAAAAAAGAGAAAGTCATGCGAATGTTCTGGCAAAAATTGCAAAATAGACCGATTAAATACTATATAACATATCTAAAATTTATGGATGTTTCTTTCCTGGGGACCTAATGATGAGTTACTTCATTAACCTGTTATTGATGAATGAATGAATTGGAATCCCATCTGCATACAATGTCGCTATGTCAGGTAAGCTTTCAGGTTGTCAAGAACAATCTTTGTTCAAAAACTATGCACAAATATGAATATGTTAATAACTGGTCTAACAAAAAAATTCTACAAATAGGGGGGAAAAAAGAGAAAGTCCTGTAAATTTTTTGCCAAAAACTTGCAGATTGCGGATTCCTTTCTTTTTGATTTTATACTTTACACCAGGGTTCCACATCAACCCTTTCTTAATTTAATTTTATTTTAATTTTTTATTGTAGGGAATATAGATTTCAATTCTAGGGTCTTAATGCATGAACCCTATATTACAACTTTACAATTTTGGGGTCTGACTTTTTTGGCGTCCATGAAAATTTGTTGAGTTAATGTAGGCCTGTCATAATAATGGAAAGACTATTTCAGTTCAGTTAAATTCCAATACTCTTTTCCTAATTCATTTTCAACAAAAGCACAGTAAAGTTAAACATTTCCATGTACATCAATCCAAGGTAATAACACAATGTAAATCCAGCACAATGTAAGGTGATGTAGAATGAAGGTTCAGTTCATTTCTTAGCTTAAAATGAAATAAGAGCACTATATGTAGATACGAGCCTGATGTGGTGTCGTATTCCACTTCCCTTACATGGTATAATTCATATTTTATTATTATGAATAGTAAATATAACAGTCAAGGGCTAACTAAGGTCAGTGTGCGACGCAGCACAGCTTAGAGTGCTGGCCAAAATTTGCCACCAATTCTGGGTATGGTGTCTTCAAGTGAGTTGTACGGGGGAAACAAATAAAAACATGTTCCTCTCTTGGGATTTTTTTCCCGATTTCGGGCTACCAGATACCCAGGGGAAGATTGAAAGCATCATAATAAAATATTGAAGTTCAAAAGCTGCAAACAAGTTGGAAAATCGTTAATTAAAACTTCTCCCATACAATTTTGGAAGGTGAGTTCTCCAGGACTTCATATTTTCAAATAATTGCTTAATAAATTTGAGTCTGCATGGTATCTACTTCTGGTTCTGGATTTTACTCCGACAAAGCGGGATCCCGCATCGCGTCAGAGGAAGAGGAAAATACTTGGTATTTAGAAGAAAAAACTTCTCTCTCTCTTTCAGGGCCATTTCTCACAAGCATTTGCTTTTCTTTTGGTCCTTTCCATATTTCTTACTGTAATTAGTATTGTTGTTTGTATGTTTTCATGATTATGGTTTAATACAATCTTAAATCTTGATTTCTAACCATATGACTTACCAAACTTAAGCTCCTGGGTTCAATCATGATGCCATGTCTCTCTGACTCATCGTCTCCTGAGCTGAAGTCTAGTTTACTGGGTGTACATCTAGAAGTGCGTACCGATGGGGAAGGGCGTGCCGGGGTACCAATCCAAGCAGAGCTGCGGACCAGGCTTACGTTAGGACTACCACAGGGACTTCCATAGGGACTCACCCTACATAAAGAATAATTATTATAATTAGATCAATTTACATAGTACATTTAGATGGATGTGACAGATGTGACGGTTATTTTACCTGACTGCTAAGAAAGCATAAATGCTTGTAATTAAGTAAGCAACCAGATGGCCGACGGCTTTAGGTCCTCTCCAAGGGACCTGGTAGTGAGGATTAATGCCTTACCAAAGGGCACTAGCGCATCGTCTTGGTTTCGAACCCGGGTCACTGGATTACGAGACCACTGCTCTAACGACTGAGTTATCGAGCCTCCATTTACTACATAAATATACTCTACTGCCCTGTGATGAAAACAAAACTCAAAACTTTGCTTTTTTTACAGGCACACAATTTAAAAGCTCCTGAAAACAAGTGCGTCTTCAACAAAACTTAGAAGACAGTAACTGATGAGGCGTTTCGTATGTCATAGTGGTAGGTTATTCCAAAGCTTTGGAGCGTTGTAACTGAAATCCCAATCTCCAAGAGTTCCTTGTTTTTGTGTGAGGTAGCTTTAGAGGCAGCGTGTCCTGTTTAATTGCAAGTTATGTGTATATGGATTTGAATAGGTGACACAGGGGAATCAGGTTCTATTTCATCCGTTTGAAAGCAGCTGGGATACCGATGCGAGCAGAGCCAAGCACCCGGCTTATGTTTGGACTCCTACATGGACTGTCACTGAGACTTATCCTACATAATATGGTAATAATATGATGATGGAGTCCTGTATAGCACTCAGGTCTCTCCTAGCGATCCATCATTATTTCCCTGGCTTTAGCAAGGCTGCCATTACAGTGCTCAAGCATTTCCATACACTCATTTCTGCCAGGTAACCATCTACCTCACCTAGGTTGAGTGTGGCAAATTTGGTTTATGTCTTGCCAAAGGACATTAGTGCTGCCATAGGGATGCAAACCCCACACCTTGTGGTCAACAGTCCAGAAACTTATCCACAAACCTTTTCATTTTTTTTTCTAAACTACTGAGAGGCTAATGTTTGCACCTGCACATGAATGTATTCTACACAAGCAAGAGAAAGCACATGGTCCTCAAGTAACAAACTCATGCAAAATTAAGGGATGGAATTTTCTGGAGATAGGATCAATCATAACTATTGTGTATGTTACAGGGAGATGTGCAATATAATTGCTAGACTAGTAAATCTGGCCAACATTTTACATTTCAGGCAGATACATTTTATTTAGTCTAAAATCTTTTAAAACTTGGGCAAGAATTGTATTTGAGGTAGATTCTTCTCAAATTTGGGCTACATTCTTTTGATTTGGGCTAGATCTTGTTAGATGTTGGCTTACCTTGAAGGTGGTCTGTTGAGAATGATTGGTGAAGAGCTTCTAGGTGTAGGGCCACTATGTTTCTTTATCAGTTTGGGTGTAGCTGGGGTCAATGCACTCTTACTACAAGAGATATCAAACATACAGCACATATTTACATTAATATAGTCAGAGAAAACATTATGTAATGTCTTGTGTGCAGGTTGTGTACAAGTGGTGGAAGTTGACCCTTGACCTAGATTATGCTAAAACCTATAACTAACATAAACTACACATTAGCATGTTACTACTAATGGTATGCCTTTATATACAAAGGAAAAATACAAACAGTTTTGGTTTATACTTGAAGTTTGGGGAATAATAATTAAGAGGGAGAAATACAATATAAACTACAAGTATACATTGGGCTCTTGATTTAATGACTTGGTGTTTTCAAGAGAAACTCATAAACATTCATTGGTAGAAATGTTGCACCCTGATCTCAGCTATATCGATACATACAAAGGAAAATGACTTACAGTTTGGTTTTATACATATACCTCCTAGTTTGGGGAATAATAATTAAGAGGGAGAAATAAAAATCTATACGCAGACTAAAATGAACATGAATATTGCAAAAGTATGATAAAAAATAAATATACGTCTAGATATTCCTATATCATGAAATCAAATTGGAAGAGTTATCAAGTACATTGTACACCAAAATGGTCTCAGGTTATAGTACTACAACATAGACAGATTTGAAATTTTAATGTACCCTCTGGTGTGAAGTCAACCCTACCTGTTGTGAATAGGTCTTGAATGTTGAATAGAGCTGGTATCTTCCTCACTAGAGAATGATAGGCTTCCCAATGGACAGCCCAACGAACTATGCGATATGTCACTCTCAAATATCTCATCTGAAATAAAAAGACAAAAAATTATAATTTCTAAAATCCTAATAAATCAATTCTCTTTAATAGGATGAACCACGATTATCTCCTGTGACAATCACTAAGATATATGATTAGGGCAGCATTTTTTCCAACCTTTTTTAGTCATGGCAGCACTCTTTTAAAAAATAAAAAGTTTTGCATCACCCCTACTCAAAATTCATCACAGAACATTAATTGTGTATTTTCCACAGCTTTCTTCATCCTACCAGGGGGGGGGGGGGGGGGGGGGGGGGGGGGGGGGTGTTTCACAAAGATCAAACTTAACTCTAAGTTGGACTTAAAAATTATGGAGAGCCATCTGTAGCCTTAAAATATGTTCAAAACCGAAAATTGAAGTACTTTTAGACTTTTTATAAATTCCACATCAAGAACATGACATCTCCTTGATAATAGAAATACAAATGACTTGAATCAACATTTTATGCCTTTTAAGATAACTTTTACAAACTATTTGTATAGATGCTAACAACTTTCCATAATTGTTAAGTCCAACTTAGAGTTAAGTTCGACTGAGGATCTTTGTGAAACACCCCCAGGTCCCCATTTATCCCCAGGGTAAGGAGTGGCAAATGTAGATAAATGTCTTGCAGGTATTGCCGGGGATCGAACCCACGTCTTTTGCATTTCCAGTCAAGTGCATAACCCACTCAGCAATGACACCTCTACACCTCTGGGATTGTGGTATGCACAGTAATATGAGCTTCTGTAATGTGGCGACTGGTTGTTCATATTATTTCACTTCAGTCTTTATTTTCACTCTCAATAAAAACATCATGCATAAAATATATTAGAAACAACAGAGCATCATCAATAGAAAACAATACAGAGCAATTAGGCAAAAACAAATTATTAGAATTAGGGGTAAACAAAAAAGAGCAAATAGCCTTTATATACTAGTACGTTGACCCCCACAATTAACAATAAATAGATAATTATCACAAACAAACAGACACAAAAATAAAATAAGGATACAAACATACAATATATAACATTTTGCATTATGAATACAAACTTAAAAGATTGGATTTACAAAGGCATTTCAACTGACATCTGTTTGATTTGTAACATACCGTCTGAGAAGCTGAGATCCCAAGATGAAGGATGTCTCTGCTTCAGATCAGGAGCATCAATCGCTTCTGCATTCATGTTACTATGGAAACGTCTTGATGGAGATAAGATCTTGAAGACGAGAGCACTCATTAGAGAGAAGAGGAGCGACAGGAAGCCATGAAACGTGTTCCACTGAAGGAAAGGTAAACAAAACAAAGAGTAAATAAAGATAACTGCTCTAAAATCAAAGAAAAGTCTTCAAATTTGTAAATCTCTGACACTTTTATTCCCAAAGTGCCCCTGAAATGCCACAGGTTGTGATGGATTGTTGATGATTGTTTTACCTGACTGCTAAGAGAGCATTTGTGTGCTTGTAGGTAAGCAACCAGGGGACCAACGGCTTTAGGTCCTCTCCAAGGGACTTGATAATGAGGACTAATGCCTTACCAAAGGGCACAAGCACATTGACATGCAGAGATGCCAATCTCTTGACACAAAAATACAGACTGAGTATCCTAAAAAAAATCAGAATTTCAAGAAACTAGACACTACCCTGGGCCAGCAAAATTTCAGAAAAATGTTTTACTGGTAAGTACGGTCAAGTAAAATGTTTGCTCTTTCATTAAACTAATAGAGAAAATTGTAAAGTTTTTGTTGGGGGTTGCGGGGTATACTTGTACATGTTTCTATGTAATTCTGCGGTTTTTATGGTTTTCTTTATATTTTTTTTAAAGATTTTTTTTTTTTTTTTAATTTAATTTTTTTTTAAAAGATGAAAACTCGTATTTTAAGAGGTGATATTGTATTATCGTATTTCGCTCTTATTATCGTACTAAATACGATTTAATCGTACTGGTTGGCATCTCTGGACATGGTTTTGAACCTGGGCCCTCCTGGTTACAAGACCACCGCTCTACCATAGAGACACCGCACCCCCTTGTATGGCAGATGGCATATGCTTCAAGCGTTTAAATGCTTGCATATGCCCAAAATCTGATCCCTTTACTGGCTCTGCAAGATACAGACATGGCCCAAGTTTGGCGAGAATCCATCAATCGGTTCTTGAAATAACGCGATCACAAGAACGGGACGTACAGTCGGACAAATGGACGGACAACCTGAAAACATAACGCCTCTGGCTACTTCGTTGCTGAGGTATAAAATGTTCTTACCATTTTGTTGAGCACCCTCTTTCTCCTCTGCCATGCAATAGTGCTTTGAACCAGACTAGTCTCCATCAAGGATGCAAGGGATGGTCTCTTTCTAAAGTCTGGATCCATCATAGACCTTATCAATCCTTTCAATTCAGATGAGATACCTAGGCAAAAGCAATAGTATAGTCACGGTCTATTGTACACTTAATAATCAGCTTCATTATTAATACATACATGGGCATTGATAAGCAAGACAGCTTTAGACTGTTCATATATTAATAATTATCATCGTTGTCATCAACACCCTCATTATTATCATCAATATGACAACTACTATTATCACCATGTAATCATTAATCATCATAATCATCACCATCCAATCACTCATCCTTAGTAAAATCATTATTATTCACCACCACCAATGCCATCACTCATCAACATCACCAGCATCATCCTCAAAATCATTAACATCATCATCACTGTCGTCCATCAGCATTATATCATTCATCAATATCATCATCATTATTAAAACCACTTCGAAAATCACCATACTCATCATTCATTACCATTAACATTATCATCACATTCCTCATCAATATGCCTTGTATAAGTCTTAAGATGCTGATATGAAGTAAGCTGTGTGACTGATATACCTGCTGTTAGTTGCCATGGTATCCTGCCTTGCCTCAGATCATGCCATGAATCTCCATTACGAGGTAGTTCAAGGTCACTCGCTAGCTCTAGGATTGTAATACCTAAGCTGGAACACAAACATCACACAAGGAACATTATTTCTCTTTCATCAACTTCAACCTCACTATAGTATTTAAGCTGTACTAACCGCCTGGCCTCATCTTATACAAGTTATATTTCATCCAGATCGATCGCAAGTCCTCTGATCAATCTTAAGCTGAAATTACAAATCTAATATAGAGAGTTGCGATTTATACCAAATATCAAATGAGATTGATTCTGAACAATCTGAGTCTGAGTATCAAATTATTCTGTATAAAACAGGCCCCTGGTGTGAAAAAATTCTTTTAAAATGACCTTTGTCAACTTGACAGAGGTCTGAGGAGGAGGGTAGAGCCAAGGATAGACCCAGTGGAAGAACCATGGCGCTTACACAATATTACCTTGGTTAAAGCCAAGCCGCCAAAGTAACTATCGCTGAAGCATATCAGGTGCCCATTTAAAAGAAAGTATAGAAACGTTGTGATTCAATACA
Source organism: Strongylocentrotus purpuratus (assembly GCF_000002235.5). Lineage (NCBI taxonomy): Eukaryota > Metazoa > Echinodermata > Echinoidea > Camarodonta > Strongylocentrotidae > Strongylocentrotus > Strongylocentrotus purpuratus. The sequence continues at coordinate 17,651,775 of NW_022145606.1, forward strand.
TACTTCATAATGACTCAGCGAAGTTGATTCTGACTTTCAGAAGGTTGAATGAGAGATACCATCTATACTTCTATTTTATAACTATTTCACAAATGAAATTCAGAGGATCTTAAGAGAAAATCGTAAAAGCTTAATATAATCGCAGCTTACCTGTACACATCTGCATGCATTCCAAAGTGTCCTTGTAATAACTCAGGTGCTAAGTATTTAGGGTCCCCTTCCTGAGTGTCTGTGACATCATGCTATATCAATATACAAATATCAAACAAATATGTTTTATATTCATTTGTTGACTAACAATAGCTATTTAAAAACTAAATATGTCTGGTAATAGGACACAATGCCACTACAAATGTAACTAATGTAACCAAATTTAATGCATACCGGTACAACTTTGTGAAGTGCCTACAGTATTTGCCGGCGTAGAGGCCGCAGTATTTTTGGAAGAGAAAATATCAAAAAGTCGGGGTGCGGCCTTTGCGGCGAAAGAGTAATTTTTTTTAAAAACTCAAGTCAAAACCAGCACGAATTTGCACATATGGGACTACGAACGGTACAATAACTATACCACTATGGTACAGGACATTTCCACACATCTTACCGGCAATTTTATCTTGCATTGTTGACATGAAGACGAAAATAAATTGCTAAACCAACATTTGCCGATAGATCTTGATCTAAGTTCGTGCCAATGCATTGCAAAAGTAAAGGAAGGGACCATTTAATGGAGCTGCCGCGAAGCATCCATCCAAAGTCGCCATTTTGTTTTCCATTTTATGCAATTTCGGATTACACCGTACATTGTGGTAGGGGTATATATAGGACACCAAATCTGCCCGCGATCACTTTTTTAGCTAAACTTCCAGTAAATTATAAGAATATTGATGAATTTGGTATCAGTTTGTAAAAAAAAAATAGTGTTTTACAAGAAAATTACGATTATTTAGTTTTGTCCTTTTTTTTTTTTTTCCTCTTTGAAATGTCAAGTTGGGGTGCGGCCTATGCGGTGCTGTGGCCTTATCGCCGGTAAATATGGTAGATACATATTATTTCATTCACCAATTACGAATTACGTTATTACGTATGCAAATTCCCAATATTACATGTTGTTATATAGGTAGAGCAAGCCAGTTTGTACGCAACATGCATTTGTGACTGATGAATAAAATAATTTGTATTAAGGCACTTCACTAAGACCTATGCCTTGAATTTGGTTACATTACGAAAATAGCGTATTACTATTGAAATACAGTTAAACCAAGGAATTGGAATGATTGGAGATCCCATCCAAGAGGCCCCTTAGAAGTCATCAGTGACAATGCACATCTTTTTTTTCCCAACCATAATACCCTTAATCCCCCTCCATGACCGCACAGCTCACTGGTAGGACTAAGTCCTTCTTTTCCACCCACAGCCCAGCGAGCATGGCGGGTAATGCGTGGCAGGCCTATGCTCGGAGTGGAAAGTGGTGATGTATTGACAACTCATCCAACAAATGCACAAATATAACACAATTTCATTTAGTTCTCTTAGGAGATAAATCTTTGCTCCTAGCTATTTATAAATTTCGGAAATTTTCGGAAAATGTCAATAATTAGAAAGAAAATCATGATGATGAAAACCTTACATTCCCTCCAACTCACAATTTCCTTTGTCGATTTCGCTGGTTCAAATGTCTACCGGTATGTCTTTAGTAGAGTTATCCAAGCACGAAAAAAGCATTTATAACCAATAGAAAGTTGCATTGGTCATATATTGTGGATTCTGTATTCTATATGTTAATATAGCTATATACATCTTCACTAACATGACATCATATTTGCGGTGCCACGCTGTAATACTGTAATAGTATTGAATTTTGTAATAATTCTTTGTTATCACTTCCCAGACTGAAGGCAAGTTACTTTGGCTCTGTATGTACATTATATAGGCCTACATACCTCATCCATGTCCACAGAGAGTCCAAAGTCCCCTAGCTTGCAGACTTGGTGGAAAGAGATAAAGATGTTTTCTGGTTTCACATCAAGATGAAGGAGACCATGTGAATGCATGTGAGCCAATCCCTGATCAGAAAATAAATAGACAACTTTGTTAAAAACTCATGACCCATTGCAAAGCACTAAACACATAATAATAGCAACAAGACAAATGCAACTGCATCTCCTATATGCAGTGTAGGAAATAGATAGATGGCTATCGTGAGAACAAGAATAAAACCTGTAATTTCAGAAAATGACCTCTTTGACCTTTGATCATTGACCTACTTACCAAAAATCTAATCTCATTGTCTTCCAATGATGATAAATACTTTAAAAAAGCTCTTTTTTCCAAATTCGGGTTTAACAAAGGCGGAAGTCCAAGTTTTTCTACAACTTGTGATACGTTACCTTAGACCCAGAGTCGGTTTTAAATGAATTTGAATATGGACAAATGTTTCTTTTACAGCTCACTGAAGGTGTTTATATATATTTATGAAAATAAATACATAAAATAGTTGATTTATTGACAGAAAATACTGATTAACAGGGTTGTCTTTTCATAATTTATAAACGTCATAGGTGTGGGTTTTTTTTTGTATTTTTTAAAGTTTCTGGCCTTGTCTGTTTTGGTCCGGTCCTGTCAAGTCTGGTTTGATTGGTGTGTTTTGTTGCTTTTTAATATGCCTTTATTGTGTTGCTTTGTCTTTCCTGAAAAACCTATATCAGGGTCTTACTTCATTAAACTATTTGAATTCTAATTTATAAACACACATACATACAGTAGATGCTCTTACCTGTATAAGATCAACCAGGAAGCCCCAGAGAATGTTCTCAGGAATCTTGTGATTCTGCTCAGCATAAGCCTGCAAACTAAACATCAAACAGTACACCATCAGACAGCTGTTTCATAAAACTTGTTATCAATAACAATTTCTAATACTTGTAATCAATAACAAGTTCTAATTATGTTATAAGCTACTGAAATTGTGGCATTTGATTGGCTGAGAGCAAATTTGTTATTTCTTATTGATCAAAAGTTTTGTGAAACAGGGTGAAGGAATAAGACAGGATATCATTTAGGGTGCACAATAACGGTAACCCACCATCGTTCTTGGCGCCTACTAGTACTGACTTTGTATCTTCAAAAATATAGGGTTAACGTTAAGGATGCAATTCTCGCTATCACAACTACAGTATTTGGCCATAGAGGGCAGCACCGGCCATGCGTATATTTGGCAAAGGCACTTCCAGTTCCCATATAAAATCAATGGGTTAAGAACCCAAAAGCCTGATAGAAATTACAGATTTGGAACCAATAAACTATAAGTAACAGATTATGATGGCAGGCGCGGATCCAGGATTTCTTAGGGGGAGGGGGCCCAAATTTGAAATCAATTTGAAATTTAGTGTGCTGAAATTTCAAAATCGTGCCGGCCAATATTTCGCTCAGTGGGGGTAGTGAGCACTAATTTTTTTTTTTTTTTGCTCCCGAAAATTTGAAAATCATGCCGGCTGATAATTTGCTCAGTGGGGGGGGGGGGGGGGGGGGGGGGGGGGGGGGGGGGGGGGGGGGGGGGGGGGGGGGGGGATGGGGCTAGTGAGCACTAATTTTTGGGGGCCCTTAAAAATTTGAAAAATCGCATCCCCCCCCCCCCCCCCCTGAGCGCCAGGGGGGGGGGGGGCATCTCCAATAAAAAGGTAAAATGGATCCGCCACTGTATGATGGTGCATCAAATCACCAGTAGAGTTCATGAAACCAGAACAATTATTTAGTATAGTAAGGAATTAGTTGACATTGATGTACATTCTCTATGGAAGCCGGGAAAAAAAAAAAAAATTGTCTTATCGTCTTCCCCCATGTCGTATCTGCGCATGTGCTTACCTGCGCCGTGTGGGAGGAAGGTCGCAATCTACTGTCGACCATATTATTTGCGGTAGGGTCTATTGGATATGATATAAGATAATGCCCCCCCCCCCCCCCCCCCCCCCCCCCCCCAACTCCAATCCTCTATCCTTACCTCATTTGACAGAGTTCAGTTTGTATATAAAGATGGCCTCTTTCAGCCCATGCCTTATAGAACTCTACACAGTTAGGATGTTTAGACAGACTCTCATGTTTCTTCACTTCTTCCATCTTTCTCCTCCTGCCAATACAAACATAATAAATGTCTATTCAATAAACTATTCTTAGTATTCTTATAGTTACAGTACAACCCCTATGAAGAAAGACCACCTGTCTATAACAACCACATTTTTGTTTCTCTTTTTGTTTCTCATTGAAATGTAACTAAGGAATGTGTACATAAAGACCACCTGCCTATAAAGACCACTTGTCTTGTCTCCCTTGAGCGGTCTTTGTACACAGGTTTCACTGTATCTAAGCAAAGCACTTTAAGAGGTCTAATTTAGCAAGGAGGTGGACTGTGGTACAATACCCTATACATACATGTAGGGCCCATTCTACTACGCATCTCATTATTGTTTAATATTTATTTTAAAACATATTCCTGAATGAATATTTCAAAAAGTTTTTAATACAGAAAATGTTCGGTTCTGTTTTATCCAATAACACCAAATTATCTCAGGATATTTGAAACTTCCTCCAATACTATGTTTTTCCTTCTTTCTTGTGATTGAGATAATCTACTCCCCTGAAAGCAAGATATAGAATGCAAAATGATATTATACTTCACATGTTATGAAGTCGGATCAAGAACACAAATAAATACGAAGAAAACGAAAAAAAAAAAAACGAAATTTTATGTACAAAAGGCATGGAGAGTTGTCCACAGATGATGTCATCAAATTGAATACCGCCCTCTAGTGACTAGTAATTTAAAAAAGCTCTAACTTCTTTATTCCTTACCCGATTTTGTTCAAATTTTCACTGATTTTGTTCAAATTTTCACTGATTTTATTCAAATCTTTTAAACTTTACAATAAAAGTAACTTACTATGAAGGTTTTGGTTCCCTTTAACAAGCCATTCAATCCCATTCCTTATTCACAGGCATTACACGTACATACTGAATTTGATTACATGGGGGCAGAAAGAAAAATGTGTTTCATTCAAAATAAATTAGTTCCACTTCATGGCACATGAATATCTTTAAGAAATAAAGACTTTCTAAGAAATAATAACAATTTATAATTGTGTTTTTGTAAATCAAACCTTGTATCAAATGTTGTGCTTTCTACAGGGTGTAAGTACTTTAGACATAATAACATTGACTTCAGTTGAAAGTAATGACTAAATGTATTTATAAATTTCCTTATTGTTTTACATGCCTGTACAGTGTTTTCTTCTTCAATGCAACAAGTACAACTTACAATGTACATTCAAGAATAAAATAACAATTTGAAATACATTCCTATCACTGTGGGTGAAAGGCACAGGAATGGAAAATGTTTCATTTCCTAGCTTTCTTCAGTTCTGAAAGTATTAAAGTAAAATCATTTAATGACAATAACATCAAGACTCACTTATCCGACTCTCCTTTGAATCTATCTCTTGATCTCTTGACTGCATAGAGCTGGCCATCCTCTTTACTCCGCACCTGAAAGACCTGATGTGAACACAATAAAGAATGAGGCATTACAAACACCAATTACAGAGGATGATACTTATATTTTTGGTGTTAATAAAATGAAATAAATTGTGAACATCTGGTGAAAGGACACCTTCAATGTATATAAAGACAATAGCAACTTTTAAAAGTTGATACTTTAAATAGCTGGCAAAACCGCAGTACAGGAGTGGACATAACAATAAAGGGTGAGTCTATGAAAAACTGGTATGAACACAATATCAAACACTAGTATACAGTGTATCCATTCAACAACTGTGTATTTAACAAGAATGATACTTGAAAATCTGGTATTTATAACAAACCCTGCAGAACAGGTGTACACAAACACACACCTACAAAAGGTAAAATTAATGTACCGGTATGTAATACCTGTACACCCTGTCTCTAATGAAGGATAATAGTTTGAATATCTGGTGTGTGCAGGAGGATCCTAAATTTTTAATAATTATTAATACCAACAAATGTGGCACCTATACCTTGGGAACATTCTAAATTGCTTAATTTTGATACAATTTTCTCACAACTGTGCGGGATTGTCAAATTTTGACAGACATGGTGACTTACAAAAATGTTCACTATTATTAATGCAGGAGTATATTAGCATGATTAATCACATATAGATGCATACTTCTCCAAATGATCGGCTCCTAGTCTCCTGTCCACCCTGAAACACTGATCAAAGTAAAGTCTCCACTGCTCTGGTTATAGTGCGCACTCTCAAGGACCGATGCTGTAAACAGACTAGTCAAGGCTTACAACAGATTAGGGTGAGAGTACCTGTATTGAATGTGGTACATATATATATATATATATATATATATCACCAGTTAGATTAGCTTGTGGTCTGGTAATGATAGAAAATAAATCCTCACAGAATCAAACGAAACTTACACTGAATGTTCAAGATTACAAATAAATGACATGTGCCAAACGGTTTGGTAGGAAATGTATAGGGGCTGAGTAATGAGCAAAGAAAGATAAGGATATTAAGGTATATAGGCCCGCGACACGATTTGCTTAACGCAGCTCTCTACATACCGGTAAGCAAATGAGAGGTGTGGTTTTTATCAAAGATGATTTCCAGCAAGTCAGGTCAGATGGTCGCATTACCCTTCTGTGAAAACATGCTCCTTACTCACGTAATGTCAGGGGTAATGTTTGTGAAATAAACCCTTCTCATCTAGAAATGGTCTGGTCCAATTTACCTGACACTTTGCAAAAACGCTAAAGCAATCTACGAAAGGTCGCATCTGTAATGTGCCTCTTCACACAATCATTCGTTTGCACAAGGTTGAGGTGGTATAACACGACCACCCTACTAGAGGCGATGAACCAATGATCAGAAGTAAACTACCCAGTAGATCCCTGATGAAGAGTAAAGCCTCGGTCGCAAATGCCTTTACGAACTGCTATGAACGCCGTACGAACGATTTTCAGACAATGAAAATTTGAGAAGACAATGGAAAAACAGAGATTTGTACGAACTAATCGTTCGTACAAACCTTTGTGACCGTAGCATAAAGGATACACTGATCTGCTTGTCTGAAGGAGACATTCCTTGCTTGGTTCTCATCGTCTGTTCTTGATCGATGAGGAAACAATCTACTGACTGAGGGTAGACTCTTAGCCGGAGGACGGGGAGGTTGACATTCATGTGGGGTCGCTCCATTGTTCTGTAACAGAGATGGAAAAAGAACGATTCTGTTTCGACCATTTTTCTTTAAAGGTAATACAAAGTTTTGGTATGGGGTCGTGAATTTGGTTCAAATGAACATATTGGAAGCATATGTGATCCTAAAATAATCAGGGATCGTTGTCGCAGTTGAAATCGAGTCTAACGTTATGGAATTGTAAATAATAAACTCTTTATATTATATAGTTCCCTCTCAAGGTCAATAAATTAATTGAGCTATAAAACAATGTTTCTTGACTAAAATCGACTGATTAGCTATTCCCGTTTGGAAATTACATATCACAAACAACTACATATTCTGAGATTTTCATGGTCGCAGCTGCCATTGTACAGCCATAGGCCCTATTTGAAATTTATCAAAATTTACCGGGAGCACCGGTAAATTTTTATATTCAAGTTTTCTCGAAAGCAGAAGTGTTCAAGGGGCTAAATTTTTTAGGGCTTATAATACATCCATCCACTGGGGCATCCAAATATATTGAAATTGTAAAGAATCACTACCCGCTCGATTTTCAAAATTTACCAAAACTTTGTAATACCTTTAATGTTGCCAATAACTTTTTGTTGGAAACATTACGATCTAGATTAGCCGCATATGCATGTAGATCTTGATCTAAGTTTTTCTTCTTTGTTTTTGCTTCCACGTCATCGTCAATGGCACAAAAATGCCTAGTTTTTTACTTTTGATATGATCTAGATTCTACACACAAAACTAATAAATGGGTTCCCGACTTCAGAGAGGCAATAATTTGGCTGGAAAAATACCTGTATTGTTGGTGTTATTTTATTTCTTTTGTTTTTTGTTTTGTAAGCTAAATCTCAATTATTTATATTTGGGAGAAGACTCTCAAGAAATGGCAGAGCCCCCCAAATCGACAGTGCACCTCTACTCCTCTAGTTGAATGATGTGAATAGTTCTACTGCCTTACCCTAAGTTACTGAATACTAGACTATTTACTGGCTAAAAGTAGAACAGAATGTTTCGGCCAAATTATTTAGGGTTTTGACATGCAACAGCGGGCACAGCCAAGCAACAACATCAACAGTCAGTGGAGTTGTGTTTTACCCGACTGCTACAAATTACTCCAAGTTACAACAATTAGGCCTAGACTTCTACATTTTACAACTTTACAACAAATAGACTAGACCCTACTACAAAAAAACTGATAGGCCCTAGATTCTACATAGAGTCTATACAGCTAAACTACTACTAGGGTCTAGTACTATAGGCTATATAGTCATAGGCCTACCTAGGTCTAGATCTTCTACAACAATTAAACAAATAGGCCTAGAGACTTAGAGTCTAGATCTAAAGTTAGATCTACAAAGAGTGATAGTATAAGATTACGAGTCATGACTGTCTCTCTCATGAGCCTGTGACTGTGAGTGGCTGTAGACGTATACCGTGTAGATGAATCAGCTATTTAATCATATTCATAACTTAGCTAAGCCTAGGCCTAATGATTGAACTAGCCTACGGCGGCCGCGGCCCGCCATTGCCATTGCCATTGGCATTGACCGCCGGTACTAAACTGGACGATGAAATACATTCAGTCGTCACAGACACAGTGTCAGCGCCATATATCTGCCACTGTCACTCATTCACACACTGCCTCTGCACCGGGGCGGAGTCGGGTCAGAAGAAAGAAGCTCAAATTGCTCCTGTGCCCGCGCTAGACCACTACCAGCCCAGCCCAGCCCGGCCCCAGGCCATGGCCAGGGACAGGTTGTGGATGCAGGGCAAGCGATCTAGCGAGCCGTCATGGCATGAGTCAGTGAGGACGAAAGTTCAAGTGGCCGTGGTCACTTACCTTTTTCTGTGAGAACGATGGTTCTTGAATAAACTTCGGAATAGGCCTGGCTGGTGTTGGAAAGCCACTAAAACTCTTTCGAGAATTATAATTCATCCTTATGATTAATATAGGCCCCTAGATCTGTGACATTATGAAAACGCAATGTCGCCGTAGACGTAGACATTCTCTAATCCCTTATTTCAAACAGCGTAAACATTGATCGCAAAGTACACGATCACATCATCGCGGGAAATATTAAAAGGCGCGCTAACCAATGCAAAATTGTTTAAAATAAAAATATAATTTAATATATTTATATTCAAAGGTTATTCAATTTGAGATTATAAAAATTAAAATAAGATAACGTGATTTTCATAATTGTTTTTAAATGTATAATTTGACTGTATTTGACAATTGATATTCCGGGGTGATATTAAATGCAAATTGGACTAGGTATGTACGTCTAGGGGTTGTATGTCGATGGCAATAATACACAACGTCAGTCGACTATGAACTTGTTTTGGGGGACATCAATCAAGTTCAAGTTCAAGTTTATTAAAACCAAATCAAACATAAACAATGGTACAAGATATAACAGCAATACAAGAATGATAGGTTTGGGACCCAAGTGAAGCACAGCTTGTGCAGACGCGGATCCAGGATTTCTTAGGGGAGGGGGGAACTTTTTTGGGGGTCCCAAAAAAAAAATCGCAACGACTCAGCCAGCCGCTAAATAAGCGGGGGGGGGGGGGGGGGGGGGGGGGGGGGGAGGGGGGGGGGGGGTAAGAGGACACTTTTTTATGGTCTCGAAATTTGAAAAAATTGACATTTTGTTCCGTTGGGGGAGGGTGAGGTCACCTTTTTTAAGGTCAACCATTGGCATATTTTTTTTATAATCACAAAAGGAGGGGGGGATTCGCTCCAAAATACACACATAAAAAAAACCGAAGGGGGGGTTCGACCCCCCCCCCCCCCCCCCCCCCCCCCCCCCCTGCGTACGTGCCATCTCGTCTGAATACAGTTTTCCCCCTCCCGCGCGAAGCGCGGAAGCTTTTACGTAAATCATTAGAGAAAGAAGACGCTTCGTGTACCGTTTTTTACTCTTAATCCTCGTCTAAATTCATCCCCCCCCCCCTCCCGCGCAAAGCTCGGAAGCTTTAACGTTTCATTAAATCATAAGAGAAAGAAGACGATTCGCTGTACCGTTCTCGACTCTTAATCCTCGTCTGAATTCAGTTTTGCCCTCCCCCCCCCCTCCGCGCGAAGCGCGGAAGCTTGTACGATTCTTTTGGGGGTCCCAAAAAAAAAAATCGCAACGACTCAGCCAGCCGCTAAATAAGTGGGGGGGGGGGGGGGGGGGGGGGGGGGGGGGGGGGGGGGGTAAGAGGACACTTTTTTTATGGTCTCGAAATTTGAAAAATTGACATTTTGTTCCGTTGGGGGAGGGTGAGGTCACCTTTTTAAGGTCAACCATGGCATATTTTTTTTATAATCACAAAAGGAGGGGGGGATTCGCTCCAAAATACACACATAAAAAAACCGAAGGGGGGGTTCGACCCCCCCCCCCCCCCCCCCCCCCCCCCCTGCGTACGTGCCATCTCGTCTGAATACAGTTTTCCCCCTCCCGCGCGAAGCGCGGAAGCTTTTACGTAAATCATTAGAGAAAGAAGACGCTTCGTTGGTACCGTTTTTACTCTTAATCCTCGTCTAAATTCATCCCCCCCCCCTCCCGCGCAAAGCTCGGAAGCTTTAACGTTTCATTAAATCATAAGAGAAAGAAGACGATTCGCTGTACGTTCTCGACTCTTAATCCTCGTCTGAATTCAGTTTTGCCCTCCCCCCCCCTCCCGCGCGAAGCGCGGAAGCTTGTACGATTCATTAAATCATTAGAGAAAGAAGACGATTCGTTGTGCCGTTTTTGACTCTTAATCCTCGTCTAAATTCAGTTACCCCACCTTCTGCGGGAAGCGCGGAAGCTTTGACATTTAATTTAACTATTAGAGAAACAAGACGATTCGTTGTACCGTTCTCGAAAATAATCCCCGTCTGAATACAGTTTTTCCCCACCCGCGCGAAGCGCGGAAGCTTTTACGTTTCATTAAATCATTAGAGAAAGAAGACGATTTGTTGTACCGTTTTCGACTCTTAATCCTTGTCTGAATTTTATAAATGTTTTTTGTCCGTTCCTTTTTCTTCATACGTCCTTTTCCTTTTCTCTCCTCTCTTTTTTTGGACGACGGTTTTTTTTTGGGGGGGGGGGGGGTGGGGGAGTGGGGGCGCCCCCACTGCCCCCCCCCCCCCCCTGGTTACGCGCCTGCGGTCAGATGAACATCTTTTGATACCTTGTCCGCCCCCGGAAAACTCATGGGTTGAAGGCAAATTACGGTCAGATAAGCATTCAGGGGCCCGCCTCAGGGCCCCTGGTGGAGTCGAGGGTGCGGAAACCCCTGAATCTCAGGGGTTTCAGGCATTATTTTGATTACGGTCAGATGAGCAATTTTTGATACCTTATTTTGTTGTGACACTGGTAGATAACTATTTTTTCTTTTTAACCTTTTTTTTCGGTCCTTTTAGCTCTCCTTTTTTCCTTTTCCTTCTTTCTCTCTTTTTTAGCAGGCCGGGGGGAGGCAAGGGCATTTTGCCCCACCCCAAACCCCGATCCACAATTTGTTGGCGGAAAAAATTGCAACTGATACCCCTTCTTTCTATTTCCTTCCTTCTCTCTTATTTTGTTGATTGGGGGAGGGGGAGGCGAGGCTCTTTCACCCCCCCCCGATCACTTCTTCCCCCTTTTCTTTTCTTCTTCCTCTTCTTTCTTTCCCTTTCTCTCCTCTTTCCTTTTCCCCCCTCCTTTTGTTTCCCCCTTTACCCCCCCCCTTTTTTAGTAGAGTATAGGGATCTTTCAGTGCAATTTGAGAACCTCATTTGGCGCATTAATGTCCACAGGCACTTCCTGGAAAAAAACGAGGCCTTCTGATTGGTTAGAAGTTAGAGAAAAGTGATCTGCCACGTCGCAAGACGTTGTATTTGCTTCGTTGCTGCGCAATGGGGGTTGTAGAGGCCACCGATTACCGACATAAGGCTAGCCACACATTACCGACAATGTCTACAAATTTAACCTTATAAACCCGGGGCTATATGCAGGAACTAAGTTGTTGTTCTTCTTCTTTTGCTTTTTTTTGGGGGGGGGGGGGGCTACACGCCTGGCAAGAGGGACCCCATATTAGGCACAAAATTGCGTGCCCCGCCCCCCTTTCCGTAAAAAAACCTTTTTTTATATCATCCCCCTTTCTTTTTTTTCACCTGGCTTCTTATTATTCACCTTTTCCCCCTTTTCTCTCCTCTCTCTTCCCTTTCTTCCTTTCCCCCTCTTAAAGCTTCTTCCTTCTCTCGATCATTCCCTTTCCTTTCTTCATTTTCCCCTCCTTTTTCTGTCCCCTCCTTTTAATTTCTCCTTTTCTCCCTTTTTCTTTTTTTTTTTAACGGGGGGGGGGGGGGGGCACCTGCCTCCTGAATCCGCCACAATATAATATTACTTAGCTCACTAAACTCACGTACGTGTGACAGATATCGAATCTATATAGGCCCTATCGATCTATATTATGCAATTATCATCATAACTGCATGTGTACGTGTATGTTGATTAGGTATAGTCTACAGTATAATGTTTGTGAGACACGTCAGTCACAGAAATTTATGATCATCCACTTAATCAACCGAAGAAATAATGATAAAAAAGCAAACTCGTGACATATGGGATCAAAGTCCATGGAATATATAATCCTAGCTACACCTCACGTAGGCCTACTGACTGGTACCAAACCAAACGAGGAGGATGAGGGGGTACCGTCCGCAGCCGTCCGCACTGTTGGTTTTACACCTTGTTGTTGGGTTGAGTCTTCATTGCAGAAAAAGTTGGTTGCATATTATATAGCTTATAATATATATAGGGTCTAGTATGCTTTTAAAACACAGTAACAGAAACACATGTTACAAATGTGAAATAGTACTTATAAGAAGAAATTCGAATTTACGAGGCTTGATTTGGGGAACTCTCATATCATAAACTCTTATAAACCGTGAATGAATTATCGGCCACTACCAGCTTCTTGTACTTGGAGCCTGCATATATAGACTCGTACCAGTCATACAGTGGAAGCTAAAAGTGTAAGTACTGGATAATTGTTTATTGTGTTCTTAGCATTCTTCCTGTTGACCTTGTTAGTTATTTGTAGTTCTCGTGATTTGAAGTATAAAGTACAGATATGTGCATGTGATCGTGATAATCATGATTATAATAATAACTGGATTTATATAGCGCCTTTTCCAAAGGATACAAGGCGCTGCACTGTCTCTGACTATCAACAATTTAAGAGGAGTTGTACAGGTAAGTTTTCATTTGTTTTTGAAGAAATCTAGTGAAGTACTAGGTATAGTTTGTTCCAGAGACGTGGGGGTAGGGGTGGGGGGGGGGGGGGGCTAAGGACTAAAAGGATTTGAAACCAGCCTGTTTACGGGATTTGGGAATGACAAAGGTAGGAGCTGATGAAGACCTAAGATAATAGGATGTTCTCTGTTGCTGAAAGAGTGAGGAAATGTATACAGGAAATTAGTGTGGTCCATATAAATACTTCGCAGACCATATACACCATGCACCATCTTTGTATTTTTTTTTTAATAAATAGTTTTATTGGCGTGTATCATTCAGATATGAATATTTACGCAGATATATTAAGCTCTTACTCTTAGCTAGTCTTGGTCTAATAAAAGTGTGTTCAATAGATGCTCCTACTAACAGTGGCGGATCGGGGGGCCCCCATCCCTGGGAAAAACAATGTGTAAAAACACGTTAATTTTACCTTTTTTTTAGAGATGGGCCCCCTTTAGGACCAAACAAAAAATTAGTGCTCACTACCCCCCCCCCCCCCACTAAGCGAATTATCGGCCGGCGCGATTTTCAATTTTTACGGGAGCAAAAAAATTGTGCTCACTACCCCCACTGAGCGAATTATAGGTCAGCTATTTTGCCGCTAAATATTTCCTCACAAATTGGGCCCCCTCCCCTGACGCCGGCTGGATCCACCCCTGCCCACATACCAGTATATTGTTTACCAATTTTAGACAATTTAATCAAATGTTGGGATATATTGCTTTAAATCTACATGTATAGACTCTACTGCACATAATACTGTTATAGATCTTATAAACTGAACTTCCCTTTGTGAAATATGTGATAATTAGTATTTTATAGCATCCTGTCTGTTTATTATCATTGTTTATTTATAGATTCTGAGGAAGTACGCTTCACGATTTTCTGATAGATTAGTCATCATGGCAGGAAAGGAAAAGAGGGACACTTTTGATGAGGAGGAGGCTGAAGACTTGATGGACTGTGCATCTCAAGAAGGGCCAGCGGCCATGACAGAGCCTATCATCAAAGAATCAGAATGTGGACGGGAGCGAGCACGTCGGCGTTGGGTTACCGTTGAGTTCATTGTGATCCTCATTGCGGCTAGCTATGGGGGTATGGCCACACTCTCAGGACAGTACATCAGACAGCGTGTAAGCTTAGATCTCTATGGCAACACAACGCATTCAAACAGTTCACAATGTAATCAAGGCAATGCTACTATGGAAATAGAAGAGGAAATACAGAAGATCACATCAAAGTGGTCTCTTTATCTTAATACTTGTGCTGCACTTCCAAGTATCTTCTCTACTTTGATCATCGGTACGCTCAGCGAGCGGTACGGTAGAAGACTGCCTATCCTCTTACCATGTATAGGATTCCTAGGTCAGTGTGTTGGGCAGCTCTGTGTTGTTTATCTCAGTCTTCCTCTGAGTTACCTACTGTTTGGTAATGTGTTCTGTGGTCTGAGTGGAAGCCTGTCTTTGTTCATGGCAGGGTGCTTTGCGTACATCACTGATATCACAACAGAGAAACAACGGATGGTGAGAATCGTCGTCATAGAGATTCTCATATTTGCTGGTATAGGAGCAATGCAGATCGGTTTGGGATACATGATCAAATCACTTGGTTTTGGGCTAAGCCTATGGATACCATTCACTGCCGTGCTCCTGAGTGTTATTAACGCTGGAATACCATTGCTCCTCGTAGAAACAATTGTTCCCAAGTCAAAAGAAGAGCAGAGAGATTTGGCTGAAGTTCTCAAAGACATCATTAATCTATTTCGTGTAAAAACAGGTTAATATTGTATTCATTTGTGAAAACTTCATTCACTTCATTTGTTCTACAAAATGTATACTTTTTTTATAAGGGTAATAATAATAATAATAATAATAGCTCACATTTATAATGCGCCTAATACTTTGTTTCTAGGCGCGGAACATATTAACATATAATAACAGATATGAAATAATAATAACAAATAACAAATATGAAACATCACATGAAAGAAGCATTGAAACGATTATGTATTAGTGATGGAATAATTGAATGAGTATGCAATATGCATTATTTCAAATTCAGATGACAACAAAGGATAATGCTTTACATACATGTACACACTATAGTACTTCGCAATTTTGGCAAATCGAATTTTTGGGATAAATCTTATGTTAATTGATTAAGGTATAACAGAAAAAGGTCAGGAAATTCTACCAGTTTCATTATGGATAGTGAATAAAATTCTAGTAGAAATTCTAACAATTCCCTACTGTTAATTTTGCATATTTGTTAAATTCTATTTAGACTACTCCCCATAGAATTTAACATATATACAAAATTAACGGTAGTGGATTTAATAAAAAAAAAACTGCATGACTTAATTAATAACAGTAAACATATCTTGCAAATTTGGGACCTTGGAATTTTGGATTGATAAGATTTGCCTGAATTAGCAACTACATGTAGTTTATAAATGCAACATGCATTCTGATGGCAGGCGAGGGTAGGGTCTTGGGTATAAGTGTAGAGTTTTTTAATTATAATTATGTGAGCTGATCTGATCTACATGTATTTGCAGGGCCCTTTTTGTAAGAACAGCACTGATCAACGCTGATTCCATGGATATGCATACAAAAAATATTATTGTGTTATTAATATCATGATTGTCTTTTTACTCTTTTATTTCAAACAGATAATCGCCTGTATCTGCTGCTGACAATGTTTGCTGTGAGTCTTCTAGTTGGTATCGTGATCCAAGGGGGGATCGCGATCACCGTTCTCTACGGGCAAGGACAACCCTTTTGCTGGGACTCAATAACTATTGGATTCTTTATTACTACTTCACTAGCTATACCAGGCATTGGTAAGACTAACCATCTATCAGATGGATAACTCAATAATGTGGGTATCATCCCATTGAATGTTGTGTTCAGTATTAAGGGCGTGTTCTGCTATTGCTGAACGAGATGGAATGTTTAATATAGGGGCAGTGCAATTTGAATTTTAAGGGATGGATTAGAGTTTGCATCGCTAACGAGTCACGACGGCTTTCCGGCTATTATAGGTGGACCCTTGGATTAGAGGTGTCGTGGTTGAGTGGAAACGTCGCCGGACTGTCGATCACAAGGTCCGCGGTTCGAGTCCCGCTGCGGCACTAATGTCCTTTGGCAAGACATTGATCTACATTTGCCACACTCAACCCAGGTGATGTAAATGGGTCCCTGACAGGAATTAATTCCTTGAAATGCTGGAGCGCTGTATAAACGGCTGCTAGGCTATAGAGCCGGGTAATAATAAATGTGCCTCGGAATAGAATTATCTAGATAGATGGCGCTATAGAACTGCCTATTATTATTATTATTATTAGTAAAGATAGAAGTGGTTCCCAAGAATAGGAGGCAATTTGTATTTCCTGTCCGATCCCGGATGACCTTTTCTGATATCAATCACTTGAAAAAAGGTCCAACGTTTCCAAAATACTTATTTTTCTCTGTTGCTATGCTCCCTCCCTCATTTATAGTAGATGATGTGCAACCCAAGCCTGTAGAGTCTTAAGTTTCCTTTTTTTGTTTAATGTAGGAACAATAGTTAAACAAATTGGGGAAAAGTCATTTTGAAAGTGACATTACACAGTGTGCTAATTCATCCCATTTATTGTGTGTTTCAGGTACGGTAAGTGGAGCCGGCATCTTCCAATGGTGCAAACTCGGCTACCTGTGGATAATACAGATCGCTATCTTGAGTTGTCTAGCTAATACTCTAGCATTAGCATTCACCTACGTCATTCAATCGACTATTCTCATCTTTGCAAGTAAGTTGACACATTTGATCTTTTCAAGTAAGTTCACACATTCAATCTACTAATGTCAACTTTGCAAGTAAGTTTACACATTCAATCAGCTTATACTGCACACTCGGGTTGCGGCGTGCTGGAAAACACTTGGGTCACGGCTCACTGGGCCAATTTTTTTAATGGTGTCTTCAAATCAGCCTACACGCTGGGAAAATCTTATCTTAAATTAGCGACTGTGTTTAACCATTTTTCAATGGGGATCCGTGGGGAAATTTACTTTAAAAAAGAATTTGGAAGTTGCGATTATTTTCTTTAATGATAGAAAAATAAGAAGACAATTATTCAGGCTGACATTAGGAAAGACAAAATACTAGGTGGATAAAGTTGATTTTAGAGAAAGTGTAATACTACAAGGGAATATGACTTGTGATATGGTATCCGTAAGAAATTTAGATTTTCTCCTCTGGAGTCAGGTGAGACTCCAAGTCAGTACTTGGTTAGGATAGGACACTACCTAGGACATTTCCTCAGCACTACATCCTGACTTATGGATCCTGCTGAGTATCGACATAGAAGTAGAAGTAGATAGGTGGATGGAGTTGTCTGAGACAGAAAAGTCCTCTGAAGGTCTTATAAACATGTTGCTCAAGCAACAGCTCATTGAGAAGGGTGGCCCCTCCTTAGAAATGTTTCTGAAAGAACGAAAGCCTCAGTCGGTTTCGGAAATAATTAGTTTCGCTGATACATTTGTTGAGGCTCATTTTGGTCAATTTGGGAATGGTAAGATAAGAAGAGGAATAATGGTGACTCTAGATCTCTGTCGGTGACTAAGAAGGTTATGTTTGGAACATCTTGCTAATAATTGTAAGGTTAGGTTACTTGCTGCAGGTCTTGTAGACGAGCGTAAGGCTGAGAGAAATTCTGGTACTAAAGCAGAGATAGGAAAGGTTGACTATCCCTAGTGTTTGCCTGGTAGCCCAGAACCTGATAGTACCAACACATGTGGACTGTTGTTTGTATTATCTGTACTTGTTGATGTGCATGTTGCAGACTACTTTCAGGAGAGAAGCTCAATCGGTACTGTGGGCTGCTGCCTGCATGTCAGCTTTAAGCTAAGGAGCAGATTGCCAGTAATAGATGGGAAGATTGGATTCCAGGTTGTTAGTGTTCTGCACGATACAGGATTGTCAGGGGTAGTTGATAGGAATTCGTTAGTCATGCCTGATCAGTTCACTGGTAAGAGTAGATTGAGTGTAATTCTTATAGATAGGGACATTTTGGTGATTTCCTGTGGCTAGGATAGATATTAGGAACTGCAAGAGCATATAATAAATCACCAGTCTTTGATCTTGTTCTTGGGGAAATAGAACATGTTCATTTGGTAGGTAATCCTCTTCTGAATTGGGAGAGAGATTTGCCTCGGATTGATAATTCTGAAGGAAGGTTGTCTCAGGTTAATAATTTTGAGAGTAGTTCACCTCAAAGTGAAATTCCTGAGAGTGGTTTCACTGGTACAGATGGTCAGGAGAGTAGTTCGACTGGGGAACTCCAGAGTTTGGTGTGCTTCAGCCAGATAGTTCTGGAGGAAGTAACACTAGTCGTGGTAGTGCTATTGGAATGGCAGTGCAGACACGGTCGCAAGCTAGACTCCAACAACCTTTAGTCATGCCATCCCTAATGTATCTCCAGAGGAGATTAAGAGAAAAACAGGGATAGATCCTACATTGAGGAAGGCCAGAGAACAGGCTCAGCTACAGTTCGTGATGGTCTTATTTCATAATGGAGGATAGGTTGTTATATAGAGTTTTTAAACCAGCATTGACTTCAAGCAATCCTGTAAAACGGTTAGTTGTACCACAGCACAGGTATATCAAAGGCAGTATTGAAGTTAGCCCATGAAGGAATCTTGAGCGGTCATCACGGTATTGGGAAAACCACAGAGAAGATATTGACATGCTTCTTTTGACCCGGTATTTCCGCTGATGTTGTCAGGTGTTGTTTTAGTTGCGATATATGCCAGAGAACAACTGAGAAGGGAAGAGTTTCCAAGGTGCCAATTGGCAAGATGCCTGTAATCGATATATCCTTTTCATGAGAGTAGCTATAGATTTGGTAGGTCCCATTCATCATGTAACTTCGTATGTATAATATACTAATACAACTGTTGACTTTGTATCTCGTTATCAGAAGCAGTCGCATTACCTAATGTCGAGACCGCCGCAGTAGCTGAGGCTCTACTTGGTGTGTTTTGCCATACAGGTGTTCCCCAGGAGATTCTTTCTGACTATGGTAGTCAATTCACTTCAGGTTTGATGCGGGAGGTCAGTAGGTTGTTGTCCATTATAAAGCAATTGACCACTTTGCCATATCATCCAGCCTGTAATGGTCTGGTTGAGAGGTTTATTCAGACATTGAAGCAGTTAGATTATCAATAGAGTTTGTGCCGACAGATTGGGATAGGTATTTAGGCCCTGTTAGGTCTGCGCCCCGATCTTCACTTGGTTTTTTGCCATTCAAATCAATCTATCGTAGGCAGGTTTGAGGTCCACTTGAAATTCTCAAAGAGTTGTGGAGTGGGCAGCCTAAAGATGCTGATGTCAAGTTGACTTATCAGTATGTGACGGATCTCAAGGAACGTTTTACTTAGGAGAGTCCTTTGAAGGCAGCTCATGAGGAGCTACGTATTTGGCAGTTTCTAGGTATGCAGGCAATTACAATGCCAAAGCGAGGAAGAGAAATGTTGTCTCAGGAGATAAGGTCTTGATTCTTCTACCGACTGATCACAATAAGCTTCTTCTGCAATGGAAGGGTATATTCAGAGTGAAATGACTATTGGCTCGGTATGAATGGGAAAGTGTGTGTTTTCCATGTGAATCTATTAAAGAGATATACGAACAGGGTCGATGGACAGGTCAAGCGTGATGATGTGAATGTGGATGGAGCTGTGGATGTGATCAATCAAGCTTTGATGAGGATGATGATGTGGATGTAGGTCTTGATGGTCGTTTAGTCTCAAGTAGTTTGCGACCTCAAGTTCTGTCATCAGAGGCTCAGGAAACGGTTGAGAATGTGAAATTTGGACCGAATTTGTCTACTGATTGAAGGACTACTATTAAAGACTTGATGGTAATTAATTTTAGGGGTGTCGTGACTGATGTTCCATGGAAGTCACACATAGGAGCTCATATTCTGTCCAACTGACATCCGGTGATCCTGTCAGACGGAGGCCTTATCCAGTTCCTCATACTCTCAGAGGAGTTATATAAGAGGAAATTGATAAGATGCTTGACATGGGTGTCATTGAGAAATCAGAGTCGCCATATTCGTCTCCTACAGTGGTTGTCAAGACGCCTGATGGGGGTCCAATAGGTTTTGTATATAGGTGTTGATTGAATAAAATTACTTTATTTCATACAGAACCTCTCCCAAGTGTGGACGGGTTGTTTGCTGGTTTGTCAGGGTCAGGGTCAAGATATTTCTCAAAATTAGACTTGAGCAAAGGCTACTGGCAAATAGCACTGTCAGGTGATGCTAGGAAAAAGGCTGCTTTTTCGTAGTTCTAGTGGTTTATTACATTTTCTAGTGATGCTGTTTGGGCTTGTAAATGCACATGCAGCATTCAGTAGGGTGTGAGATCTATGTAGAGGGGCATAAGTAATGTCACCAACTACATAGATGACAATTCTAATTCTAATTCTACCAGTAATTCTAATTCTGGTTCAACCAAATCAATTGATTCATAATATATTATAATCAGTTTCTCAATTTATTAATGAAATTAATTTGATATCGTAAGGTATTTCGATCTGCCCTCAATTTCCTTAAAATTTGTGCACTTATTTCGAGGGAAAAAAACTTTGTTTTTCTATTATAATCATTGTTTTTATCACAGCTCTATAATCAATGAAGTACTTAAAAGTAGTATTTGGTTGTGCTCAATTAGTACTCTTAACTTAACCAACATACAAGTAATTGTAATCGCCTCATTCTTTTAATAAATGTTGATTGTTATTGCCATACATAGTTGTAACCACTGCCTTGTGGTTCACGTTCTCTTTAGCAGTGAAAAAAATACACGGGGGCTCTGGGCGAAATAGCCCCTGAAATGCCCAAAAGAGCGCCCAAAAATCAGAAAAGAGCCCCTGTAAATTTGCATAGAATTCAACGCATAACACATTTTAGAGTGTTAATTTCATGCAGGCAAGTTTGAAAAATAGCCCGCGAAAAAATAAATATTAATTTTTTCCCTGCTCTTTAGAATCTAAGGCTAAGGGAGCAAACCCTAACAGAAAACCATACCAATGTGACAGCATTGAGGGCGATTATCGATATGGAACTCCAGACATCCTTCGACCAGTCACTGCAGAGTCTAGTGGTTAACACCCGTCCTGGCTTGTCCTCGCCGGTGTGAAAATGCCACCAGTTCCCCAAGGGAGTGCCATTAGTAACTTGCAAGAGCTACTAGTACTTACCCACCTTTGCAAGCAGCCTTCATGAAAGTGAAGACGGTCATTGTCGCTTTGTGACAGACAGCTATTACTACTACTACTACATAGATGACAGTCCAGGGGGGTGTTTCATAAAGCTGTTCGTAAAGTCATGCATGACTTTATGAATGACTTAAATATGAAAAGCCAAATGGGATACTATATAATTTTTATTTGCACCAACTCAACTTGAACTGTGCAGATGTAGATTAACATTCTCATTATTTATAACAAACATTTTAATACAAAGTATATTTTTTGCTATAATTTAATTGAGGTTATTGGAAATAAAGTCACACTTTGTTAAAACATCAGGAAAAACTTTGGGCATCCTATCTGGCACTTCATATTCAAGTCGTTTGTAAAGTCATGTGTAACTTTACAAACAGATTTATGAAACACCTTGGACACTTCCACATGGGATGATCAACTAGTTGCACTTAGTGAGTTGTTCAGGAGGTTGAGAGCAGCAGGTTTGACTGCTTGCCCTAGTAAATGTCAGTTAGGGTGCACAAGTGTTGAGTTCCTTGGTCATGTTGTAGAGGGAGGAAAGATCTGTGAGAAGGTTTGCAATGCGCCTTTTTGGGTCATTTCTCGGTCTTGCTGCTTACTATAGGGGATTTATTCAGAATTCTGCGTCTAAGGCGTCACCTTTGACTGAAGGTTTCGATCTGATCTGCTTCATACCACACAAGAAGCATGGAATTGCATCCTATGTCAAACAAGGCATAAAAGCATCCACCACCGGGTGATCTCCTGTGAACTTAGCTCTACAGTAGAGCACCTTTGAAGCTATGGGAACCCACTTCTGCAATTTGTATAAGCCACCACCTGTAGATGTTGAAATCATACTCTTCCCAAAGATGCCCTGGAACTCCTTTGTCTGCGGAGATTTCAACAGTCGCAACACTGCCTGGGGATACCCTAAGACCAACAAGAATGGAAAGCTCATTTTTTAATGGCTTGAATCTCAGGAGGTAGTGATACTGTATGACAGCAAGGACAACCCCACATTCTACTCAGGGAGCAACAAATCATGGACTTGCCCCGATCTGTCACTGGTTTCATCAAACATCAGACACACCTGCTCAAGAACTGTCCTTCCAAAGTTCCCGAGGTCTGGCCACTGTCCAATCATCATCTCAAGCGACATCAAGCTTCAACTCTCCAACCTACCAAAGAAGAGATGGAATTTCAGAAAAGCTGACTGGCCCAAGTACCAGGAACTCACAAACAAACTAACATCTCGACTGCCAGACCCCTCCACTAGCAATATGAATGACTCCTACTCTGCTTTCTGCTTCATGTTACATCAGGCGGCAAAACTCTTCATCCCCAGGGGCAAAAGACACCCGTATATTCCATGCTGGGACGAAGAATGGGATCGTCTGTATGAATCCTGCACTAAGTCCAAGACCATTGAAGAAAGAGAGGCTGTAGAGAACGACCTGCTGCTATTACTAGGAGAAAAGAGGAAGATTAGATGGGAAGAAGAAGTCTCCGGGATCAACTTTACCCAGTCTAGTCGCAAGGCTTGGACTACCATCAACAAACTCACTGGTCGAAGCAGTGCTCCAAAACAGTGTTCTGTTACTGCGAACTCCATTGCTTCAGTCCTAGTTAACAATGGAAAGTGGTAAGATAAAACCACTGAGGCCTAAACCCATGCACTCTCGCTCTGTGACCTCTGAGATAAAGAACCTCCTCAAGTCCACTCCAGAGTCAACCTACATATCTGAAGCCTTCACCTTGGATGAGGTTGAAACTGCACTGAAATCAATAAAGTCCGGCAAAGCACCAGGCAATGATAACATCCACACAGAGTTCCACAATAACATGAGTCACAAAGCTACTTCCTGGCTACAAGCATTTCTCTCTACCTGCATGGCAACATCCACTATTCCATCAAAATGGAAGACTGCTAAAGTTATTGCCATTCTGAAGCCCAAGAAGCCTACAGACCAAGAGCTATCGTCCAATCAGTCTGCCATCTCACATCTACAAGCTACTTGCCAGTATCGTTGACACTGTCGAATAGAAGCTATCTACTACACAGACAGGTTTCAGGAAAGGTAAATCAACCACCAACCAAGTGGTCCGGCTTGTAAACAACATAGAGACGGCCTTCCAGAAGCAGCAGAAGTTTGGTGCAGTTCTTGTCTACCTAACTGCGTCATTTGACACAGTATGGCACCCATAGCTTAAACCTCAGGACCCTGCAGATCATTCCAGATGTGAGAATTGTGAAATTCATCATGCTTCTTGTACAAGATTGGTCATTTGTTCTTGAAACATCAAACGGCGAATGCAGTAGGAAGAGGAGACTCCGCAATGTTGTGCCGCAAGGCTCTGTCCTCGCTCAAATACTTTCCAACATCTATGTCTCTGATATGCCCAAGGGGAAATGCATGTACGGTAGTATTCCTATGCAGACGACACCGCACTAGGGTTCGACAATCACTCCTTCGAGGCAATCAAAACATCACTGGAGAAGGACCGGAGTATGCTAGCTGAGTTCTTCAACAGATGGCATCTCAAGATAAGCATACCAAAGACTGTATCCTCCGTCTTCCATCTGGCAAACTGATGCGCCAATCGAGAGTTGAATATCTTACTGAATGGGTCTAGGCTGAATTTCGACCCCACACCAAAGTACCTAGATGTCCCTCTTGATCGAAGCCTCACCTTCCACGAGCATGCCAAAGCCACAGCTCAAAAGACCCAAGCAAGAGTGTCTTTCCTTGAAAGAAGCTTGCAGGAACCAGATGGGGAGCTACAAATCCCCTCACGGTGCTTCTGGACTTCGAGAGCTCAATGATGAGACAATCGGTTGGCTAAATAAGGACCTTCCTATTTAGATGATGTACTAATTTTTTGAACTTGTTGTGCTATATGAAGTATGTACATTTCGGACATACATATAGATAGTATTTGTGCATGTTTACTGAGTAGGCATGTTTGATATAATTATAATCATAAACAAATAAGAGCTAATAAAACTTGGTGCTTTTACATCTTTGATACATAAACGTCATAATACGTTGACTGTTCTTCTGTAAACTCGAAAAACTTTTGTTTAGGGCGTGTTCTAGTGGATAAGTTACCCGACTGCAGATCTATCACAAGGTACAGGGTTCGAGTCCCGCCGCAACACTAATATCTTTTGGCAGGACGTTAATCTACATTTTCCACTCTCCACCCAGGTGTTAAATGGGTATCTGATAGGATGCAAAAGTTAATGTGGTTGGATGAGCAAGTTCGCACTTGTAAAATGGTGACTGGCCGGAATACTCCCCAGTGAGTGGAGAATGTGCATACATTGTGTGCAGGTAAGCCTAAATCCGATGACTGGGGTCATAATATATACTACGCCTAGAAACAAGTATTAGGCGCGTTATAATTGTGATCTATTAATATTATTGTTATTAAAATTGTCTGAGATTTTGCGTACCGGCAGCCAGTTACTTTACTTCAGCTTCTACTAATTTTCTCCAGCAAAAATCCATCAGTGAAAGTTTGAAGAGACAATCATAAGTGATTATCATTAACTCTCGCAACATAAATTTCTTCAGATTTGAATAATTACCACAGTCCATATAGACTCTGGACATCTTTTGACTTTGTTCCGTTTCTAGACTCTAATAGATCTAGATCTAATTTAAATTGTTTAATCAATGTCAACAGCTGATATTCCCTGCAGGATTGATTTTGTAAAAGAATTCTTACTCTTGAATTTGCTTATTCATTTGTTATATAAAATAAGGTTTATTTAAGGTTAATTTCAAATCTCTTTTTCAATATATTTTCCTCTTCTAAAGCCGATTTGAAGACACCATTAATTTGTTTTAATGGCCCAGCGTTTAGTGTTTAGTATAATTTAATTTAATCTACTATTTCCATCTAATACACATTACTATTCTCATCTTTACAAGTAATTCACACATTCTATCTGCTATTTTCATCTTTGCAAGTAAATTCACACATTCTCGTCTTTGCAAGTAACTTTAAACAATCATCTACAATTCTCATCTTTGCAAGTAAGTTCACACATTCTCGTCTTTGCAAGTAACTTTAAACAATCATCTACAATTCTCATCTTTGCAAGTAAGTTTACACATTCAATCTACTATTCTCATCTCAGTGCACATGGCTATAAGACTACGCCTACTTGTTTCCAATTCATCGTGACTGTCTCATGGACCAGTGATGACCTGGTGGTAGAGTTGCTGCCCAGCAAGCTGTAGATGGCAGGTACAAATCCTGTTGGTTCCAATATTTTTTCTGACATGTCTCTAAGTATGTGACCTTCATTTACTTGGTGCAAGCCAAAATTACCTTTCAACAGTTGAAACTTCTCTCAGGAAGCCTAATATTAAAGTAAGTTCACACCTATTATCTATTTTTCATATCTTTGTGAGTAACTTCACTCATATTTCCTACTAATATTTTCTTTGCAATTAATTTTATTTGTTAATATGCTATTCACATCTTTACAAGTAAGTTCGCACGTTCCATCTACTTTTCATATCTTTGCGAGTAATTTCACTCATATTTCCTACTAATATCATCTTTGCAATCAATTTCATTTGTTTAATATGCTTTTCACATCTTTGCAAGTAAGTTAACTCATTTCATCAACTTATCTAATTTCAATGCACATATATGACCATGTCTACTTCATCCTTCGTTACAAATGCAAGACAATTAGTATCATGTTGAATTATTTTCACAATTATAGATGCTATTCTATTAACGTTGGGTACCAGCTATTTTGTCAGAGACAATCCTGAATTCTTATATTTCTTTTCCATAGGCACTTTTCTAGGATTGTTCAAGCTCCTTGGCGTTCCTGTCATACGTACATTCCTCTCAACAGTCGTGCAGGATCATGAACATGGTAAAATATTATACAAATAATGAATGGTTATGAGTTCAATAGTGCGAATATGTTCATGAGTTGATAGATTAACATTCTATTCAACGAGGCGTCAGCCGAGTTGAATAGAATTAACGTTAATCTTTCAACGAATGAAAATATTTGCACTATTAAACGAATGAAAAACATTCATTATTTGTTTTATACAACATCGAAGAAGACCTAATAGAACGTTAATCAACAAATTATGCTTTACTCCTTATAAAGATAAATTACAGTTCGAGTCAAGCCTTCTCAATTACATGCAGATTGCCTTCGCGTCAGACACACGCAGGGATACGCGCGCGCACATGCAGCAGAGAGATACGCAGTCTGCATATAACCAAAAATGCACGACCGTGCAATATACCATCTATTGAATATCATGTGACCAACAATCGTCCAATCAAATGACAAGGATCCACGTAGGTGTTGTATAAAAGGTTTCATATAAACTACTTCTCCTGGTAATCAAATGTATATATGGCATTGCACCTGTGTATATTCGTGCATTAGCCCTAGTATATGCACCCAAACACAATCTGAGTCCAAATATAACTAAAAACGCTCTTTCAAATTCCTGTGCAGACCTAATCTCAAAAGAAAAAATCAAAAGATAGCACCAGAACTCTGGAATAAACTCAGTTGGATCAATTTAAATCTTAAATGAAAACACAATCTTTCATTAATGTGTAGTTTAAGTTTGTATGACATAAATACAGTGATGTTCTAAAATGCATATACAGACCATCGTGTTATCATGCATTTATTAAGCAATGTGCTAAAGTACTATTATCTATTATTTAAGAAAATAATATTGTTGTGAACAACATAGTAGAATTGAGTGAAGGTTGTCTCATGATAAAAGTTTTTTACCCCTGATTTTATTCTTTTTAGGGGCATTGTTTGCTTCGCTTGGTGTATTGGATGGTCTGTGTTCGTTTCTTGCCTCACCCATTGTGAATGGAATATACTACAGTACTATCGACGTATTATCAACTACAGTCTTCTTCTTCATGTCTGCTTTATTATTCATCCCTTTTATCATTACAGGGTAAGTTTTCATCTTTCTCTTCTACTACTACCACCACCACCACCACTACTACTACTATAAGGCATACTACTACTACTGCTACAGAGATGCCAACCCTCCCTGAACATTTTTATGCCTCCGCCACCGAAGGTGGTGCCGGAGGCATCATGTTTTCGGGTTGTCCGTCCGTACGTCCGTCCGTCCGTACGTCCGTACGTCCGTCCCGTTTGACCGTTATCACAATATCTCAAGAACCATTTAAGATTTAAACTTAAGACTCTGGAATAGTATTTATCACCATAGGAAGACGATCTGATTAGATTTTGGAGTACGTAGGTCAAAGGTCACAGGTCACAGAGGTCAACTTATGAAATTCCTTGTATTGAGTTTGTTAGCGCGATATCTCAAGAACCATTTGAGATTTAAACTTCAAACTTAAGGATAGTATGTATCACCATAGGAAGACGATCTGATTAGATTTTGGAGCACGTATGTCAAAGGTCAAGGGTCACAGAGGTCAACTTATGAAATTCCATACATTGAGATTGTTATCATGATATCTCAAGAACCACTGGAGATTTAAACTTCAAACTTAGTGATAGTGTGTATCACTATAGGAAAACAATCTGATTACATTTTGGAGCACGTAGGTCAAAGGTCAAGGGTCATAGAGGTCAACTTATGAAATTCCATACATTGAGATTGTTATCATGATATCTCAAGAACCACTGGAGATGTAAAAACTTCAAACTTAAGGATAGTATGTATCACCATAGGAAGACGATCTGATTAGATTTTGGAGCATGTAGGTCAAAGGTCAAGGGTCACAGAGGTCAACTTATGAAATTCCATACATTGAGATTGTTATCATAATATCTCAAGAACCACTGGAGATTTAAACTTCAAACTTAATGATAGTGTGTATCACCATAGGAAGACAATCTGATTAGATTTTGGAGCACGTAGGTCAAAGGTCAAGGGTCACAGAGGTCAACTTATGAAATTCCATACATTGAGATCGTTATCGCGATATCTCAAGAACCACTGGAGAATTTTCACTTCAAACTTAATGATAGTATGTATCACCATATCATAATATCTCAAGAACCACTGGAGATTTAAACTTTAAACTTAATGATAGTGTGTATCACCATAGGAAGACAATCTGATTAGATTTTGGAGCGCGTAGGTCAAAGGTCAAGGGTCACAGAGGTCAACTTATGAAATTCCATACATTGAGATTGTTATCATGATATCTCAAGAACCACTGGAGATTTAAACTCCAAACTTGTTTAAATTGCTCTATGGCGGAGGCATCATTTTCGACTGCGCGCAGTCAAAATTCCATCTAGTTTCATATTTTTATTTGTCACTCAACACAAATTTTAATGCCTC
Source organism: Strongylocentrotus purpuratus (assembly GCF_000002235.5). Classification (NCBI taxonomy): domain Eukaryota; kingdom Metazoa; phylum Echinodermata; class Echinoidea; order Camarodonta; family Strongylocentrotidae; genus Strongylocentrotus; species Strongylocentrotus purpuratus. The sequence continues at coordinate 17,680,860 of NW_022145606.1, forward strand.
ACTGATTTCTGAATGAATCCTCCCTGAGGAGCAGAATGTAAAGGTTGGCATATTTCATACTACCACTAATACCGACATTACACTAATACTGATACCATACTCGTTTCGCTGCATCTTTACAGACCAGAAAACCTCAATTCATTTACATTCATTTATGGTATCAGTACTAATACTGATACCATACCTACTACTACTGATACCAATACCAATATTTATTACACTAATACTGATACCAACACCAATATTACACTAATACTGATACCAACACCAATATAACACTAATACTGATACCAACACCAATATTACACTAATACTGATACCAATACCAATATTACACTAATACTGATACCAACACCAATATTACACTAATACTGATACCAATACCAATATAACACTAATACTGATACCAATACCAATATTACACTAATACTGATACCAATACCAATATTACACTAATACTGATACCATCCCAATATTACACTAATACTGATACCAATACCAATATTACACTAATACTGATACCAATACCAATATTACACTAATACTGATACCAATACCAATATTACACTAATACTGATACCAATACCAATATTACACTAATACTGATACCAATACCAATATTACACTAATACTGATACCAATACCAATATTACACTAATACTGATACCATCCCAATATTACACTAATACTGATACCAATACCAATATTACACTAATACTGATACCAATACCAATATTACACTAATACTGATACCAATACCAATATTACACTAATACTGATACCAATACCAATACTTCACTAATACTGATACCATCCCAATATTACACTAATACTGATACCAATGGGTAGCGTCTACTATTACCAAGGTATTAGTGTCACCCCCCACGGGGTTATCCATGTCCATGAGGTGTAGTTTTAATGGAGCCTGAATGTTTGTTTGTGTGGTGGTTTTGTTTTTCCCACCATAACCTTAATAAAAAATATCTCACCATCCCTCTGATACTCACCAAGCGGATCGGTTTTCCTTTTACTTTTTTAATATTTGTATTTCTCTTGAAAAGGGATACAGGATTTGTTCTAATACACCTACCAGTCATTCTAATTTATTGGTCCAAATGGAAATTTGTTACGTTTACATGCTTTATTCACATACAAAAAATAACAATAAATGTACATGTGACATGGTACATTACCAAAAAAAAGAGTTTAGTGAGAACAAACATATATCACTTGAACATTCACATTATGTTTACATTATATTCAATGTTTGTCCATATATCCAGTGTAATTACAAACACAAGATTACATTGTAATTATTATTATTATTATCATTACCAATATTAATATTATTATTATTCATTACAATTTAGTTTCATTAGTATACAAATAATACACAACAGTGAGGGCATTAGTAAGAATTACCCACACTAGATACGTTTGGACTGTTTGAAGGCACCGAGTGTGGGTAATTACACTAATCATGCCCAAACAAAATGATGTGTATTATTTGTTTTATAGTATTATGTTTTATTTTTTTAATAAAAGATGTCTTATAACATGATTTTGATAATGACCGATCATTACCATTGGATAATGACCGGTCATTATCCAAATAACTTGTTAGGCAATATAAATGCCTGGTCATGTGTACGCTTTCAACCAATCTTTTGATTGGGATCCATGTCATCTTCTTATAAAATAACTAAGTATATCTCTCTTCCTCCCTCTATTTCCTTGTACACAGTGCCCTACAATGCAGGGGATTTGGAAGAGAAAATAGAAATCGCCCTCTATCAATGAATGCAGACGTTAATGATGAAACAGGACTTCTACCACCACCAGAGAATGATCAGTAGATGAGCCGTCTATCAATCATTCAATGCAGACGTTAATGATGAAAGGGGGCTTCTACTACCACCAGAGGATGATCAGTAGATGAAGCATTTATTCCCTCTGCAAAATACAACTGATGCCTTTGTGGAAGGGGAAGTCCACCCTCATATTAAGTGGGTTTTAATAGGAGTAGAAACATTGGAGAAATATGTCAGTGAAAGGTTGAGCAAAAACCGTCTCAAAATGAAAAAGTTATGAATTGTTGAAGGTGCGATGAACCAAACACAGATTTGCAACTCTGTGATGTATCTTGCAACCAATAACCAAAAATAATTGTGTTTTCCCTTTTGAAAAATCGCAATCATATATGACAATTGTAATTATTTTTTTATACAACCCTTGTAAGAAAATGAATGTTTATAAGATTTTCTGTACAGAGCAAATTACATTTTTTGTTTCACTGATGACAACTTTATAATTTCATAACTTTTCTATTTTCAGTCGTATATTTCTCAAAATTTTACTGATCTGTTTCTCTAATTTGTCTCTTTTTATCAAAACCCAACCAAATATCAGGTGGACTTCCCCTTTAATAATATTATGGTAATATTATGTACAGTCAAACCCGCTTTAGTGACCACCTGTCTACAACAAGCACTTTTTGTGTTTTCCTTGGGCGGTCGCCAGGCGCATACGCAGGGGGGGGGGGGGTGGTTCAATCCCCCTTTGGTATTTTTTATGTGTGTATTTTGGAGGAAAACCCCCTTTTAAATTTAAACAAAAATAAATAAAAAATATATCAATGGCTGACCTAAAAAAGTTGACCTCCCCCAACAGAGAAAAATGTAAATTTTTCAAATTTCGAGACCCCGGCCCCCCCCCCAAATAAAGTGTCCTCTTAGCCCCCCCCCCCCCCCCCCCCCCCCCCGCTTATTCAGGAAATGGCCGAGTCGTTGCGTTTTTTTTTGGACCAAAAAAAAAAGAAAGAAGTGTCCTCTTACTCCCCCCCTCCCCGGTTATTCAGCGACTGGCTGAGTCGTTGCGAAATTTAAAAATGTAAGAACCCCCCCCCTCCCCCCCCCCTTTAAAAAATCCTGCATACGCGCCTGGTGGTCGCTGTAGACAGGTTTTGACTGTATATACATTCATATGGAACCAGCTATCACAAGTGCCAATCAATTATTCATAACATTTTGAAACAATTGTAAATTACAAGGAAGATTCATTACATATTTTTAAACAATTTATTTCCTTCTTTATGTGTCTCAGTCTGTTATAATAAATTATTTCTGTTTATATGCATGTACATGTATGTATCTGATCGCCCAAATAGGTTCTTTTTCTGAGGCCGCCAAGACTTTCAAGCTCTAGCTTAAGATAGCAGTCTCCTGCATTTTTCAAATTTGAAATGATTTGTCGATTTTTTTTTTTTTTTTTAAAGGTATGAATATTTAATGGATTTATTCTATGATATAATATATGTTTTGTTAATTTTGTTACTAATATATGGTACTTAGTTTGTATATTGTTATTATATTGAAATATATGCAGAAATAAAATAAAACAAACAAAAACGGGAAAACTTAGACCTCAGACCAACTTCCTTTGTGAAATCTGTCACTCTCTGTCTCTCTCCCTGTCTCTGTCTCTGTCTCTCTCTCTCTGTGTCTATCCCTCTCTCCCTCTCTCCCTCTCTCTCTATGTCTATCTCTCTCTCTCTCTCTCTGTATCTCTCTCTCTCTGTATCTCCCTTTCCTTCTCTCTCTGGGTAGAGAGTGGCACAATGTAGAATGAATTAATGTGGGTTTTGCGTTGGCTCATGCCAATGAATTCTGATCAAAAGGGTCTTGATCGAATCGTACTGCTAAACATTGTCAGAACGTCACGGTTACTGCTGTCCAGCTGTAATTGCACTTATGACACAAGATCTGGATTTACACTGTTGCTCATATAGGTGGAATATTTTTTTTTTACCCCAATTTATGGAATTATTTTAAAAATAATTTAAAAATAATAGATCTAGATAAAAGTATACATTCTCAGTTTTTATTGAATAATAATGTGCAAGTGTGTCTTTTGCGTGACTGCTAAAGCATGTGTATGCTTATCAAATAGGGGACCTACGCCCTTAAGTCACAAATGACAGTAATGAGGATTAATGCCCCACAAAAGGGCACTAATATAGCACATCGACACGGTTTTGATCCTGGGGCCTCACAGTTACGAGGCCATTGCTGGGGTAGGGGGCAGTTTCCATAAATAAAATAAAAAAACAGAAAATGCAATAATTTTTCAATAATTTATTGCATTTTACCCCGGTTCCCAACATAAAAAAATCCTCTGTGTTGCCATGCCTTGAGCAATTTTATCATGTTAGTTGTACTACAGCTAATGAGGATACTTACATCATTTGAGAAATAACATGGATGAGGAAAAGTAGCTATGAAATCAGAGTTCAACTTATCGCCAGTTATCTATTTACAGCAGGGTGGAGATCGAGGAGGAAATTCGAACCCCCAGCCCTTGGATTGAGGCATTGAGAGTGGAGTGAATGAACCTAGCTCACTACCACAATACATAGCTCTACTAATACAGTGATCTAATCGGCTGTCGACACCAACAGCTAGAGAAAGGTTTTTTTATGACAACACACTCAAACTTTCATCACAAAATACATGTACACAAACAGGTACTCGCAATATATATGAAACACATTTATTATCTTGGCTATTATTAATTAATCTAGTATACAGTGTTCAGTGCATTATGAATATTCATACTAAAACAGTTCAATATCATGCATTGAATGATCGCTACGTATATACCGGGCAATACCATATAGTTTTATAATGATAATCTGTAATGATGTTAAGAGAATGGTTTTCTGAATTTGTCGGTAAATATGACCCCTCTAAGCTAGTGCTAAGGCCTTATACACCATGATGTTCAATTGTTTATAGAATGATCTGGAAACGATTGGTCACTGGGCAAGTTGTGTCCAACTCATTGCACAGCGTTTTTATAAGTTACTCGTAATGCGCTATAAAACGTTTTTACTCTTCATTACTATTATTAATCTTATTTCATTATTATTGTTAATTTTAACGTCGTTATTATTGTTATTATTATTATCATTGCTGTCATGATTATTCTTATTACTGGTGTTAAAGGTAATACAAAGTTTTGGTATGGGGTCATGAATTTCGTTCAAACAAATATATTGGAAGCATATGCGATCCTACAATATTCAGTACTCGTTGTCGCGGTTGAAATCGAGTCTAAAGTTATTAAATTGTAAATAATAAACTCTTTTTGTTATATAGCTCCCTCTCAAGGTCAAGATATTAATTAAGCTAAAAAAACAATGTTTCTTGACTAAAATCAACCGATTCGCTATTCCCGTTTGGAAATTATATATCTCAATTACCAGGGCGGCGATTTCTTTTCATGACCGGGGGGGGGGGGGGGGGGACGAAACGCGAGGAACGAGGGAGGAGTGACGTAATGAGCAAAAACTTTTCTTTTGGGGGGGGGGGAGAGAAAAAAAATCCGAATCATCACCGCTCTTACATGTTACATTTCAAAGTGGGAGAAGGGGGGGGGGGGGAGCTAAAGTATTTGCGATCAAATAGAGCAAAACAAGTGGCGCGTAAATTGGCGTGGGGTCCAGGGGCGGAGCCCCATGAAGCTCACAGTTTTTAGGCATTTAATAAGGGTCAGATGAGCATATTTTGATACCTTATTTGTGACACTTGCATGCAGGTCGTAATCGGAGTGGGGTCCAGGGGGCGAAGCCCCCAAAAGCTCAGCGGTTTTAGGCATTAACTTACGATCAGATGATCATCCAGGGGTCGCCTTAGGGCCCTTGGTGGGGTGTAGGGCGCGGAGCTTCCGGAAGCTCAGGGTTTTAGGCCTTTGAATATGGTCAGGGTCCTGATGGGGTCCAGGGGTCGGAGCCCCCTGAAGCTTATGTGTTTTAGGCATTTAATTATGGTCAGCTGAGCAACCAGGGGCCCGTCTTAGGGCTCTTGGTGGGGTACAGGGGGCAGAGCCCCCGGGAGCTCAGAGAAAATCATGCCATTTCAGCAAAATGTGTAAATTAGTCACTGGTATCGAATTAGAAATAAACCACGTTCGAATTTAATCGGGGAGGGGGAGGGGGGGGGGGGGGTGAGGAAACTACCCCAAGCCCGAATGAGTGAGCATAGTGAACGAGAGGGCTGAAGGTGACGAAAGTAACTACCCTCTTACAGGTTTTGAAGTTTTGTTGTATTACAAAATTATATTCCTTAGGAAAACTATAGTATGAAAAGCAACAATATACTCTTTTTCACAATTCACTTTTCTACAATATTTACTTAAATATTTTGAAGGATATTATGCGAGGGAGCATAGCTCCCGAGCCAGAAGATTTTGGATTTATATTTGTCTAAACGCTGCACTCTTGGGCCCTCCAAAGCCTAATAGTGTGTTGCAGTCTTTAGTCAGTACGTATTTGCTTTACTTTTTTTTTAATGCACTTTTTCGAATCTTCCGGGGGGGGGGGGGGGACGATCCCCCTACAAAAAGTCTCGCTAGTAAACACAAACAAGATGAAAGAGAAATATACAAAAGTATTAACCATATATATATATATTATTTTTGTACCACTTTACAACTATTTGTGACCTCCTTCCATCCATTACCTTCCTGTTACAAGATTAACATGCATATAATTATAATAATGCAGAACCGTAAGAAGCTCTTGAAAAGAGAGGTACGACGATCGCTAATACTTTTGCAAAATCATCTCGGGGCAGTTTCAATACCATTGTGTACTTGCCATAGAGTACCGAAGTAATACCCCATTCACAGTGGTTTGGAAATTTGTAGCGGCGTTGTAGCGGAGCGGCGACACCGCCATAACACGTACTATACCGCTACAAATGCATTCACAGTAGAAAAGTTATCCCGCTGCAGCAGCGGGATAAATATCATGTACCCATTCACGCTGCAGCGGGTGATTTTTATTACCTCCGTAACAAACACGTGTATGCATGGCTCATGACCCGCGAGTGACCCCGATATGACCGGAAATACTTCAGCGCGTAAACATGTCAAGTTGCTTTTTGTATCCTCGATCATATTACTTTTTAAAAAAACTAGCATTTTTATTGCTTCCAGTCAGAATATTTTAATTTTTTGAAGTGTGAAATATTTTTATTTGGATAATTATAATATCTACATAATAATAAAATCAATTTGAATCCACTGGTTACTTTATTTCTATTTCACTTTATGTTCCCCATTGCTGGAGAACGATAGGTAAGTAAACAAATCACACGTGTTTGTCGCGGTGTTATAGCGGAGAGCCTTCACACTGAGTAAACACCGCGACAGAAGCGGGACTGTCCCGCTGCTGTAGCTAGGCGAACCTAGCTAGCGATAGTTTGTCGCGGCGTTATCGCGAGGCGGTGTTATCCCGCGATAGTTTATAACGGGTCCGAGCCTTCACACTGAAGACAACACCGCGACAGCAGCGGGACAGTCCCGCTGCTGTCGCGGTGTTTGAGGCCACTGTGAATGGGGTATTAGATACCTTTTCTCCATTCACAGGTGAATTATATAATTATGAGCCTCTCCTCTAACACGCATGAAGGAGACACAATCATCTACAATTCAGCCCAAACAACAAAATAATGATAACCATTTAGAAAAGGGCCAGTCTTCCCGGTGTCCTGAAGGGCCTGCATTTTACCCATCTAGAATAAACTGTAGAAGTATCCCGAACTACTACCACCAGCAATTGCTCCCCAAGACAATACCTCGGGACAACTATCCTGTGGATAACTATCCCTGGGACAAATTCCCCCTTAAGATTAGCACTGACTGATGGTTAATTGGGGTATTCTGCATGAAGGCGTTAGGAGTCCAGAGGCAGTTTGTCGGTGGAGGGGGGGGGGGGGGGGGGTGGTAACCTTCCTAGATGATAGTTGTCCTTGTATTAGTTATCCAGGGAAAAGATGTCTGTTGTGTAGTATAGATGTCTGTTGTCCATAATACCTGGTAGTAGTTGTCCAGGGGAAAGGCGTCTGTTGTGCGCATAAATATAGAATGACCACCCGGACTATCAACCAGAAGATGGAAAGGACTCATCTCGTCTTAACTCATAAATAGAAGTATGGGTAGGACGTCGCTCTGCTGCCCTCTCTGTTTCTCATCTCGTCTTAACTCACAAATAGAAGTATGGGTTAGGACGTCGCTCTGCCGCCCTCTCTGTTTCTCGCAGGTCTGGTGCTGAGTTGGGCTAAATATTGAAGAGAATATAGTAATGTGGGAATTTTTCATCATTACAACGTTAAATTTAATGAAAAGTCAATCCTCATAATAGATGATTTGATCGTCATCATATTGTATTACGTGATTGTAATATATTATACTATATGATAATAATGGATCATTACATTATGCCAGGCTCAATTATGAACAGGGGATTCATCTCTTCCCTTCCCATCAAATATAGGAATCGTTCTTTAAAAGAAGCAACAGAAAATGTGCGCCTAGAAAACAGTAATAGCTTCATCTAAGTGCCCCGGGCCCCCACTCAGTGTTATGTAGGGTACGCGTTTGTTCTTTCCCTCCTTTTGAATGCTCCCCCTATGTCAGGACTGCCAACATGTCTGAATCTGAATCCGGAACACTGCTCAATGTACCCCCTCCCACCCTCTATGATATTCAAGATATTTTTGTTATAACCCCCTGTTAAAATTTCTCACGAGTCCAAAGAGAGAGAGAGAAAAAAACACCCCTTTCAAATATGTTATAACCCCTTTATTTAAGTTCTCACGAGTCCAAAGAGAGAAAAAAACGGTCCTTTTAAATAAAATCTCCAGGTGAAAAGTCAAATACACCCTCTTTTTTTACAATTCTCGGACCGTGCTCTGTCGCGCGAAAAGTAGCCCTTTAACGGTGATTTTGGTAACACGAATGCGGCCCCTCCGACCCCGGAGGTAGCGATAGCCTGTAAATAAAAAAAAAATACGCACTCCGGAGTGGGGGGGGGGGCCTGGCTAAGTGCCCTATTTTTGAAGCCGTGCTCAAAATATATTGTGCACACAAAAATTGAATGCTCCAGAGTTTAATAATAACAGTAGTAATAATAATAATAATTAATCACCTCTGTGTTGCACTTAATCCTACGTTTCTAGCGCTTCACGATGTTATAATTATTATCCCGTTCATTGGATACAATTTCTAAAACGCACGCTCCGCTCCGTGAGGAGTATTCCAATATAACAAAATGTATGAACCGACAAAGTTCAAAATTTCCCCCGATTCACAATTATATTTCACCGAGGTCGAAATGTAATTGCATGAGGAGAATTCTGAATTTCGAGATGAATTTACTATGTTATATTGAAGGAAAACACACTCGGTGAGTCTACATGTATGTGCAATCTTCTGCCTCTGTTCTTGTTCTCTAAATGGGTTTCAACAAGGAGGATATTAGCTGGTATCTCTTTGGTTTCAAGTAGCACGTATATATGCGCCTTTTAGAAAATGCAGACATTGCAGAATGATAGCGGTGCGAAGTCTAATTCACTTTTACACTCGATATAGCGCGAGAAAAAAAGACGTTATATATTGCACCATCGTGCCCATATAATAAAATGTTGAGTGTCACGTCATAGCTTTTCATACAATAGTATAGATTCCCAGACAGAAGATCTGATATATTCATACATTTTTATAATAGAATGCAATTTTAGTAAAGTTTCTGTGTTGGATCGAATGGGAGAGTCTGTTGTTCGCCAGTAAAACGCCGTAATATATCAGCGTCGGACAGTCTGAAATAACAATACTGTAGTAGAATGATAATTACTTTCAGAAATTCAGAACTTTCGTATTGTTTGCCCGATTTTGTTAAAACTTTCACCAATCAGCTCTTCTGATTTGTGTTCATGTCTTCATTGCAAACTTGCTATTAAGAGATTTCTCTCATTGAAATCTTCACGTTTGTTAGGTTTGAGTTACCTGTATTGGATATTTCTTGACCCTGTGATCTCTCTCATTTGGTTCAGGTTGATGCGTGGTGGTGTGCCTGCTCTTAGATTGTCCATAGCCCGTTCGGTGGGTGTGGCCTGATTGATGGGTGTGGCCTGGTTGATAGGCGTGGCCTGGTTGGTGGGCATCGTCATGTTGATTATAATGGGCGTGGTATTGAAGCGCACCTCGATGGTTATCTTCAATAGGCTCCATGTGATGATGGAATCGTGGTCTTTCGATGGTTTTCACAACTTGTATGGACTGCACGGGAGGCGTATTACCATACATTACCTCACCTATTGCGTTGCCATGGTGATATTGAGGTGCTGTTTCATCTTCAACGATGGGGTATGATTTTCCTGTTTCATCCCTCTCATCAAATCCCTTCCCATGATGCACTTCAGCTGCAATAGCTGGTCTCGCCCGGATTATGATACCTATACAGTCTATACACAAACTGCTGAATGCCATGAGAATGATGATAATGCATGATGATATAATGGTGGAGTAGATTGGTATCAATGACAGCTGAAGGTCAGATACCTTATCATCATCACCATTCGTAGTGTTCTGCTGTGACGTCACACTGAACTCAGTGACCGGGTGCTTGGGAATGATGTCGATTCCCTGTGCTGACATCGACCATGACGTCAAAGCAATACACAGAGATGATACTATCATGGTTAGAAAGTTGGTTAGAGGTAGAACCAGTGAAATACCGCGCTGTGAGATAGGAAAACAAAAGTGGGTGTACTTCATTAACGATATTTATTGATTAAATAACATTGCCAGGGCCAGTAGCGTACGCAGGATTTTTTTTCAAGGGGGGGGGGGGGGGGGGGGGAGTTAACACTTTAAAATTAGGCCGAAATTTTCGCCACGACTCAGCCAGCCGGGGGGGGGGGGGGGGGGGAAGGGGGAGGGTAAGAGGACATTCTTTTTGGTGCCACAATTTGAAAATTTGTCAGATCAACTTTTCGTTCCGTTGGGGGGGGGGGGGGAGGCGGGGATAAGGTCATCTTTTTTTGGTCACCATTGGCATAATTTTTGTTTTATTTATTTATTTATTTTTCAAATAAAATAAAAGAGCAAAGGGGGGGGGGGGTATTTCAAAATACACACATCCCTGCGTACGCGCCTGGCCAGGGCATTATATAAAGTATAGTACAGAAAGATTACAGATATGACAAAGAAATGGCTTAACGATGCAAAGAATAGACGAAAATATTTGCCAATGTTAGTGGTAAACCTTAATAAATGTACTTACAGTAGGAAATTTACATATTATTAGATTGTAGATAATTCAGAGACATGATTTAGGTTGCTTTAGCAATTTGTGCAATAATACATAGCATCGCTTATTTTGTATTTCCCTTTCTAATTCATTTGTATTTAATTTTTCTCATCCACTTTTTTTCTTTTAAAAACAACCCCAGTCCATTAATTTTCCTATCTTCTCTATCCGAATCCGTCTTTAAATTTAGTGGCTTCATGCGATTACTATTTCTTACCTTTTTTGGATTTCTGTCCAGCCCTTTTACAGCATTTACAGCTCCAAATATGATGAACTGCGATGGAAAAACCGATATAATCAGAAGCATGAAAAACGTGTCCCTATAGTTCTATTGCGAAACAATAGTTGAAGCGCATTGTATTGTGATTCTTAGTAAAAATAGGTTTTCCGCGTCATCTTGTAATTTCGAAAATGGAATTGAAGCCTGCATCGTTTTTGGAAGTAGGAGCCCTTTTCATTGTCGGAATTATGCAGCAAAGGAGTTCTGAGACACAGAGGTGTTGGAACAAAGGGGTGCCGAAACACTGATTTGTAGCAAAATAGAGTTTAATAGGGCGTAGCAACTTAACGAGAGGGTTTCGAAAGGAAAGTATTTCGAAACCATATTGGTGATTAATCGTAGTGTGTTGAAATACAAAAGTCTTGAAACATGTATGCCAATACATTGGGTTGAAATACATGTATAGCGCCAGGAGTGTCAAGTCTGACAGATATGAGCGCTATACAAGAACCCTCTATTATTATTATTGTAATTATTATTGTCATTTATACATACATATATATATATATATATATATATATATATATATATATATATATATATATATATATATATAAATAAGCCTTCATTAATAGAGGCGGGTCTGAAGTTAGGGATGTAAAATAATTTATCTTTCTCATTTGTGCTATTGTGAGGCTATTGGGAGAGCCTCGTGTAGGATACCATAATCGTAAAGGCTTTCGAAACATCGTATCCTTGCCCATTATTATGTGCGATCATTACAATGACGTATTGCGAAACGTGATACAATAAGGTATTGATATTTCCTCTGGGTTTATTTGTCGAAAGATTTTGCGATCGTGTCTCTCCTACATTGTGCACCATTCCAATGCAGTTATAGGCTCTGCAAATTTCATGATTTTAATCTCTTCTCAAAACTGTATCATTATGTTGTCAATGTATATGGAGTCTTGAGCAAGAATTTTCGTGACAGATCTCGACTCTCTTGTTGATAGTAAGGTGACGTACTTACCGCTAGACCAACCCACATAGGGGTTCCCATTGCACCATGATGATAAGAACCCGGATGTAGAAATGATGCAATAGCACCAAGCATGTTAAGTATGATGCCATAGGCGATGAGTATCACACCCAGGATTGTGACGTATGTATGACGTAACCCTACCATCCTGTATAATAAATGCAATTGATTGATTGATTTTTATTCGACAAGCTTCCAATATACAACAATATACAATAATAACAGATCAAAAATAAGTCAGCTTGAACAGGATAACCCACGAAAGCTCGAGAGCTTATTTCCAGTGGGGTCCCTTACAGACATGTATACAATTAATAAATTAAAATAGTAATATTTACAGACAGATAAGAAAATTAAAAGAACTACTTATTAAAGATAATAATAACAACATTAAACTGATGATAGAAATGATATTAAGTACAAGAAGAAAAAGAAGAAGGAGAAGAAGAAAAAGAGGAGAAGGAAGAAGAGGAAAATAATGATGAATTTGTAGAATTTCTATAACGTACGAAAACATAAGTATATACAACATGAAAAAGTATGAACCGACAGAAGAATAACAATTTCAATCATATAACATGTCATTCACTTCTCTTCTCTGACTGTCAAGTATTAGGTATTCCTTTAATTTCCTCTTAAAATGATCATAGTTTCCTATTTCTTTTACACTATTGGGAAGGGAATTCCAATGTTTTATGGCATTGTAATAAAACGAATTTCCAATACTACCTACTCTTTCTGGTAAGTTAAAGTTGAATCGTCTATTTCTTGTATTATAATCATGTACGTCAGTAACAAGATCGAAGTTGGATCGAATATAATGATTCGCCCTAGTATGATATATTTTATGCACGTGATGCAATGCGAGTTGTTTTGATCTTTGGTCGACTTCAAGAAAACCAGCTTTAGAAAGTTCGCTATAGCCAACATGAGTTCTTGGACCAGAACAGTTGATAAATCTCACCATTTTGTTCTGTATAATCTTCAACTTCTTTTGATCTGACTTGTTTATGTTACTGTACCATGCAGGGTTAGCATAGTCAAATAAACATTGAATAAGAGCAAAACAGAGTGTACGTCTTGCTTTTAAATCCATACAACTTTGATATCTGTACAAAAATTTCAGACGAGAATTTGCTTTTTTTACAACTGATTCTACTAAAGATGAAAATGAAATTGCGCTAGCCAACTCAATGCCTAAATACTTCACAGACTCTTTTCTCTTGATTGCTTGATTATTGTGTGTCACTTTGAATTCAAATGACTTTTTAGAACTACTTTTAGAACAAAATAAAATGCTTTCTGTTTTTCCCAAGTGTAAAGAAAGCTTATTATCAGTCATCCAATCGACACACGTAGACAGCTGTTCACTGAGCTTTTCCTCAATATATCGTCGCTGTTTTCACGAAGTGACGGTAGTGAAAAAAAATTGCATTCACTTTGCGTTACGATTTTCCTCACTACCGTCACTTCGTGAAAACAAGGACGATATTTAGGATCAGGATTTGAATAGAGTAGTACGCTGTCATCTGCGTACAATAATAGTTTGAAGTCTTTTATACAAATACACATATCATTTATATAACTTGAAAATAGAATTGGGCCTAAAATACTTCCCTGAGGAACACCGCATGTTATAGGCATTAGTTTGGAACGAATATCATGAATGGCCACTACTTGGTGCCGATTAGATAAGTAGGATCTGAACCAATCTAAACTTGCCTTATCGAAACCCATTAGTTGTAACTTCTTCAATAAGACGCAATGATTAACTGTATCAAAAGCTTTTTGCAGATCAAGGAGCACCATACCAACAAAGCGTCCTTGGGAAGTTTCTCTCCTCAAATAATCAGTCAAATGAATTAGACATGTTTCAGTCGAATAATCATGTCGAAAACCAGATTGAAATTCATAAATTATATCATTTTCTTTGAAGTATCTTTCAATTTGAACACAGACCGATTTTTCTAGAATCTTTGATGCTACGCTTAAAACACTAATAGGTCTATAGTTGCTAACATCAGTTTTATCTTTCTTTTTATAAAGTGGAGTCACTTTTGCTATTTTCATATCTTCTGGAAAAGTGCTCGTCAAGATAGATAGGTTCATTAAGTAACTTAGAGGCTTAAATAAAACCTTCGCACCATCTTTTAGAAATTTAGCTGGAATCAAGTCTAACCCAGTACTTTTTGATACATTCAACTTACGTAACTCTTTGAAAACAAATTGTTCACTGATTGGTAATAACTCGAAGCTGTTTTCACGTACACCTTTTCTTTCGTAAAAGTCACGAATACAATCATTGTCTGCGCTGAAAAAGTCTTTGGAAGGGGGGAGTTTGTCTACTAATTTGGCAGCCACATTTGTGAAATGAGAATTGAATTCATCAGCGATGGCCATCTTATCATGACATAATTCCCCATCAATTTTAATGACAGATTCTTGTTCTTTTCGCTTCTTATTTTTCAATCCTAAGCTTTTTAGATTCTGCCAAAGTTTTTTCGAATCTTGTTTATTTTCTTCTATCTTGTTTTGTAAGTAATCGAGTTTAGCCTTTTTCACCTCTCTTTGGACCATATTTCTTAATACTCTGTATCTTTTATAGAGCTTCTCATCTTTTGCTCTTTTCCTCCATTTTTTGTATACTATATTTCTCTCTTGAATTAGGGAAAGAATATCTTTAGTCACCCAAGTTTCTGATCTTTGTTTTATTCTTATCCGTTTCAGTGGCGCTATCATATTCAAATTTGAGATAAAAACATGTTGAAATATTGACCATGCCTCATTTACATCTGTACAGTCAGTTATTCGTGACCAATCAACAACAGATAGTTGAAGATTGAAAGACTCTTCTGTATATTTTTTCATGGATCTGATATCATTAGTCCTGTGATGACCTATAGCCAGTCTAACATTTTTCCGTGTACAGAAAGTAAAATAATGGTCGCTAATACCTAGATCAATGACACCACTTTGACTTATTTTATTTTCTTTGGTACAACCAACATGATCCAATAGAGAAGAACATGTAGGTGTAACGCGTGTTGCCTCTTTAATGAGTTGACTAAACCCATGAAGACTCAACAAGTCAATATATTTTTTAGCCAGTGGCGATTTGCGAAGAAGACAAATATTCATGTCTCCTAAAAGAATTATTTCGTCATCCTTCTTTAATGTATCAAGAATATTGGACAATTTCTCGATAAACAAATTGTTTTTCGGAGGTCGATACAGAACACCAACAACAATTGGTTTTGATCTTGGTATAAGCAAATTTATCCACAGGGATTCCGTATCTCCAGTACTTATAGCATCCATAATATTAAATGCAATATCATTTCTGATATAGAAACATACACCACCTCCAGAGCCAGAGGATCGATCATGGCGTATGATTTTATATCCGTCTATTTCAATTTCTTCATCATTTATGGAATTGTTTAACCATGTTTCAGTGAAAGCAATAATAGACAGCCTTTTTCTTTTAAAAAGAATTCTAAGTTCCGATATCTTGTTTAGAATAGACCTCACATTAAGGTGTAAAAAATGAAGACCTTTAACTTTAAACTTTTCTTCAAATTCTTGATAAAGAGAAGTGTTTTCATCTCTGAGGTTTGGCTGAATTACTCTTGCTATCGCTTGCTTTTCAGGTGTAACGCGCGTTATCTTAAAATAGTTTTCTTTTAGTCTATCCTCGTTTTGGCTTTCTTTCTCTAAACAATCGTCGTTAAATAATGAGTCACAAAAAGATGGCAGACAACATGTTAAACAATTCCACTTCTCATCAGGGCATTCATAATATAACCTGCGGTACTCTGAAAAACTGATAGCTTGACAATTAGTGTGAAACCATTTTTTACAATAAGAACACAGAAGGCCGTGTTGATTACATTTGACTGGCTTATCACAGTTCCCACAAGGGAACTTATATTTTCGACCGTCAACTATAATTTTCGGATCATCACTAGATTTTGTCAAACTTTCACTTAATTCAATACCCTTCTTACAAATTGAAGATATTTCGCCCAGTCTTTCATGTCCACCTTGGATGGTCTGAAGGCTGGTTTCAGTCGTGACCTCTGTTTGACTGCACTGAAATCCAAAGATCTCCCAGAAACAGATTCGGCGTAGGACTTTACGGGGCTGCTTTTCTCCTCATCAGAATGAAGACTCTGGTTTTCTCGGTAGATGGCTTGATGCCGCCTTGCTCCAGGTTCACTGCCTGTAACTTGATCGGACGACCGTTGAGTCCAGCCATGGCCTCGTGTTGTCGGTTGGTCAGCACTGTTGATGAGGCGTTTCAGGTTGCCTGCCAAGATTCGTTGACCGGCTCTGTTGAGGTGAACGCCATCACGCCCGAGATGCTGCTCGCTGATATCATTGTTGATGATGAGGCCCCATCTGTTCTCGCTGGCTGCCAACTCCATCAGATAGTTGATCTCATCAACCCGCTTCTTGTCCGCTTCACTCTCCCCTCTACGATGGATGATCGTAGAGACTGAGACGTTAAACCCCTCGGCAGCAACAGACTTGCCGAGGTCTGTGATTTGGTGGCAAACTTCACCAGCACCCTCAGAGATGTTATTGGTGCCAGCGTGGATGATCAGTTCTCCCCCTGGCTTGAGAAACTCGCAAGGTGAAGAGGTGAATATGTCTCTCACTTTTGCACCGGGAAAAGAGACGCACCTCACATTCTTGCTGCGGGAGAGATGTCTTCCGTCGATGTGTTTTATCATGGAATCACCGACCACAACTACATCTCGTTTGTTGCGGATCACACTATGTCGGTGGCGGTATCCCTCTATCTGCTCATGGTATGGTGGTGAAGTAGAAGTAGTACTAGTAGGTGTTGACAAAGATCGGTCTGAGCTGTCATCAGTTGCGTCGTTGTCAACAGTTGCGTCGCTGTCATCAGTTGCGTCATCAGAGATAACTTCAGAATGGGTGATGTTGGTTTTGGAGAACAACTTCAGGTGCTTGGCCTTGTAGTCACGAAGTTGATCTTCAATTGGCATTGATACACTCTTGGCACTGTTGTCTGATTCCGTGATCTCGGATAGTATTTCAAACCGGTTATGCGTAGCAATTGTCGGGAAATATTTGGTGGTAGGCCTAGATACTTGTTGTTGTGCCCTCAGATTCCCTTGCTCCTTCTCCTTCTCCTTCTCCGTCTCCTTCTCCTTCTCCTTCTCCTTCTCCCTTGCACTACATCCTGACTTATGGATCCTGCTGAGTATCGTCGTAGAAGTAGAAGTAGAAGTATGCTGTTCGAATAGATTGTTGAACTTCTTCTCGATAGTATCTAGCCTACTATTCAAGCCTTTTATTTCACTCAGTACATTATGCAGTAGTTGTCGGCAGTCTGCGTCATCATTGAAGACATCATCTGGCTTTTCATGTTTATCTTCATCTACATCACCAGCGGCATTAGTGTTCCTTATTTCGTCTAGGCCTACTGCATTTTCTAGTCTTTCAAGAAGGATCGCCTTTACTCCGTTTGTATGCATACCTCTTTTCTGTAACTCAGCACGTAGTTGCTTCACGCGGAGTCCACGTAAATTTGTTGGTAAAGTTTCCATGGTTACGTTGCTGCGTTGGTATCTGCTGGTCCTTTGCGTAACTTAACTAGTATGGCGCAATATTTTTGCGCACAATTGTTTTGATGCTACGCAGAGTGTTCAAATTTGAAATATAAATTCGCTAAAAAACTGGATTAAAATTGACGAAAAACGAATATATCTCGGAAAATGTTCACATACCGTCGAAAAGAGTGAAATGTCCACAATCACAGGAAAATTTCCAAGACGTAGATGTATAACAGTCAAAAGAAAGTGCACTATAAACGCACAAAATATGGGAATTTACGGAGCACCACAAACACACGTCTGCCTCTGTCAGAGGCAAAAAACATTCTGCCTCTGTCAGAGGCAAAAACGAATCGATCGTAGTTCAGGAGTTCATTTTTATATAATGCCCTGAATGATAATAATAATAATAATAAAATGTCTTGTTTACCCAGATTAGCCTCATCAGTATTCATACTGTTCTCCCTGAGGGCCCTGCAATCATATTATTACCCCGGTCATCGGATTCAGGCTTACCCGCACACAATGTATGCACTTTTTCCACTCCCTGGGGCATTCCAGCCAGTGCATCATTTTTACAAGCGCACACTTGTTAATCTAAGCACATTAGCTTTCGCATCCTACCGGGTACCCATTTAACACCTGGATGGAGAGTGGCAAATGTAGATCAATGTCTTGCCAAAGGACATTAGTGCAGCGGTAGGACTTGAACCGCGGACCCTGTGATCCACAAGTCCGGTGACATATCCACTCGTCCACGACACCTCTGATCAAGATGAATATTGATAATGAAAGTAATCATAATTATAATAATAATAATAATGATAATTATTTTGTTTACCCCAGGGAGGCCTCATCAGCTTCAATGCTTTTCTTCCCAAGGACCCTGCAATTATCATTACCAAAGCGGTTCCCAGGTACCCATGTACACCTGGGTGGAGAGTAGCAAATATGGATTAATGTAATGTGAAAGAACGTCTGTGCATGGCGGGCTGAGATTCGAGCCCTTAACCCTTAGATTGAGTGTCAAGTACATGAGCCGCTATACAACAACACCTCCACAAATACATACCTCTTTCAGTTTAATCCAATGACGGATTGAGTGTCAAGTACATGAGCCGCTATACAACAACACCTCCACAAATACATACCTCTTTCAGTTTAATCCAATGACGGATTGAGTGTCAAGTACATGAGCCGCTATACAACAACACCTCCACAAATACATACCTCTTTCAGTTTAATCCAATGACGGATTGAGTGTCAAGTACATGAGCCGCTATACAACAACACCTCCACAAATACATACCTCTTTCAGTTTAATCCAATGACGGATTGAGTGTCAAGTACATGAGCCGCTATACAACAACACCTCCACAAATACATACCTCTTTCAGTTTAATCCAATGACGGATTGAGTGTCAAGTACATGAGCCGCTATACAACAACACCTCCACAAATACATACCTCTTTCAGTTTAATCCAATGACGGATTGAGTGTCAAGTACATGAGCCGCTATACAACAACACCTCCACAAATACATACCTCTTTCAGTTTAATCCAATGACGGATTGAGTGTCAAGTACATGAGCCGCTATACAACAACACCTCCACAAATACATACCTCTTTCAGTTTAATCCAATGACGGATTGAGTGTCAAGTACATGAGCCGCTATACAACAACACCTCCACAAATACATACCTCTTTCAGTTTAATCCAATGACGGATTGAGTGTCAAGTACATGAGCCGCTATACAACAACACCTCCACAAATACATACCTCTTTCAGTTTAATCCAATGACGGATTGAGTGTCAAGTACATGAGCCGCTATACAACAACACCTCCACAAATACATACCTCTTTCAGTTTAATCCAATGACGGATTGAGTGTCAAGTACATGAGCCGCTATACAACAACACCTCCACAAATACATACCTCTTTCAGTTTAATCAAATGACGGATTGAGTGTCAAGTACATGAGCCGCTATACAACAACACCTCCACAAATACATACCTCTTTCAGTTTAATCCAATGACGGATTGAGTGTCAAGTACATGAGCCGCTATACAACAACACCTCCACAAATACATACCTCTTTCAGTTTAATCCAACGACGGATTGAGTGTCAAGTTCATGAGCCGCTATACAACAACACCTCCACAAATACATACCTCTTTCAGTTTAATCCAATGACGGATTGAGTGTCAAGTTCATGAGCCGCTATACAACAACACCTCCACAAATACATACCTCTTTCAGTTTAATCCAATGATGGATTGAGTGTCAAGTTCATGAGCCGCTATACAACAACACCTCCACAAATACATACCTCTTTCAGTTTAATCCAATGACGGATTGAGTGTCAAGTTCATGAGCCGCTATACAACAACACCTCCACAAATACATACCTCTTTCAGTTTAATCCAATGACGGATTGAGTGTCAAGTTCATGAGCCGCTATACAACAACACCCCCACAAATACATACCTCTTTCAGTTTAATCCAATGACGGATTGAGTGTCAAGTACATGAGCCGCTATACAACAACACCCCCACAAATGTAGTATGGCGACTGGCTGAGCAACACACGTGCTTCTTAACCTCTCCAAAAGATATATTTGTATACACTCTAGATAACATCTTCAAACAATCCACAAGTGGCAATTATTCCTGAAAGGTTTACTTCTCAATTGGAACATTTTAGTTTTCCATCATGACCCGCCGTAGCCAGAAAGAAGGAGCAAAGAAAGCCAACAAGAATGAGGGAGCAAACTTCTCCATCTTAGACGATGAGCTGGATGGTGCTGCTGCCGCTCCTGACGGGCCAGCTGAAACCTCAAATCCCGCAGAGGAAGATGACTTGGGCTCTGTCACCCCGTCTGCACTAGCTGAATATATTAAAGGTGCATCATGCAACTTCGAACAGATGATGAACAAGGCTACGAAAAATATGTTGGAAAGTCTTCAGAAAGTGGAAAAGGCCCTTGAATTTGAGGGTCTCCGGATCAATGATCTAGAACAGAAGAACAAGGAGCTAAAAAGCAGACTAGGAAAGATGGAGAAAGCTTATAATGATCTGGAACAGAGAGTTAGTAAACAAGATCGTGAAGCCAACAAGGCTGAACGATTCTCTCGGAGAAATAATCTGCGGATCGTCGGGATTGAGGAATCAACAGGCGATCAAACAGAGGATTGTGTCGTGAAAGTGGAAGACATCCTCAGTACGAAATTTAACATGAACATCAAGGTTGAGCGTGCTCATCGTGATGGGAAGAAAGGAGATAAGCCACGACACATTTTGGTCAAGACATTGTCAATACGTGAGAAGGTCGACATCATGAAGAAGTCAAGGGAGG
The DNA here is from genome assembly GCF_000002235.5 of Strongylocentrotus purpuratus. Classification (NCBI taxonomy): domain Eukaryota; kingdom Metazoa; phylum Echinodermata; class Echinoidea; order Camarodonta; family Strongylocentrotidae; genus Strongylocentrotus; species Strongylocentrotus purpuratus. The sequence continues at coordinate 17,702,222 of NW_022145606.1, forward strand.
CCCTAAATAAGGAGAAATACTACATTGTCGATGATCTGACGCTGGCAGACCTTACAGAAAAGAAGAAGTACAAAAAACAAGTACAAGATCTGTTCATGAAGGGAACTAAACTACGCTTTTATGCAGGAGTTTGGAGGGGTGATGGAGGTGTTCCTTATTTCTCTGCTTAAATTTAGTTTTACTATAGTGCGACTTTAACTGACCACCCACTAGCTGGCTCAAGGACACAACTTTCTGTTTTATTTGATTTATGGCTTACTTCTCAGAAATGAGTCATGGCTCCTTGCATGTTATCAGCACATGTGTGCTCTTGCTCTCTTCTTCATTTTACCTCCTCTATTCCATTGCTACTAAAATTCTTCATGTGATTTGTGTTAGCTGTATTTTCACATTTTAATGTTTTTAGGAGTGTTTTGGCAGTTACTTTTACTACTGTTAACATTAATTTCTCTTAACATATAGTTTCAATTATGTTTGTATTTAATTATATTTTATTTTTTAAGACTTGCACCCATTCCCCGACCCCCTTTTCCTGCTATCATGCATTTTGTAGACACATTTTTGTTATTATGTCATGGACAATATATTCTTTGATGTTTCATGTAACTATATATTATGTTCAATATTGATGAATTGAATGAATCATTGGATGACAAAGTGGATTGTAAATATTATCTTCCTCATGAATTTAATTCAAGATTTGAGAGTGAAAATAATTCCTTTAGCTTATTACATACAAATGCACGAAGTCTTGTTAAAAATTATGAATATCTGAACATTCTGCTGTCGGCCCTCACCAAACCGTTTTCAGTCATAGGAGTCACAGAAACGTGGCTTAATGATACATCTCCATCTACTTTATGTAATATTGACAATTATTCGATTGTACGTTCTGATAGAAAAACCGGAAGGGGTGGTGGAGCTGCTATGTTTATCTCAAACTTGTTAACATACAAAATTAGATCTGACCTTAGTTTGAAGAGTGATGGTACTGACTCGATATGCATTGAAATCAATATGGCTCAAAGGAAAAACATCTTGATATGTACAATATATAGGCCTCCGCATACAAATGTTGAATTATTTTTGGATGAGTTTGATAGGATGCTGCATAAGGTCAATCTAGAAAATAAGGATGTTTACTTGATGGGTGATTTTAATATTGATCTTTTGCAGGAAGATAATACTTTTCATAATATGTTACGATCAAATTCATTCAATGCCATGATTGATAAACCAACCAGATTGGCAAATAACTCTTCTACATTGATAGATAACATTTTTACAAATGTCACCAATAACTATATAGGCTCTGGCCTCTTGTATAGTGAAATCTCTGACCACCTTCCAATTTTCCTGATTTGTAATCATGTTCGCAATTATCCTGAGGACGAAAAGAATCAAGCTATGATACGTAAAATCACAGCTGAAAAAATAGCCATGTTTAATGACGAACTACTCAAAGTAACATGGAATGACGTGGTCGCATGTACTGACACCAATAAGGCATATGCACTTTTTTGGAACTTGTTCTCCTCTCTTTTAAATAAACATATCCCAATGACTAAAAAAAGATCGGCAAGAAATAGAATCAAGCAGCCATGGATAACTAAAGGTATCTTTTGCTCTATTAAAAAACGGAATAGATTATATAAATATAGTCTTCGACACCCAGGAGAGGAAAGCTTGAATAATTACAAATCATATAGGAACAAACTAACCACCATTATTAGACAGTCTCGACAAATGTATTTTGCCAAGCAGTTTGAAAATGCAAATGGAAATGCATCATCAACGTGGAATGTGATCAATCAAGCCCTCAAAAAACAAAAGAGTAAATCAAAGTGTCATATTACCAAAGATAATAATACAATGGTTGATTCAAAAGAAATAGCAAATTGCTTCAATGCTTACTTTGTTGGGGTTGGCCCCAATCAGGCCAATACAATAGCTTCGAACGGAGTCGACTTCTCACAATTTCTTCAAACTCCCTGCAACAAGTCATTATTTCTCAAACCAACAAACTTGATTGAAATCTTGAATATTGCACGTTCTCTTAAAATAAGCTATGCTAACGGTCATGATGGGATAAGCACATATCTTTTGAAACAAGTTATAGGAAATATAATAACCCCACTAGTGCATATTTTTAATCTCTCTTTGACGACAGGTACATTTCCAGAAGCATTTAAGATTGCTAAGGTTGTTCCGATATACAAAAAGGATGACTCTTCCCAAGTCTCAAACTATCGCCCTGTTTCTATTCTCTCGAGTTTGTCCAAAGTATTGGAAAGACTTATATACAATAGGCTATATTGTTTTCTAACAGAAAATGACTTACTGAATCAGGATCAATATGGTTTCAGGAAATACCACTCAACCGATTTAGCCCTTGCACAATTATATGATAAGGTTTCGAATGCTTTGGCGTCTCGAAAGCATGTTATTGGTGTATTCATGGACTTAAGCAAAGCATTTGACACTCTTGATCACAAGGTACTATCGAGCAAACTTCATTATTACGGAGTAAGAGGAGTTGCTCTTGACTGGTTTAATGATTATTTGTCAGGTAGAAAGCAATATGTAAGCTACGAATCTGTAGATTCATCATTATTGCCTATGAAATGTGGTGTCCCACAAGGATCGATACTCGGTCCTTTATTGTTTCTACTGTATGTTAATGATATCTCGAACTCAACTACATCATTACAATATATTATATTTGCTGATGATACTAATGTGTTTTGCTCCAATTCCGATTTTCGATCACTTCAGAGAATTCTGAACACCGAGCTACCTAAGCTGTCTTTGTGGTTTAGGAGCAACAAATTGTCTCTGAATCTGAAAAAAACTAATTATATTCATTTTCAAAGCAGGAAAAATGCAACTGATAAACCTATACCTGAAATAGTCTTGGATGGTGAATATTTGGAGAAAAAACAAAATACTAAATTTCTTGGAACTATCATCAATGAAAATCTGAAATGGAGTGATCATGTACATTACGTTTCAAAGAGAGTGTCACGCACTGTTGGTTTACTGTATAAGTTAAAACATTATGTGCCTTTGAATATTCTATATATGCTATACAATTCCTTGATTCTTCCTTACATGTCTTATTGCAATATACTGTGGGCAGACTCAAAAGTATATACTGATAAAATGCTACTTTTACAAAAGAAAGCAATTCGTGTGTGTACCAATGCTGGATATCGCGATCACACTGATCCCCTATTCGCGAGGTTAAAAACTCTGAAAGTAACTGATATTAACTTTTTACAAAAAGCACTGTTCATGTTCCGTCTACATAATGATTCCCTACCTTCCCACTTCCCACCAATGTTTTGTTTGAATAGAAATATTCATACATACCCAACCAGACAATCAAATAAATACCATTTATGTAATCCTAAAACAACAATGGCTATGAAATCTATAAGACATTCTGGTCCGGATATTTGGAACTCACTGTCCGTTGACATCCGTAACTTGAAGTCAGTATATACTTTCAAGAAAAGTGTGAAATCAATTTTATTGAGCAAATATTGACAAATCTCTTAAATTAACACATGATATCATATATGTTTGTCAGCATTTCCTTGATATAGCAGGAAAATCCCCCTCCCATGCACCCTCTATCCCATTTTTTTTTGGTTGCAAGTCACTGTTTATTTTTTGTTATTTTCCCCCAATTATGTTCTGTAATTTACTTTACTTTACAATCGTTATGATTTTAAATGTTTCTGGGCTGCAAGCGTATCAAGCTGTCACGCTTAGGCTGTAGCCCTTCTGTATCATCACCTCTTCGAGCGTATGTATCTATGATTTACTGAATGTGGAAATGTAATTTAACTTATGTTTTATACTCATGTAAAGACATTGTCACATTATTGTTATAACCTATGATGATTCAGTAACCAATAAATATTTCAACTATATTTCAACTAAATACATACCTCTTTCAGTTTAATCCAATGACGGATTTTGTTCACAAGCAATGCGGCCAAGTACGCATATTTACATTGTTTTGAATACGCATAGATCACCAACGTAGTTTTACATTTGAAATTATGTTTAAGAGATAACAGCTATAGGCAAACACTTGTATTGGTTTTTAGAACTCTGTTGAGGACTGCTAAGAAAAAAAAAAAAATATTTCGACACTCAATATAAAAGATGGCAGATGCCATCTTCAATTCATGAAAGGCACTATGTCTCATTTGCAGGCCAAACAAATGAAAAGGTTAAATTCCAACGGCATTTGAAAGACAATACTAATTTAGAACTTCCGTCAAAACGAAAGGGCTTGAAAATGGCTTTAAGTGGGAAAATAACAACCATTAGTTGTCGAATTAACTTAAGTGATTGAAATCACATAAGTAATAGTCTGATTTTCAGACCTTTTACCGAATGGTCGTAGGTTTTGCCCTACACAGAGATTCAACCAGTTTAATTTTGGCCATTACAAGGAGTGGATTATAGATGTAGACAAATGCTCAATAATCTGTTACAGCTCATGTTATGTATGTTATTACCAAAGAAAAAAAAGATGTCAGTCAGTCACTCCAAAGTGTCTGACAAGCGAAGTCTAGAAGGTAAACGGGTTTCTTTGCATAATTTGAATACTATTATGACGCTGCTAATGTTTAAATTTCACAGATAGGACATACATGACATATAATTCCTGCAAAGTTCTACAGAATTTGATGTTAACTGCAAAAGGGACATACATGAACACTAGCTATGTATGAATCATGATACACCTACTACTACTACTACTATACTACTACTACTACTACTAGTAGTAGTAGTATTAGGAACCGTTCCTGTTGCTATGACAGGACGATCCATTTTCGTGCGGAATCTAAACATGTGTTCGGTAGCGCAGGGGGGGGGGGGGTACACCTAGAGCTACCTTCTGTGTTGATCCTATCCCACTTCTTTTATCTTTTTTTTTCTACCATTATACGAAAATGTATTGGACGGTATTGCCTCGATTACGTAACTCGCTATGGAGTTCTGAGATTAACTCGGTTTTGCATTTTGTAAGCCAAAAGAAGTCTTCTTTCTAACGACGGGATTACACCAGATTTGTTAAGAAATTGGTCAAACTTTTTGCAAATCAGTTCAATAGACCATACAATGCGTGTCGCTTTGGTATGGCGAGTCTATTGTATAGAATGGAAAGTTTGGTAAGTTGTATTAGCTTTCCAAATATGTACAGCAGCTTTACATGTATATGGAGCTATAGTGTACGAATCAAAGTGGGCCGGTGTGGTAGGCGATTTGTTCCGGGTTCCGCGGAACAAATCGGCGCGCCGATTTGTTCCGCGGAACGAATCTACTGGATCGACTCGTTCGCAGATACGTTTGAAAGCCGCCGTTCTTATCCGACATTGGCCGAACGTTTCTGCTTATATAATCGCGTATATTTTTATTACTTGTGTCGAATAAACATGGTAAAAATAAATTTTAGCTTTATCTTGATACTTTTGTATTTATTGTTGGAATGAAAACCAATATTATTTTTTTTGAAATATTACTTAATAATAAGGTTTATAACCTCGTACGGAATTACCCGCGCGCGTCTTTAAAAGGGAATCTCGTATATGTGCTCGTTATAACGGGAGTAGACTGTGTATATGATTCCCTAAATTCCTTCACATCTCCCCTTTCACATGTCCCTCTTAGGTACCTTCCCCCTTATAAAACCACCTCTCATTTGGGACCCTTTGAAATAAAATTTAAATTTCCCCCCCTGCCCCCCCCCCCCACTAACGCAACCCTTGTTACGCTGTCCCATATCCCCCTTTTTTTTTTTTTTTTTTCTTTTTTGCTGCGTTACATGCATGCAGGCTCATGGTTTCTTTTTTTTAATTTTTTATGGATGATCAGTTAATCACAAGTATTTCCTTACACCACACTGACTGGCTTCACAGTTTCTACATCGAAAGCACATGAGAATAAAGATAACCACTCCATGCAGGCCAGTTACATGGGCAATGAGAAAATTATCTGAAATTTCAGAGAATGAGGCCTTTCTGAGACTAAAGTATTCTAATTTTTAAAAAAAAGGGAAAGAAAAAAAAGTGTAACTTACAGATGGGACACCCATCACAGATTCAAAGGGCATGCTTACAAGGGAAATGCATAAAAGGTACAAAGGCCACTTTGTCAAAGTATAAGGTGCACGTAGCAACTGTGACAATTGATATTAAAATGGCACTTGGAATAAGTAAGGAAAGGGTGCGCACTACAGCGGCGGATCCAGGATTCGAAAATAGGGGCCGGGCGCAGCCCGAAAATTTGAAAAACGGGGGGGGGGGGGGGCAGGCGATAGTTTTCTGATATTAGGCCTACATGTACGTGAAAATGTACGTGAAATTAGTGGTTTCCAAACAAGGGGGCGCAACAGATCTGCCACTGTATGTAGCGGAATGGGGGGGGGGGGTATAGACACACTATGCTATGGCTCTGTTTAACACTAACTTTTGTCGGCTAGTACCAAGGGTTGAAAATTCAACAAAATATGTCGGGTTTTTCTTTTATTTCTTTTTTTTTATTCTGCCGGACACGTCTTTTACTTGAGGAATTTTCTTTCTCTTCTTTTCTTTCTTTTTTTTTTTTTTTTTTTTATTGGTCCTTCTTAATTATCAGCTCGACCACTCATTTCTTTTTGTGTTGACCCCGCCCCCCCCCCCCACCCCACCCCGCATCTCTTTCATTTAAACTACATGTACATCATGCATGCAGCCCACATGCATAATTAGATTCTGTGATGAAGCCCGGTAATAGGTGGTTGACGTAACACGATATCATAATAAGCAGCATTCAAACCAAATTAGAAGGCCTGATTAGAAAACACCCCGACATCTGCTTTTACAGGCAAACTAAGCCTATGGCAACAACTGCCCTTTTTGCTAGACCACCCAGTCCCCGTCGCTTCGCGACGGCGCTGTCTATAGTTACTGTTTGTGGTCAATCATTGGCCGCAATTATCAACATATTTGAACAACGGGAATCTGCATTTCTATACAAAGTTCTCAAATTGGCAATCGTTGGTGTAGCTAATTTGGAGAAGTTTGATTGGTTGCAAAGGCCGACCAGAATAGTTCATTTTGCTTTAGGGGTGTACCATGGCGTGTATTCAATAATACGTGAGCACGCACGCTCTCCGATGAGATTCGGAACGGATCGGCGGCTAAATATCCCGCCGATTGGTTCCACGGAATGAATCGCCTGGCCGGAACCGATCGCCTGTGACTAGCGGAACGAATCTACGAATCCGGAACAAATCGGCGGGTACATATCCAGGCGATCGGTTCCGGAGGAACCGATCGCCTGCACGGAACAAATCGCCTATGACACCGGCACACACAACGTGTCCATTGTTAGTAGAATGGGTATACAGTTTCACATTTCTTTAAATTATTAACATATGAAGTTATAGAACAAAGTGTAGTAAGCTGAAAAAATAAATCAAACTAGAATGCCTACATGTTCTAGAAATATACATGATGTGTTTATTACAGGTGGAACGAGGAATACCATAATGGAGAATAAAGGATCAAATTAACATTAGCATTATCTTAATTGTTCATTCACGTGTTCAGCGGAAGGGATGGCCGGCCGGGTGGTAGGAAAAAGATTTGATTACCCTTTTTTCTCGACATTGCGATAATATTTCTTTTTCTTTTTTACGCGGAAGATTTTGACTTTATACTTTGAAGAAAACAAATGGTTAACCATGCCCTACTGTAGATGAAATAATACATTATTACCCATTTAAAGTCACTTGAAATTTTACAGCTAGCCTTGTGAAAGAGGGTGATGACTGTTGTATGGAATAAATATAAAATTCTCATGAAATCTTTCTGGTGATAATAGTAATGACAATAAACGGCATTTCTCCCCTATTTCTTGCATTTTCGTTTTTTAAATTTCACTCTAAGCCAAATTGATGAGCAAATCAATTGCTTTTCAAAATCGGATATAGAATGTGTCCTCAACTGATTCATTTAGTAGGATACACATGTTTTATTTTATTGTTGGTTTTCATAATTGTGATAGATGTGATGTATCAACATATTTTAGGCAATACCGTACTTCCACTTATTATTTTTGTTGTTGAGCCTATAGTAAATAAACATTTTCCTTAGTACCAGCTTGGTAGCAAATGGCTTTTGTTTCAACATTTATTTTATCGAGCTGAAAATAAACATAAACGACAAACGCGACAGTTGTGGCCCAAAAGAGATAATTTTTGTTTCTCAAATTACTTTCATTGATTAAATGTCAGTTCTTAATACATGTAGGAGGCAATAGAAGAGAAAGGGCGTGGGGAAGGGAGAAAATGAGATCATCAATACCCACATACACCCTCCCTTATTCGCTTCTGAATTTATAAAGAGTTTTCAATTCTCTTTTTGCTGAAATTATATTAATTAGACCTACATGACATTGATAAATAACAAACTTTTATTCATGCATAATTATAATCCCTGAACATTACTCTCATTATGTTCAGTTTGGTAGTTTGAAACATTTTGTACTTTATTTCAAACGATGGATGAATAGGCAGAATCCTACAAGCATCGTTGAACTAACGTAATTTAGGCCAAAGTATATAGTAAAGTAAAGAAAAGTAAAGCAAATATATAACTTACTCAAAATCTGGCTGAATCTTCAAAGACTAATGGGTAGCAGCTAGAATGTAATTAGTGTACGCTTTTTCCCATACATACGTATACTGAGCATAGAGTCAAAGACCAGAGATAAACAAGACACCAATTTTCAGTGCAACGTGTTTCCGTAAAATTCTCGCTGTGCGCGAATTATCATACAAGAGAGGTATATGGTGTTTAACGTAATACACCTTTCCACCTGGGCAAACACTACAGTATCGTAAGAATGACTATAATCAGGGGCGGATCCAAGGGGGGGGGGGCGACCTTTAGAAGGTCTTTGAAAGGATATGAAATAGAATTTGTATTAAATATAAAGACGTGTAAAAAACATTAGAGAGACTCAAACAGGTGAGGAGGCTGGGCATGTCTTCCTATAACCAAACAGGTGAGGATGCTGTGCATGTCTTCCCATAAACAGGTGAGGAGGCTGGGCATGTCTTCCCACAACCAAACAGATGAGGAGGCTGTGGTGGGCCAGTTAATGAGTTGGACAAGTTCAAATATATGTGAAAACAAAAGAAGCTCTGAATTACAGTTGAAGTCCACTTTATTAATTATATAAGTCAGCCGAAGCTCCAATCGTTACAAACGAAGAGTAATTATTGTATATACATTTTAAATAAGCTGCTTCTCTCAGAGGCTGGGCGGCCATATTGACAGTAAACTAGCAGCACATCCTAAACATGTTAAAGGAAAGAAATAAACTCTCGAATAATATGACTACAAATCCCCGCACATGGCATTTAAATACTGCGGTACCCGACGAGGCTTCGATATCACCAGCCAACCAGGAGGACCCTTACAAGACAACCAATTACAAGACGGGATATATATAATTACCCTTAGGTCATCCGACCAATTTAGAGAGGAGTTATACCTTTAATCAATTATAACAAATGACAAAGCATAAGAGTGATTTGAACCAGTCACCGACAAAAATGGGAGGAGTCCAGCTCTTCGCGAGAATGTCGCGTCCCCGGCAAAACAGTATATTGTCTAACGTGTTATTGAAAATGAACACCTGTACATCTTTCATATTTCATTTCCAACGTTCATATCGAAAAGTTAGGAATTCTCATGCAATAATTCAAAACCAGGGGTTGTTTACCCGTTCCCGGCATACTATTTGAAACATAATTAATGCTATTTAACTTTTAGGTGTATACCAAGTCAAACTAATAATCGTACAATTAATCAACCCAGCCCGGCTCTTCTATGGCTCTAGCGCCCCCTTTAGGTCAAATGAGATGCCCAAATGAGCGTACCACTTCATAACCAAACAGGTGAGGAGGCTGGGCATGTCTTCCCTTAAAACTAACACCAATTTGTGAACTCGCGATCGTCGAGGTCACATGTTCTCGAAAATAATCAGATGGTGACGTCACTAATTTCTTTTAAATTTCTTTAGGTTAGCATTGAAGAAACAAATGTCAACGACCATATGCTGAACATACCGGTTCTCGTCCAATCTCCGAAGTCAAGCAGCATAGGGTCTGGTCAGTACTAAGATGGGAGGAACTTCGGGAACACTGGGTGTTGTAGGCTTTTTGCTTTCTGATATGTGGACGACTTGATGGCCGTTTACATTTTGTCGTCATTCTTTGAACTTTTTAATTATTTTTTCTTCCATTCAACGAATTCCTTCATTCCCTATTTGGATAGGATATTCCATCTTTCTCAATGAAAGACTGGCCGCAAAGAAAAGGGTGACAAACGTGTGGGTGCTCTTCCCTTTTATCAGAAGCTTTCGGGTGAAGTCCTACTCCACCGCTCCTCCCCTTAACCACATCTTTAAGAAACACCTCTAGCCCCCACCCTGCAAAGCTTTTCTTCTTCTTGTCTTCCATCCTTCATATAGCGCCACCGACAATATTATGGTACAATGTTTTCCCCTTAGTGTTTGCAAAGTGTGAGGGCGTACATATTGCGCATTCCTACTATAACGTCACGAATGAGGGCGAGGTGAAAACTATCCAAGATGCTAACATTTCGAAGTCTGTTTCATCACTATTGTCACCCATCAAAGGATGATTTTTGATAAGATGTAGCCATATTGTATTCCTTTTCTACAGGACCTGATCTACAATGGGCATATACGTTCCGCTCTTTGTGATTGATACCTCCATGCCATAGAACAAAAGCCCCATCTGAAGAGGAGCTTGTCTTTTAGTTAGAGGAGCAGCATTCGAGGTTTCCCTGTTTCCTCACTCAGTCGGTCACTTGAAACAAATCATGAATAGATGAAACCGAAGCATCTCCATTAACTGACACCAATTTGTGAACTCGTCAAGATCACATTTTCTCAAAAATAATTAGATGGTGACGTCACTAGTTTCCTTTAAATAGGTTAGCATTGAAGAAACAAATGTCAACGACCATACCATGCTGAACATACCGGTTCTCGTCCAATCTCCGAAGTCAAGCAGCGTAGGGCCTGGTCAGCACTAAGATGGGAGGAACTTCGGGAATACCGGGTGCTGTAGGCTTTTTGCTTTCTGATATGTGGACGACTTGATGGCCGTTAACATTTTGTCGTCATTCTTTGAACTTTTTTATTATTTTTTCTTCCATTCACCGAATTCCTTCATTCCGCCTTTTGGATAGGATATTCCATCTTTCTCAATGAAAGGTTGGCCGCAAAGAAAAGGGTGACGAACGTGTGGGTGCTCTTCCCTTTTATCAGAAGCTTTCGGGTAAAGACCTACTCCATCCCTCCTCCCCTTATCCACCTCTTTAACAAACACCTTTAGCCCCCACCCTGGCAAAGCCTTTCTTCTTCTCATCTTCCATCCTTCATATAGAACCACCGACAATATTATGGCACAATGTTTTCCCCTTAGTGTTTGCAAAGTGTGAGGGCGTACATATTGCGCATTCTTACTATAACGTCACGAATGAAGGCGAGGTGAAAACTATCCAAGATGCTAACTTTTCAAAGTCTGTTTCATCACTATTGTCACCCATTAAAGGATATGTGTACGACTTGATGGACTTGCCATTTGTCCCGTTCTTAACATCTCATGAAATGATCTACAATTACATAGTTTTAATAGATATAGATCATGCACTCCTTCTCGAGATGAAAAGAGATCAATTAATGAGATGTTAAGGACGACAAAAATGGCAAGGGTTCCCCCTTGTCATTTGTCCCGTTCTTTACATCTCATGAAATGGTCTGCATTTACATAGTTTGGATAGACAGAGATCATAGACTCTTTCTAAAGATGAAAAGTGATCATTTCATGAGATGTTAAGGACGACACGAATTGCAAGGGTCCCCCCTTGCGATTTGTCCTGTTCTTAACATCTCATGAAATGATCTGCAATTACATAGTTTGGATAGACAGATATCAAAGACTCCTTCTAGAGATGAAAAGAGATCATTTCATGAGATGTTAAGGACGACACGAATTGCAAGGGCACCCCTTGCGATTTGTTCTGTTCTTAACATCTCATTAAATGATCTGCAATTGCATATTTTGGGTAGACAGAGATCATAGACTCCTTCTAGAGATGAAAAGAGATCATTTTATGAGATGTTAAGGACGACACGAATTGCAAGAGTCCCCCCTTGCGATTTGTCCTGTTCTTAACATCTCATTAAATGATCTGCAATTACATAGTTTGGATAGACAGAGATCAAAGACTCCTTCTAGAGATGAAAAGAGATCATTTCATGAGATGTTAAGGACGACAAGAATTGCAAGGGTCCCATCCCCTTGGGATTTGTCCTGTTCTTAACATCTCACGAAATGATCTGCAATTACATAGTTTGGATAGATAGATATCTTAGACTCCTTCTAGAGATGAAAAAAGATCATTTCATGATATGTTAAGGACGTCACGAATTGCAAGGGTCCCCCCTTGCAAATTGTCCTGTTCTTAACATCTTATTCTGTGTCGTCCTTAACATGTCATGAAATGATCTCTTTTCATTTCTATATAGGAGTGTATGATCAGTCTATCCAAACTATGTAATCGCAGATCATTCCATGAGATGTTAAGGACGGGACAAAATGCAAGGGGGACCCTTGCATTCTTTGTCGTCCTTAACATGTCATGAAATGATCTCTTTTCATTTCTATATAGGAGTGTATGATCAGTCTATCCAAACTATGTAATCGCAAATCATTCCATGAGATGTTTAGGACGGGACAAAATGCAAGGAGGGACCCTTGCATTATGTGTCGTACTTAACATGTCATGAAATGATCTCTTTTCATTTCTATATAGGAGCGTATGATCAGTCTATCCAAGCTATGTAATCGCAGATCATTCCATGAGATGTTAAGGATGGGACAAAATGCAGGGGGACCCTTGCATTCTGTGATTACATAGTTTGCAAGGGGGACCCTTCATTCTTTGTCGTCCTTAACATGTCATGAAATGATCTCTTTTCATTTCTATATAGGAGTGTATAATCAGTCTATCCAAGCTATGTAATCGCAGATCATTCCATGAGATGTTAAGGACGGGACAAAATGCAAGGGGGGACCCTTGCATTCTGTGATTACATAGTTTGCAAGGGGGGACCCTTCATTCTTTGTCGTCCTTAACATGTCATGAAATGATCTCTTTTCGTTTCTATATAGGAGTGTATGATCAGTCTATCCAACCTATGTAATCGCAGATCATTCCATGAGATGTTAAGGACATGGCAAAATGCAAGGGGAGACCCTTGCATTCTGTGTCGTCCTTAACATGTCAAGAAATGATCTCTTTTCATTTCTATATAGGAGTGTATGATTAGTCTATCCAAACTATGTAATCGCAGATAATTCCATGAGATGTAAAGAACGGGACAATATGCAAGGGGGGCCCCTTGCATTCTGTGATTACATAGTTTGCAAGGGGGAACCCTTGCATTCTTTGTCGTCCTTATCATGTCATGAAATGATCTCTTTTCATTTCTATATAGGAGTGTATGATCAGTCTATCCAAACTATGTAATCGCAGATCATTCCATGAGATGTTAAGGACGGGACAAAATGCAAGGGGGATCCTTGCATTCTTTGTCGTCCTTAACATGTCATGAAATGGTCTCTTTTCATTTCTATATAGGAGTGTATGATCAGTCTATCCAAACTATGTAACCACAGATCATTCCATGAAATGTTAAGGACGGGACAAAATGCAAGGGGGATCCTTGCATTCTTTGTCGTCCTTAACATGTCATGAAACGGTCTCTTTTCATTTCTATATAGGAGTGTATGATCAGTCTATCCAAACTATGTCATCGCAGATCATTCCATAAGATGTTAAGGACGGGACAAAATGCAAGGGGGGACCCTTGCATTCTGTGTCGTCCTTAACATGTAATGATCTCTTTTGGGATTGTATGATCAGTCTATCCAAACTATGTAATCGCAGATCATTCAATGAGATGTTATGGACGGGACAAAATGAAAGGGGGGACCCTTGCATTCTGTGATAAAATAGTTTGCAAGGGGGACCCTTGCATTCTTTGTCGTCCTTAACATGTCATGAAATGATCTCTTTTCATTTCTATATAGAAGTGTATGATCAGTCTATCCAAACTATGTAATCGCAGATCATTCCATGAAATGTTATGGACGGGACAAAATGCAAGGGGGACCCTTGCATTCTGTGATTACATAGTTTGCAAGGGGACCCTTGCATTTTTTGTCGTCCTTAACATGTCATGAAATGATCTCTTTCATTTCTATATAGGAGTGTATGATCAGTCTATCCAAACTATGTAATCGCAGATCATTCCATGAAATGTTAGGGACGGGACAAAATGCAAGGGGGGACCCTTGCATTATGTGTCGTCCTCAACATGTCATGAAATGATCTCTTTTTTCATTTCTATATAGGAGTGTATGATCAGTCTATCCAAACTATGTAATCGCAGATCATTCCATGAGATGTTAAGGACGGGACAAAATGCAAGGGGGGACCCTTGCATTCTGTGTCGTCCTTAACATGTCATGAAATGATCTCTTTTCATTTCTATATAGGAGTGTATGATCAGTCTATCCAACTATGTAATCGCAGATCATTCAATGAGATGTTATGGACGGGACAAAATGCAAGGGGGGACCCTTGCATTCTGTGATTACATAGTTTGCAAGGAGGACCCTTGCATTCTGTGTCGTCCTTAACATGTCATGAAATGATCTCTTTTCATTTCTATATAGGAGTGTATGATCAGTCTATCCAAACTATGTAATCGCAGATAATGCCATGAGATGTAAAGGACGGGACAAAATGCAAAGGGGCCCCTCGTTCGTTTGTGTCTCCTTCGATCAGATTAATGTAATCTTGATCTTTGGAGTAGTTGCTACAACCGGCCGTGTCAGACACGTTGTCCCGGGGTGCGAGATAGGACTCTTCACCCACAACAAAAAGAGAGTCACCCTTACTCAAATTGATGAGTCACTGGTTTGTCCGTACAGCGAAACACTTGAAGGATCATGTGAGTCACTATGACTCGATACAAATGAGTCTTTTTTATCTAAGAGACTCATTTGTATCGAGTCATAGTGACTCACATGATCCTTCAAGTGTTTCGCTGTACGGACAAACCAGTGACTCATCAATTTGAGTAAGGGTGACTCACTTTTTGTTGTGGGTGCATCATGACATAGACCCCCTACTCCCTAGGCCTATCACACACATACCATACCATGCCAGAGTCACTGTCCACATTTGCAATGGGAAATATATCCTAAAATATCACATTTTAGCGATGTAATCGGTGGTCCCGCTACCCGAATCTGAAAAATCTACTTTGTACGCACTAAATTAAGCCTTAACTTGAGATTTATTTGTCACCCATACTGTCACGAAACAATCTTGAATTAATTCGTTTTACATCAAATAACAAGAGTTTCGTTGTATAAAACAATGATGCAAGATCATGCATGTTTTCATTCGACACGGCTTCGTGCGATACAGTAGAATCTATACAGTTAAGTTACACACAGCCTCATCAACTCGAGTGCGGATATCGTAAAAATGAACGCATGCATCATTTGTATATAATCAGAAGATTCAGCCCACGAATCCAGTCATAAAATCATCGTTTAAAACCATATGAATAATTATGCGTACCAATTTTTCACTAGCTGCAGTCAAACTCTTCTGAATCCAAGATATAAGATGGCGACGTCGCGTCGTCGATCGGGAATTCAAATATGGCTCGAGAATGCGCATTTTGGATGACGTCACGAAAGCATGCGCGCGCATGCATACAGCCTCACTTTCAAGTTGACTCACTCTTTTCTTCTAAAATGCTCTTATGTCGATCTTGACTCATTTTTTACGACCATGTGAGTCAGTCGAAGCATTTTGCAAATGCGTCAGCTCATGATTGACACACTGGTGAAATATAAATGAGTCAATAGAGACTCATTGGTTGTTACTAATAAGTCAATTTACACCTGACTCACGAAAATTATGCTTAAATGTGTCCAATGACTCACTTTTTGTTGTGGTGTTGTAGCATGCCCCCATTTAAAACAATTATACAATTACAGTTAACATTACATTTAATTAATAGTATGAAACTATTAAGAATATTCTCATGTTACCGGAAAAAATATTGCATATATATATATATTATATTATGAATCATTGATTTGGTCGATCCAGTTCGATGGCACAAACACGGCACTACTGGACAGAGATCCTAATAATTACAGAGCTTGGTCTTGTTGCTCTGTTCGCCAGCAGTTTAAGGATATGGAATCCCGCGGCACATTACTCACAATGTCATGAAATGATCTCTTTTCATTTCTATATAGGAGTGTATGATCGTCTATCCAAACTATGTAATCGCAGATCATTCCATGAAATGTTAGGGACGGAAAAATGCAAGGGGGACCCTTGCATTCTGTGATTACATAGTTTGCAAGGGGGAACCCTTTCATTCTGTGTCGTCCTTAACATGTCATGAATTATCTCTTTTTATTCATATATAGGAGTGTATGATCAGTCTATCCAAAATATGTAATCGTATGTAAATGTAAATTCGACTGCGCGCATTTCCGGGTAAGAAAGTAACGATGCAGATTAATATTTGAACCACGCGTTGGTAAACACAAGTTTCGACACCTAAACGTTGGTATTATGACACAACTGATGTTAAAACTATGATTAAAGCGCTAGCGTGGTCGGTCGTTCCGAATTAGCTGTTCGTCGAATTAATCGTGTTCAAGATCGACAGAGGATGGACGACTTTGTTCGAAATAGACTTCGATCATGCACTGTCTTGTGTCTTTCCGCAGCATTTATTTGCATGAATGCGTGTAAATCTTCTCAATATGGACATGAAATTCCTCATAATTCTGGACAACACACATTATTTGTATGGAGCATGTCATCCGCGACGCAGTCACCTACTACGAGCACGCCAAGCAAACGACTGTCTAGCCAAGAGATAGAGAGGTCTGCTACTTATACACTACACTACATATATAGCATGTACTTTTCCAGCCTACTCCTCGGACAAATTTTCTTTTCTACCCGCCAAATCTGTGTAAAAATAAAAATCATACAATAAGGTTGGGTTAATATTTTACCCAACTTTTGGGTAAAATTACACAAGAACAAAGTAAACGAGTACCCAAGATGAGTTGGTAAAAATTACCCAATGTTGTGACAAAAAGGGAACATGGTTGTCGTTGGGTAACATTTTCCCTTTTACATTGGGTCAAATATATTGCACATCAGTTGGGTAAAACATTAAACATTTGATGGGTAAATTTTTTACCCAACCTCCCCTGTGTCAAATTTTACCCAGTAAACATGCATGTTCCCTTTTTACCCTCGTAAAGTGTAAAATTTTACCCAATATTGGGTTTCTTTTTTTAGAGTGTATCGTTCGTGCAATGCGTAAAAACATGACATGCACTGTTAACGACATACTTATGTCAAACTTACGCCATACCTACGTATTGTTTCACGCATTGAAACGAGATGCTTTCAGCGGTAACTTTTTCTTTTCTATTTTCCTTTCTTTGCTGGTCTACGCATACGCATTTCAGCATAAGTCCGGTGTGTAAATTCAATACGGGTAGACCTTTTTTTTTTATATACGAGCCGAAGATTTTGGAAACACGCATGCGGTCCCTCCGTTCCCGGAGTTGGGTTAGGGGCGGACGGGGAGTATGATCGAGCAGCCAATGCGGGAAGTATGCGCAGCCGATGCGCAAATTGTGAGCAATTTATTCGTAAATCCGTCGTGAACATGCGTGCCATTCGGGCATTGGCACGCACCGGTCAGTACCGACACGGGTAGGATACGTGTTCACGAAAGTCGACCACCAAATTTGTCGTCCCAAATTTTTGAACATTTTGACAATTCTGCCACGAATTCAAGCCTTGTCCCGCATTGGTCCTTATCCTCCCGAATATTGCGCAAACGCTTCCCGTTGTGGCAAGAACGTGGCACGAAACAATGCGCAAACCATGCGCGAACCAAAATCGTGCAAGTGTCAGGGAATAGGCACCCTGACACTTGCACGATTTCGGGTCGCGCATGGTTTGCGCATAATTTGCGCATTGTTTCGTGCCACGTTCATGCCACGATGGAAGCGTTCGCGGAACGTGCGGGAGGATGATGGCAATGCGGGGCAAGGCTTGAAATGTTCAAAATGTTGGCACGACAAATTTGGTGGACGACTTTCGTGAACACTTAGCAATTAAACTATGCGTATCCTATACGTATCCTACCCGTGTCAGTAGTGACCGGTGCGTGCCGCCAATGCCCGAGTGGCACGCATGTTTAAGACCAGTTCACGAAGGATTAACGAATACAATGCTCACAATTTGCACATTGGCTGCACATACTTCCCGCATCGGCTGCGCGTAGTTCCCGCACAGTTTTCAAATTACTTGCGCATGGTTTACGCATTATACAAAAATTAAGCATTTTTTTCATCAACCTTCAACAATGTTACCGAGTCACTTCAAACATTCAGCTGACGTACTTGGCCAACGGACGTACACAAGCTATATGCAATATTGCGAACTTTTTACGCACGGGAGCGTAATACCCGTTGGCTCAGAGATTTGATTGACTGTGTTTCTAATTTTTAAAATATCAAATTTATTGAGATGTGATTAATTAAAAACATTAAAATGTACATTATTATATAGTTCTGTAAATAAATTTATTTACGATTTAATCTTGCAAGTTTTGAATGATATTTGGTGGGAATTTGAAGATTATTATTTATTATGGTCAATGTTCGGGCGTTGTTAGATCACGTTTAGCGAACACGCACGTACGCGTACATGAATTCACACTCTGTATGCCCTGTACCTACACTGCAAATTTTCATGCAGACTTCCTATGACTGTATTATGTACGATGATTATGGTTTTACACGCGGTAGTCTAAAACCGCACCCGATACCAATACAGTAACAGTAAAGTATCGAAGGAGATTACCCAAAGTTGCTCAGTAATATCAGAGCAGAATATGTAATCTGAAACCCAGGTGACAAGGTTGCTATGGTAATGTACTGGAACTATTGTCACCTAGGTTAGATTTATAGAACAGTAGTGAACTGTAGGATTGAGTAATTTTTGCGCCCTGATAGTACTTTGGTCTGATGAGTTTTCTTTACTCCAGACTTTACCTATTTTTAATCGCATGGGCAATGAAAATATAAATGATATAAAATAAAACGCGTGCATGCTCCTCTGTGTAGGCTGTTCATGTTGTTTATGTTCACTTATTAATTTAGATTTTGTTGGCACTGACATAACTTTTTTAATTCACTTGTTTTAATATTTTTAGGGGGGTAGGGGCAATGCTTCATGCATGCATAAACAACGAGTTAAGCATGATCATAGCTTTAAAAGAACCTAGCGGTAAAGAGTACCAACTAATCACCAAAATAAAGGTTGTAGTGGAGTTCCATTTGATCATAGGCCGATTGTACAACATTTTAAAACAGCTATAGATTGATATTATCCCTATTTATAGACCCTCGATTAACATAAAATCGTCTTGTGAGTAGACTATTACCTCTTACTTTAATGTTTCCAGATTACAGTTTCCCACAGTAACGCACTGTTCCTCTTTATCACCCGAGTATTATAGTGTCTCCCTTCTTTCCTCCTCGTCCCCTTCTATTGTCTCAATCCCTCATCCCCATTCTCCTTTGATTTCCCCCTGCCCCCCCCCCCCCCGCCCCCCATGCACCCTTTCAGTCATTTCCCGCTCTTCGCCGTAAACCCAATCATCTTCCCCCATCTTCTCTAAACTCGTTCTTCCGCCGGTTTGCTTGCTCATCTCTCCCCTCCCCTTGCCTTACGCTTACCCTCTCTAGCTCTCTGTTTACCACTCTCTCCTTCTTTCTTTTCTCCCCTTTCATTCTCTCCTTCCTCATTCACCTCCAACTTTCGTCTTCTACCTTCTTTTTCACCGCCTTTAATTCGCTCTTATCCATTAATCCCAGTTTATCCAATCCTTTCCCCTAGTTCATTCACTCCCTTTTCCCAAACCTTCATCAACTCATTCTCCGGTCGGCCTGCTTATTCCGCCACCCGCCTCCCCCCCCCCCTCCTCATCTTCCTTCCCTCCATCCCGCACGCGCTCTTTCTCCCTCTCTCTTTCCCTTCACTATCCTGCGCTAGCTCTTCTTATTTCCCCTCATTTCCTAAACGCTCCACGGAGTATACGCCCTTATTCCCTTACCCGGCCGCCGCCCTCTTAAATCCAAAAGAATGCCCCCTTTCGCCTTCTCCCCACATACGCTCCCTTTGCTCCGCGTCTTATTAATGTTGGTCCCTCTATCGATCCCCCTTTCTCCCTGCTTTCCCCTCTCAAGGCGCGGATCCAGGTTTTCTTAGGGGTGGGGGCCCAAATTTTTTAATTTTTGCTCCCGGAAATTTGAAAATCGCGCCAGCCGAAAATGCGCTCAGTGGGGGGGGGGGGGGGGGGGGGGGGGGGGGGGGGGGGGGGGGGGGGGGG